>NC_133329.1:272890861-273199194 GCF_042186555.1 Aquarana catesbeiana | reverse complement strand
GCAGCTGAAGAGACTGTAACAGATCCTAAGTGTCAGATGTGTTCAGAGTTTTGCTGGAATAGTCATGGCAGCCAAATATTCCAAAGGAGGATCAAAGTAAAAGTTAAACTCTTTAAAATATATTAAACTACAAATAATGGCAAAAAGTGAGGAAAACGCCCAAATCATTCAGTATAGCAGCACATCATCAAAGGTATAAAGGTTGATTTGTGTATTTCAAGGATACAGCTTTGTTATGGCTTACATTTATGTCATGGGAACACATATTTTAATTATTTTCAGAATCATTATTTACAGGTGGAGCATAGTCTGTGACCGATTCACCTATTCGAAAAGTCTTTTGCTTGCATCAGTTGTGTCTTTTTATCTTTATTCATCAATTCATGGCAGTCTCATGAATTGCCAATGAACACTAATAAATTCTACGATACATAGATTCAGAAGTTTAACTAAACATCATGCATTTCCTACTCAAGCACAAGCAACATAATTCATGTAACATTCAGGCTTGTGTTTGATGCCACTCCACAGAGGGCAGAGCCTAGGGAGGCAAGTCTTCCAGGTACAGCGTTGAATAGTCAGTTCATAAATCTGGTCTATGGCACTGCCACCTATCCTCCATGGCTTATTGTTAGGCAGAGACATGTTTCTCTATGCTGTTTGTTCTCATAGATATTCTCTCACCCAGGTTTTTTTTTCTGCTAGATATTCTCTCACCCAGGTTTTTTTTTCTGCTAGAACGTGCCAGAACGCAGTTCCGCCACCTCAGGCAGCTCTCTCTTCTGCAGCCTGTCACATAAAACAGAAGCAGATAGAGGAAGTTTTCTATACAATTCACTTCCCCCCACCAGCTTCTGTATGCTAGTGCCGGTGTTCTGACGAGAAGTAACCCCCCATCAGATAGTGTCCGCCCCGTACTGCGCTTACACGATAATACACTGGCATCCAACGTAGATGTCCCACACTTGACTGATTGGTGCTCTGGGACCGGGTCCACATGGTGCAACTGTCGGCATTAATGTGGATTTCAGAGGCAGTACATGCTAATGTGAATTGTGGAATGTGGGGGGCGGAGAGGGTGAGCTGGCTTAGGATGGGGGGGTGAGCTTGAACTGTGGGTAGGGTGAGCTGGGGGGGTGAACTGTGGACGAGAGAAGAGACAGTAACCTGTGGGTGTGGGGGAGCTGTGGAGGGGGGTAGGGTAAGCTGTAGGGGGAGGTGAACTGTGGATGAGAGAGGAGAAGGTAACCTGTGGGTGGGGTGAGCTGTGCAGGAGGAGACGTGAGCTGTGGGGGGCGGGAGTGAACCAATGAGAGAAGAGAAGATAACCTGTGCATGGGCGAAAAGGTAACCTGTGTGTGGGGGGGGGCTGTGTACGAGAGAACAGAAGGTAACCTGTGCATGGGGGGAAAAGGTAACCTGTGTGTGTGGGGGGGGGGGGTGAGCTGTGGACGAGAGAAGAGAAGGTAACCTGTGGATGGGAAATGAGCTGTGAAAGGGGAGGGGAGAAGGTGAGCCTTGACTACACCCATTATTTGGCAACACTACTTCTCTTTCCCGAGGAATGGCGGTATTGGGGCGGGAATAGGGGTGGGGTTGGGGGCGGGGATTTTACTGGGGAGGGTGGGTTCCTGCACCTATTCTTTGAGAAAAAAAGCCCTCCTCTCACCACAGGAAACCTAGGAACATAACCTTAATATGGCCAGGTGGCATTTTTGGGGTCTTAGTGTAAGGACTTTCCATTAAGGTAGAAAACACCATTTTGGTTTTGGTTTGTGACCTTTTAACTAAATAGCGAAAGAATGCTACAATGAAAGGTCTAAAAACATTTGGCAGAAGACCATAGGCAGACATATAGACACTTGCCACTACATCCCTTCATATTTGCCAGGACACATTTGTGACATAATAGGAGTAGGCTAGTGTCAGATATTAGATATTAAAGATTCTAGCAGCACCTATAACTAGACATGTGCAATGTGTTTTGTAACAAATCGAATATTGACCGAATTTTGCATCTTTTGGATACTCAGATGCATCCGAATGTCCGAGTAAAAAAATAACAAATTTCAACTGATGCAAAAGAAATTATAGTAAAAATAACGAATGAATTCAACATGATTCATTAATTCATTAAAGGTCTAATGAAACAAAAGGTCAACTCAGAGTATACCTTACAGTCCAATCAGCTGATTCATTTTGTGCTGGAGGTTGTATTACTGGCAAAGTGCAATCCTGAGAACTGAGTGAGAAGGGTGTTGTATTGTATTTGAGCATAGGAGGAGAGATATTGTCATTGTGTGTGTTAATGGGTTCTTTTCGAACTACGAATTGTTATTATGAATATATATACAGACATAAATATTGAATTATCCGATAACAAAACAATTCATTATAACGAATATTGATACTCTACAGAAATAACGAAATATCAGAAAAACGAATTAATGTAACATAACAAATATAACAGAATGAAATTAGGTATTTTATGAATGAAAACGAAATGAAACAAAACTAAATTTTCAGTTGTGCACAAGTCTACCTATAACACTGTAAATGAATGAAGATTCCATACAGTGGAGACGAGACACTAATATATTTATTATTGTACTATTATTGTGCAGCAGTCAAGCTTTATTAATATTATACAGGATTTATATAGGGCCAGGGGCAGACTGACAACACTCAGGGCCCCGGACCAAATAAAGCAAGGGCCCCCTGTCAGACGCCGCCCATGACCCACCCCTAACCCCGCCCATGGCACGCTCCTGACCTCCCCCTACATTTTGCACAAAGTACAACTTCTGCCTTTTTTTTTTATGGGACCTGGAGGGGGTCTCTCTCTAACAGTGTCCATTAGAGAGTCCCTGTTAGAGAGAGAGACCACCCTCCAGGACCTATTAGAGACTACAAAGGAGTATAATGGGACCTGGAGGGGGGCCTCTTTCTAACAGAGTGTACAGTGAACACCTTTATTCACTCTAGTCCTCACAGGACCCCCTCCTTGTGCCATGACTCTCACCCCTGCCCCAACCTCTCACAAAGTAGAAATAAAATTGGCACTGTGTAGAGCTCTTCTTACCTTAACTATGGGTACTGTAGCTGTGGCTGGTTCCCGCATCCTCTGTGGCTAGCTGGTTCCCACGTCCTCTGTGGTTGACTGGCTCCCGCGTCCTCTGTGGCTGGCTCCTGTGGGTTCCTGGCTGGCTCCCTGGTGTGGGTGGGTCACCGTGTGTGACTAGCTGGCTGGCACCCTGGCCCTGCTGTGGGTGAGTGGGTGGCTGGCACCCTGGCCTTGCTGTGGGTGGGTCACTGTGGGTGGTTGGCTGGCACCCTGGCCCTGCTGTAGGTGGGTGGCTGGCTGGCACCCTGGCTGGCTGGTGTGTCCTATCCTCTTCCGCCATTTTGGGAACTGTTTGCAGAGGTGAGGGAGGTACTTGGAGGGAAGTGGCCCTATCTGGGATGGTAGATCTAGAAGGTTTGCAGCAGGCCCTGTGCGTGGAGAAACGTGGCGCAACACATAATGGTGTCGCCTGCGTGTGCGGGTCCTCTCTGTGCCCATTTGAGAGTCTATGTTAGAAAAAGCCCTCATCAGTACCCATCAATGCAGCCTCTCCAGTGCTTCTCAATGCAGCCTCACCAGTGCCAATCAGTGCAGCCTCATCAGTGCCCATGAATGCAGCTTCACCAGTGCCCATGAATGCAGCCTGATCAGTGCCCATGAATGCAGCCTGATCAGTGCCCATCAATGCAGCCTCACCAGTGCACCTCAATGCAGCCTCACCAGTGCCCCTCGTAACAGCTTCACCAGAGTGCCCCCTCCATGCAGCCTCACCAGAGTGCCCCCTCCATGCAGCCTCACCAGAGTGCCCCCTCCATGCAGCCTCACCAGAGTGCTCCCTCCATGCAGCCTCACCAGAGTGCCCCCTCACCAGAGTGCCCCCTCCATGCAGCCTCACTAGAGTGCCCCTCCATACAGCCTCACCACAGTGCCCCCTCCATGCAGCCTCACCTAGAGTGCCCTCTCCATGCAGCCTCACCTAGAGTGCCCCCTCCATGCAGCCTCACCTAGAGTGCCCCCTCCATGCAGCCTCACCTAGAGTGCCCCCTCCATGCAGCCTCACCAGAGTGCCCCCCCATGCAGCCTCACCTAGAGTGCCCCCTCCATGCAGCCTCACCTAGAGTGCCCCCTCCATGCAGCCTCAGAGTGCCCCCTCCATGCAGCCTGATCAGTGCATGGGGGATAGCCGCTGGATCACACAGAGCGGGTAACTCCCGCTGTGACACCTGGCGACCGCTGTTATTAGATGTCCCGCCTCCTTTGTTAGTCCCGGCATTGGACCAGTGAGACATCTATCAAAGGAGGCGGGACATCGGATGACAGCGGTAAGGGTGGAGATCCCCGCTCTATGTAATCCGGCGATGCCTGCCCTCCTTCCCCTTCGAGGCAGCGCTGGGGCCCCTTCCATCCCCGAAAAGATGATCACCAGCCCTAAAGGCTCCAACAGGTGTCGCTGGCGGGCCCCCTTTAGTGGCCGGGCCCTCGGTCCATGTCCGAATGGACCGACTGGTCAGTCCGCCCCTGAATAGGGCCAACAGTTTATGCAATGCTTTACAATGTAGAGGGGGACAGTACAATTACAATTCAATTCAATACAGAAGGAATAGGAGGGCCCTGCTCATGGAGCTTACAATCTAAAGGGAGAGGAGGTGGTACAAAAGGTAATAGCTGCGGGGGGATGATCTTATGCAGGTGATTTGGGTACAGTTCTTGGGTGGAGGTGGGGTAGGCTTCCCTGAATAAGTGAGTTTTCAGGGATCACCTAAGAACGGCAGAGTAGGGGCTGACTAGCCATACTGGGGCAGGGAGTTCCAGAGGATGGGAGAGGCTCTGAAGAAATCCTGGAGGCGAGCATGGGAGGAGGTGACAAGGGAGCTAGAGAGTAGGAGGTCTTGGGAGGAGCGGAGAGGACAATTTGGGTAATATCTGCAGATGAGGTTGGTGTAGCTGGGGGCAATGTTATAATCATCAGTTATGAATGGATTTCTTCATAATCTTTATTATTTAAGTAAGCAACAATTTGTAATGTAGAATGCTGAACAAGAAGTACTACCTAGCAGTTAAAAAATAGTCTCAGTTCCATGATTATCCATAAATGAGCAGATATCTTTCCAGGTAATCAAACAGATATATAGTATATTTGGCATCTGTAGCTTCCAGACCCACTACTGCACATGCACCCAACAGATGGAAGTCGAGGAGATGAGATCAACATCTACTGCCAATTCAGACATCAATTTTTTTTGACAACATGAGAAATCTCTGTGAGCGTTAAAAAGTGCTTCTGTCTATCACAGCACATGAAAGCCATAAATGGACCTATCCTTACCCAAATGTCAGATTAGTAGGATCATATTGTTTTTGATAATTGGTCATAATTTACAATTTTTAGAAACCCACAAAGTAATATTTTTTTTTGGACATTTTTCACCAGGTCCATATCAATAAATAATAATAAAATCTAACTGTTGCTGTAGGTACTAAAGAAGGGAAAACATTTTTGATTTTTGTCTTCACCATTTACAGAAAACACTTCAGCACCAACATTTCAGCAAGACATGTCCATCAATCTATAAGCCCTCATATTTCAGCAGGTAGCCAGGAGAGCTTGTTGGCAGGTGCCTATAGAATGGTTATTTATTTGTTATTATTTTTATGCTGACTCATGTTCTGCAGTTATGTGGGTCAAGTCTGCTGTCTTTCCTGTGAAACTGTTATGCCCCGTACAC
Source organism: Aquarana catesbeiana (assembly GCF_042186555.1). Lineage (NCBI taxonomy): Eukaryota > Metazoa > Chordata > Amphibia > Anura > Ranidae > Aquarana > Aquarana catesbeiana. The sequence goes on along the minus strand of NC_133329.1, from coordinate 273,193,404 downwards.
ACGGTCGGACTTTGTTCGGACATTCTAGGATTTTTTCTGACGGATGTTGGCTCAAACTTGTCTTGCATACACACGGTCACACAAAGTTGTCGGAAAATCCGATCGTTCTGAATGCGGTGATGTAAAACACGTACGTCGGGACTATAAACGGGGCTGTGGCCAATAGCTTTCATCTCTTTATTTATTCTGAGCATGCGTGGCACTTTGTCCGTCGGATTTGTGTACACACGATCAGAATTTCCGACAACGGATTTTGTTGTCGGAAAATTTTATATCCTGCTCTCAAACTTTGTGTGTCGGAAAATCCGATGGAAAATGTGTGATGGAGCCTACACACGGTCGGAATTTCCGACAACAAGGTCCTATCACACATTTTCTGTCGGAAAATCCGACCGTGTGTATGGGGCATTACAGTGTTGATATGTGGTGAATCTGGAGAATTGATTGGCTAGTTTTTCCCACCAATTGTCTAGAGATCTGTTTAGTGCCTGAAGAGAGAGCTGCTGGAAATACTGACAGGATGTAGGCCATTATGTTGCATGACGGCGCCCCCAGCGGGGTGGGGGGTCACTCTGGGTTCTTTGAGGGACTGGAAGCCTGAGGATTCTTAACTACTAATCTTGGACTTACAGCCTTTAAGGATCTTTGCCAAACATGGACAATATAGACCCTGTGCTACCTCAGATGGATTATTTACCAATCATGGATACAGTGTACTTTAGTCCAGCAGGTAGTTTGCTGTCTAATGCAGGTTATAGTGCTGATGCTAGGGACAACCATATATGTATCATAGGTTACCGCATCCAACCAGTCAGAGAATGGGTGACTGGTGTAGGGCCACGGTTACTCTGGTAGTGAAGGGGTGTTGTTCCCTTCACTAGCAGCTAAGTCCCTTTATTTTGGGACCAGACCTACGGCACAGAGTGCCTAGGGACCTAGCCTGGGAGTCATGGGAGAGATGTAGATGAGCCCTTAAGAGACAGAGAGAGCGAGCGCGTAGTTACAGAGTGAGGTTCATTTTCTGTATTCACTGGTAACTGTGGACATGTCACTGGAAGTGAGGTGACAGTATTGCTGGGTTGGTGGATGGCGGTGCAGGCTCTGCAGCACTGGTTTTTAAATGCTGCGCACCTGCGGGTTGGTGTTCTAACTGTGTTAGTGCTTGTAGTGTTTAAAATACAGTCAGTTAGCCATGGGTTAATAGGTGGTTAACCACTTCCCGACGGTTTGCAAGTGGTTTACCAGGATTATGGCTGACAATTGCTCTTTTCAGCCGGAAGCTGGCTTTCTCTGGAAAGCATGAGTGGCTCGTGAGCTGCTGGAATGTGCCCTCCCCCCTCCTGGTGCTTCCGTCGGTTCGCTCAAGAGACTATACAACAGTGTAGCTGGCTGCTCCGATTCTATGGCCTTTGAGGACCGGAACAACGTCATGACGTCACTTCCAGTCCAGGCTGGATGTAATTTATTTTTTTTTTAAAGCAAATTAAACTTAAAGAAGAGATTTGGGGGGACCCCAGATCTCTCCATAAAGAGAACCTGTCATCCTTATTTCTATTACACGGGATGTTTACATTCCTTGTAATAGGAATAAAAGTGATAAAAAAAAAGGGACAGTGTAAAAATAAAACGTAAAATAAATCAGAAAAACATTTTTTAAGTGCCCCCATCCCTCCATGCTGGTGCGCAGGAGCGAACGCATACGCAAGTCACGCAAGCATATGTAAACGGTGTTTGCACCACACATGTGAGGAATCACCACAAACGAAAAAGGGGGCACACCAGCCTTATGCATCAGAGCTCTGATAAAGAGAATATTTCCCTCAAAACCCATTAGCTATGGAATCTGCCATTCTGTGTCGCCTAAGTCTGACTCTTCTCCAGTTTGTGAATGGTCCATAACAAGCCTGACTTTTTGGTTTATTTATTCATGTATGGACAAGTTGGTTTGTGAGTATATGTTTTATGTAATTTTTACAATAAATGGTATCTGAGGTAATGCAGAAGGCTGTAATATTTCACTGACAGGGTGATAGTTGAAAAAAAACTGTCAGCATGCCTACTATTATAGCAATACTTACATTTGAAAACAACTTGAAAAATGAGAAAAAAAGACTGTATAAAAGCTCAACCATTCTTAATTAAAACAAAAAAGTTGGACGGGAGTTTGTTCTTTATGTGACATAATATTTTATGCTTCTGTGTTTAAAGCTGGGTGCTTGTAGCAGAAATATAATTTTGCTGAATTGTGGCCTGGCCTGCAAGATTACTGACCTTTCCAGATGAAGTGTCACATGTATCTATAAATGCCTATTCAGCTCTTTGGTATTGAGAACACATATCATTATATATTTTATTGTTTCCAGGGCAGTGAGACACTTACCACCCATGTAGGGCTGGCAAGCTTGACGTATATCTATATACCCTTAAAATCCATGTGTCTGGTTAGACGTTATTCTTTCATGAGTTCTAATCCCACCACTGCCGTGCACAGCCCAATCATTTCTCAGACTTGACAAAAGGAAAACCAAATGCAATTCTATGGCTTTCTTAAGTAGAATGAAACCACATGTGACTCATGATGGAAAATATGGCACTTCATACACAGGAAGGCTCAAGGCCTTGTGCACAAGCCAGCTCAATGGCAGCCCTTAAGCTAGGCATTGGTGAGAGCATTTTATGCTGCTTGTTAGAGAAATCCTCTGTTGAAGTGGTAATTCCGCTCAATCACTCCCAGCTTTCACTTCCTCTCTGCTCTTTACAGGTTTCAAGTTTTCAGGATGGTTCACACTCCCGAAAATCTTCTGGAATTTCTCCAGGCAGGTTTGAATGATATATAATTCTTTATAATGATGCTTAAAATAGCTGTTATTCACTGTTTCTAAAACCCATATAATTTAGCACTTTACAGAAAGCAGAGCTATGGATAAATCTTGTGTTACTAGATCTCAGTATATTCTATTGTATAATATTGTATGCTAGATCTAAAGATCTGTGTGACTGTTCATCCAAGATTGGATTTTTCCCAAGATTGGGTATCCCAAACTATTATTTTGTGACAAATCAGTGTTAAAGGCTTACTGATGAGCTAGTACTTTAAAAATAGGGAGGAATCCTGCTTTAAATAAACTTGACTAACAAAAATGCCCTACTTGAACACAAAACCACAGTGCTTACGTGTACAGACACATGCTAGATGGGTAGCAGTATGGATAGTAAACCACAGCATGTGTCTATATGTTTGCCTGTGGTCTTCTGCCAAATGTTTTAAGGCCTTTAATTTTAGTATTCTTTCCCAATTTAGATATGAGCTCACAAACCAAAGCAGCATTGCATGGTGGTAATGAGTAGTAACATTTGTGTTGCAGCCAGAATTGTTATGTTACCAGTAATTTAATTTACCAACAAAATATATATAGAAACTGTTCCTCTAGCACGGTCACAAACACATAATCAAAGCATCATCTAACATATCCTTTGCCTGAATAACTAAATGTTCCCCTTTCTGACCAATATAAATATATCTATTGCAGGGTATTGTGCATTGAGATTCTAATATTTGCAGTTAGCATTTGAGTTGAATGTTATTTTTCGCCATCCAAATCCTAGTGCCAGACATACCAAGAACACTCTAAATGTCATCATAACAATCTATACCCCCCCCCCCAACTATCACCTATCTTTACCACGTATCACACTCACAAGTAAGGCAGGCCATAGATGATTGATTTGTTTTCGTTCAACCAGCACATTGAATGTGGATGGGGCAATCCTCTCGCTCTGCCTTTGTATTTTGGCACCCGGGAAGACTTCCCTGCCATCAGAATACATTGATTAGTGATGCCGTATATAGCCGGTGGCGCTGACAGGACAGTTGTACAGAAGTCGATCAGTAGATCCAGCCTGCCCATACATGGATCGGATCGAAATTCAGCCGGTCCCTGCTGAACCAGCCAAATTAGGCTGATTAGATCTTAGCAGCTTCTTAAGCTGAGGTCAGAAGCTAAGGTTACCAGATTTTTAACGTGAGATCTGGAGACACCTACTGAATGTAATCATTTTAACCACACCCATAAAATCACACTTTCCATTTGTAGCCACACCCCATTTTTAGTACACCTTTAAACACTTGGTCACAGACGTTTGAAGCAAGAGGCGTACATTCAAGGTATAAAGACAAAATGCCTTGAGTGCTCTGAGTAGATAAATGATATGGGGCATATAGTGTGATGCAGAAAAATTGTAGGCATGTACAAGATGTAGTAACAATGGGACAGGCTGAAAGGGATATGGCTATTGCCTTTGAGACTGTTAAACAGATCTGAGCCTGGGACCCTTTAGAACTTTCACTATGATTTCATGGGCATTTCTGGGGTGGATTTTTCAGCTCCAGCATCAATGTCTATCTCCTTCTACTTATCACTGATGTATTGACCCATTTAAAAATGTTGCTGTACCTTGGTGCCTCTATCATCAACTACCTAAATAATCTCTCTAAAGCCTGCCCAGTGCAGACAGTAACTTCTGGTGTGGTGAGAGTCCCTCTTGCTCTGGAGATGAGTGCTTAATGCCATTTTAAGCACTAGCCTGTTTTTTTTATTTTTAATATGTCACATATATCTGTCAGCTTCTGTCTACTGGCCCACACACCGATCAGAATTGTAATGACCTACAGTATGTAAGTCTTCAAATCAATTTCTGTGAGGTCTGAGGTCTTAGATCTGAGTCCAAGGCTGCACAAGGCCTCCACTAATGCATGCGTTTGAATGAAGCCCCCAGTGATGAACTCCTCCCCATCATTCATTTGTCCAATTATTCCCTTGTATGGCTTAGAATACAGTTGGGCTCTACAGGGTCTAAATGATTGACCCAAACATTTTGAAAAACAAAAACCTTACAGGCATGATGAGGTGCAAAACTTCAGCACTGTTCCTAAATAGAGTTAAGACATGCTTTAGAACAGCTTTAACACAGCCTATAATCCTATGTTTCTCTATTCACATTTAATTTTTTAAACTTTGCTCCATTGTGATTAAAGGGTAACTGCAGCCTGTACAAAACAAAAACAAAAAAATTGGCTTGCATAACCCAACTGAAAAGATGAGTATGATCTTCTTATTATGTGTGTAGGCAGGTCGAAGTATGTAAGCCATTAGCTGGTCCAGTTTGGGGAAAGAGTTAAGTGATTCTTGCCTAGTTCCTGGGCTTTTGGTCCTAGCCAGCCCACCTATGCTATAAAAAGGGGAATAGCTGAGGTCCAAAAAGTTGGGTTACGGTAGGTCCAGGAGTTTTAGCATCACCTGTGAGTGTGGTCATTGGCGCTACCGAAGAAACCAGTTTTGGACTCTTACCTCATGGAGGTATGCCTGGGCCACTACATTATTCTAGTCAACATTGGGGAAAGGATGTTCATATTGAACTGTTATGCTGCATCTCTCTAGTAAAGTTATATTAACCGATCTAAGCCTGGTCTTAAGTTATTCAAAGGGGTACATGTTGGGTCTGGTGTATCCAAAAGAACCAGGGTCTGTAAATGCACTACGGGGTATAAAGTAACACCGTTGCAAAAAGCGTTATCTTGGCAAGACACAGAAAAGAGAAAATTAGTTGCTTTGAGTAACCAAGCAAAAGAACAAGCTACAAGCAACCATTCATTAAGCATGGTACCTGGTAAGGTGACAGGTCCTCCAGTAACAAAGGGGTTGGTATTCAATGGCAACTGGATCCAAACTGGATCCAAACCCGCGTTACAGAGATCCATGGCCTGGTCACGAGGCATGGGAAGGGAAGAGTTCAATGAGAGCATGCATGAGGTCCATGCTAGGTGCTCGGCAGGACCCTATTCTTCTACTGGGAGTGAAGTAAAAGAGTTATACTGGACTGGTGGAGTGGGCGCAGGCTCAGCATGTCCCTTCTAATGCAAACATACAAGTTACAGTGTGTAGTTACATGGGACAAGTCACTTTCCAGAGGAACTCTGCATTTTATTATTGCACATAGTGAAGGGTCAACTCTAAGCTGAGGAATTTCCTTAATGTTAGATTTTTCACATGACCGCTGTTGCCGTCTGGTTTTGGGCATTGATGAGTATGCAGATGACCTTACCCATATGTGGCCTGCAGTACCTGACTATTGATGAGGAAAAAGTGACTCCTGACAGTGACAAGAGGAAGCTCTATGCATGACTCCCAGTAGCAGATTCTTCCAGTGGGATGCCTGTAGCACAGAGCTGAGGTGCTCTGAAACTTCTCAGCTATGTGCTACAGATCTAATAGGCAGTGAGCAGGTGGACAGGGACAGAAAAATAAAAAGAGGATACCGCGCTGACACCCTGAAAAAAGTACAGCAGCCAGCACAGCAAAGCAAAGAACATTGCAAAAACGTGATTATAGAAATGTAAAGTTCTAATTAAAAATGGGCTCTATATGACTGACGACCATAAGGATAATAAGTATTAAAAAATGATGTATATGAAAACACAAAAATCATTAAATAAAAAACATTAAAAGCATTGATCATAGTGATAAACTAAAAAGTCCATGAAGATAATTGATAGTAACTAAGTGAAAAAGTCCACAGAGTGAAAACTAGGTGTTGAGATTGATCTGGGTAGGAAGATAAATTCTTCTGGCATCAATGAGTGAATATGGAAGATAACCACCACCAACATTGAGAAGGCTTTCCGGAACAATTGGACTCAAACGAGTTTACACCCGATGAGTCGTCAAGACTTGTGGTGTGAAAACACCGATGTAATGAAACATCAACGCCTGTAGCTTCTGGCCAGGATGGAAAATGGTCCCTCTATCCTCTGGATGGCTCAAAGGGATATCATCAAGATGTAGCTGATAATCTCAAAAAAAGGTAGACCGAGTCTTCCCTATACACTCACACGATTAAACTTCCTCTCTGGCACTGCAGACACACAGCCCATCCTGAGGATAGAGGGACCATTTTCCATCTTGGCCAGAAGCTGCAGGCGTTGATGTTTCATTACATTGGTATTTTCACACCACAAGCCTTGACGACTCATCGGGTGTAAGTTCTTTTGAGTCCAATTGTTCCGGTAAGTCTTCTCATTGTTGTTGGTGGTTATCTTCCATATTCACTCATTGATGCCAGAAGGATTTATCTTCCTACCCGGATCAATCTCAACACCTAGTTTTCACTCTGTGGACTTTTTCACTTTGTTACTTTGTTCACTTTGTTTGATGTTCGAGTTTAACGTAAGTTTGACTCGAACATCGGGTGTTCGCCTGTTAGCCGAACAGCAAACATTATGCGGTGTTCGCGGCAAAGGCTTATATGCAATTTATTGCCATAAAAAGTGTTTGGGGACCCGAGTATTGCCCCAGGGGACGTGTGTCAATGCAAAAAAAAGTTTTAAAAAGTTTTTTTGGGAGCAGTGATTTTAATAATGCTTGAAGTGAAATAATAAAAATGACATATTCCTTTAAATATCATGCCTGGGGGGGTGTCTATAGTATGCCTGTAAAGTGGCATAGTTTTCCTGTATTTAGAACATTACCACAGCAAAATTACATTTCTAAAGGAAAAAAGTAATTTAAAACTGATTGCGGCTGTAATGAATTGTCGGGTCTCGGCAATACAAATGAAACTTTTTGAAAAAAATGGCATGGGTTCCCCCCAGTCCATTGCCAGACCCATTAGGTCTGGTATGAATATTAAGGGGAACCCGAACCAAAATTAAAAAAAAAAAAATTACATGGGGGTCCCCCCAAAATCCATACCTTAAGGTCTGGTATGGGTATTAAGGAGAACCCTGTGCCAAATTGAAAAAAAATGGCGTAGGGGTCCCCCCAAAATCGGACTTTAAGGGGAACCCTGCGCCAAATTTTTTTAAAAAATGGCGTAGCCCCCCAAAATCCATACTAGACCCTTATCCGAGCACGCAACCTGACAGGCTGCAGGAAAAGAGGGGGGGATGAGAGAGCGCCCCTCCCACCTCTTGAACTGTACCAGGCCACATGCTCTCAACATGGGGAGGGTGCTTTGGAGTAGCCCCCCAAAGCACCTTGTCCCCATGTTGATGGGGACAAGGGCCTCATCCCCACAACTCTTGCCCGGTGGTTGTGGGGGTCTACGGGCAGGGGGCTTATCAGAATCTGGAAGCCCCCTTTAACAAGGGGAACCCCAGATCCCGGCCTCCCCCCCATGTGAATTGGTAACGGGTACACTGTACCCCTACCATTTCACAAAAAAAGTGTCAAGTATATTAAAAAAGACAAGAGACACTTTGGGAAAAGTCCTTTAATAAAAAATACAAAAATAAAAATGTCCCACGATGTAAATCCCTCTCCGTCACCCAACGAGCCGAAAAAAGAAAAAAAAAGCCGCAACAGCTCTGCCTCTATGGGAGGCTCCCGCCGAGTGATGCTTCTTCTTGGTGACAGCTGTTATATAGCTGAGGGCGGGGCCACTCTGTGGCATAAACGGGAGACCCCGTCCCCCTCTGATGCCACGTTACTTCAGAGGAAGGCGGGGTCATCCGTTTACATCACCGAGTGGCCCCGCCCTCACTGAGATTCAAAATAGATGGCCTTTTCCTATGAATGATAGGGATTTTTTTTGCTCATGTGCAGAAGTGAGGGCCCAGCTAGAGCATTTGCCACAGCAGCTGTGTGGCTTACCCTTCTTACAGGAGTGTGGGTAGGTGATTATAAAATTTGGGTAAGCTATTGGCTAGTTAAACCTCAACAAAGCTAAAAATAAAGTGCATCTCCCTAATAATTGCCCCTGAATGCTAATAAAAAACATACTTAATAGACTATGAAGTTCCACATTGTCTTCTTGGGAACCAAGTTCTCCTTACGCTGCTCTTCATCCACATCGCTATCCTAGTTTTAATGCACATGCATGCCACAAGGAGAACCCACAATAGCGCAGACATGCTGCAAGCCCCTGCCAAGTATTTGGAAACTGCCAGAGATCTGTGGAACGTCTGCACACACACAGGTTGGCGTGCATGTACCTCTGACAGAAGCATTGCATCCTGGGATATGTGACATGGACATCCCAGGAAGAAGCAGAGCCAATCCTAGATGAGGAATCAGGTAAGGAAGGACCGCATCGATATTTTAAAAATATAGGTATATATTTTGGAAAATATAAATATTATCTGGAATAGTGTTGTAAGGCACTGATTCATAGCATGCTAAGTAACATTAATATTTGGTTTTCCCAGCATAGTGTCCTGAAGGCTGATATGTGTCCCAGGCAATACACCAACCTAGTGAAAACATATCATAAAATGTACTGTCATAAGTTCATAGAAATTGATAGACATTTACAACTATAAAATAGGTAATAAAATACTGAATATACAAAATTGTATTATTTTGTTACTATGTACCACTTAACACCTTGTAATGACATGATTCTGTTGGTCTAGTACAGTACATAGCCCTCATGGAAGACTCATTTTACAGCACTTTTTTGCTATAGTTGTGGCTTTTTTTACGATGCTTTTCGATTTTATTAGTTTACATTTCACTGTGTAATAAACACTGAAGAACTGGCATGATTTTGTAAGGTGAAAGGTTGAGTAAAATGATAAAGTCATCCAGAGGAAAATAATGAAGGTTGTTTAAGAAGAAAGAGCAGATCCTGATGGGCAGCCCTGCTCTGAACATTCGCTGACAGCCTGGCTGTAAACATGGTTGATGACTGCTGAGTTCTCCTTCACAGTGCAATTGGATTTTGAAGTTGAGGACATAAAAATCATAGCTTCAAGATGAGTCTTCCTTGAAACCCTTCTTGTGAGAGGTGGTGGCATTTATTTCTAAAGCTACATTACCCAATCTTACTGGAGCATGCAGATCTACAATTTTACTTAGACATTACTGTGAATCTAATGGTAGCAAGTGTTTTATAGAAAAACTGGTTTGAGAAACATATATAGCTAAAAACTTTACATACATAGAGAAATTGTAAAACATAAATGGTGGCTGTGTATGCTTTGATAAATAATCAATTTATTTTCTAATCAATAACTCCAGATAGGAATAACTGACCTATAGTGAAAAACCTATTTGATCGATTTGCTACACATAGGAAAGTGTATTTCAATTGATTGCTGGCAGATGTGATCATAAATAAGCAATCGTATCTCTGTTTTCACCATGCAATCTCATAATCTGATTAATCAACATACAATCAAATTCACGACCAAAGCATCTCAGTGCTGCCGATCAGTGCAACACTTTTGATAATTTTCCACTCTGGATGATCAACTTGATTTGATTGTGTCTAGAGTCTAAATTAGTCAGAAGGGAAGCTATGTCTATTTGATTGTTTGCACATCCGATTGCTTTGATCAAATCACCAATCGATTTAAAAGGAAGCATGTATGGCCACCAAAAGACACATTATTAGGGTTATTTACATCAAAGTATTACATGTTTATAAAGAAAAAAAAAATAAAAAAGAATAGATAAGACAACAGACTACACACTTGTAGGCAGGTGCAGTCCACTTTCTCCACTGCAGGTGGCACTCAACCGCAGTGACACTGCAGAGGAAGAGGAAGTCAAGAGGACCATGGTTCCTCTATGGTTTCCGCCATCCTCCCACACCTGCCAAAAACTGTCTAACACAGCCCGAGCAATCCTGAGGCAGTGGGATCTGCTCTGGTCATAGGATAATGTCCTATATTGTCAGGAATGCATTTCTAACGAACAGCGGGACATATTACAAGTTGTGGTCCCCCAGTCACATATCCTTCAAGTCTGACGGGTACTGCATGCTACGAGTGGCCAGATTGGAGCTGATCGGACTGAGTCCTTGGTCAAGAGTTACTTCTTCTGCCCATGCCTGGCGGACTGGGTCCAGAAGGCTTGTCGGGAATGCGAGATTTGCTCCGTACATAAAGCTCCTCCTGAGAAGGCCACACCTATGTCCATCGCTACATCAGAGCCCTTCAAACTGGTCACCACAGACTTCCTGATGATATCCAGCGTGTCCCCTGGATATCGCTATGCCCTGGTATTTGTTGACCATTTTACGATAGTGATTCTCACCAAGGACCAGATGGCTATGACCACGGCTAAGCTATTCTGGGAGCATGTGGTACAGTCTTTCAGTTGCCTGAAACAGATCAATTTGAACCAAAGACAGAACTTTGCATCAATAACCTTCTCTGAACTGTGTTGCCTCAGTGGTATCAGGAAGCTGCATACCACTCCGTATCACCCAAAGGGCAATAGGGTCTGTGAGTGGTTCAACCACACCCTTCTGGGAATGCTAAGGACTCTCGAGTTGGGGCACTGTGACTGCTGGCATCAGCATGTAGGGGCCATAGTGTGGGCCTCAAACAATATGGTTCACCGTGCTACACGACACACGCCCTTCTTGTTAAGTGCTACCGGTGGACTTCTTGCTGGACTTTCCGGAGAACACTCAACCCCAGGCACCTAGCATCTGTGTGCATGAAAACTGCGACCAAATTTAGTGAGCCAAGCAAGTGGTACTGGATAAACACAAAAAGTTGGCCATGGACTCAGTCCTGAATGAATTGCCATTGCGACCAGGGGACCGGGTGTTGATGAAAAACATAAAAAATGGTACCTTGTGCCAGAATACCTCTTCAAAATGTATCCGGATTCGTCCCCCTCCTGCTTTCGGGGATGTGGTCAGGTTGGCTCTGCCCTTCAAATATGGTGGACTTGTCCTAAGGTTCGTCATTTCTGGATACGGGTTAATTCCTTAATTAATTCATTTTTCTAAGTATACAATAATTATATATAATTATATATATTTTTCTGGGGTAAGATAAATAAGTCCAGTGTTGGATGACATAATGGTCACTACGGTTGCAATAATTCCATTATTATGCCTATAGGTTGCCTAGGTGGATGGGTGGTGTCCTGCTTGACCCCTCTGCTGAATGTAAAATTTGGCCTGATGTAAGGCCCAAGAATATGTTTCTCAATAATAGTTTTCTTATAGTTGACCACTCTGTCACAGTCTAATACCCAATGGAGCATCTCCATGGATTTATGTCTTAATTCCTTACCCTTAAAACATGCTATCAATGACTTCTTGTTTACTGTTTGTGTTGTCAGAGCCATTTTGCACTCTTTTGTATTACATTATAACGTTTAACTGTAATTCAGAAAATTGAATAAACAGATTGAAACAGAAAACATCAAAATTGGGAGGGGCAAAAAACTGGAACCCAAATAGGAACATACCCCTTATTGGGTGGAAAAACAGCCCTTCCCTCCAACTCTGGCGATGTAGTCTCGGAAGGGCCTAATCCCATTATAAGACACCTCCACCGTAACTTACTGAGACCTTGTGTGCTGAGTGGCGATTTCTCTACCAAGCCAACCAGGGACAGAGAGCCATTCAACTCTATGGATATCTCACCAGTACAAGAGGTGCCTGAGGAGTGGTACCTGCCCCCTCTCCTGCTAGAGCATCTGGCTCCTGACACTTCAGAGATGAAAAGCTCCAGCACAATGGACATAGACAGTCCAACTACCATGGAGAGTAATACAGACTGTCTGGAATTGTCTGAGGTATTGGACCTGGGCCCAGGTGAAGAGGGTAAGGAGGATGCAGTTGATCGCTTTTCAGAGGACCAAGCTGAAAATGCAACTCAAGTGTGTGGCCCTATTGATCTCAATGGGCAAATTTGAGAGCAGGTGCTGTCTGTCAAACTTTGAAGCCCAAATTAAAGAGGCACAGCCATGAAGCAAGCATTGCTGCATGTGTACACCCCTGTCAAGTTGTAATATTAGCATTCGGATGGGTTGCCAGGGGTGGTAAAGCTGTGGTATAGCCGCCTGTTTCACTGCCTCTAGCAGCCACTGTGAAAGAGACCTTTAAAGTGGGAATAAACTCCCATCCATGAATTTTACCTATAGGTAAGCCTATAATAAGGCATAACTATAGGTACTGTAAATATCTCCTAAACGTGCAACATTTAGAAGATATTTACTGTACACGCAGCCGGTGACATCAATGGCGCATGCGCTCTGAAGGAACGGCTATCCGGTCCATTCCTTCAGAGTCCTGTGCCGTAAATGGCGGCTCCTGTGCACATGCCGCGAACCTAGAACAAAGACAGGTGAAGATGGAAGCCCTGTTAGTGGTGACAGCTCACCGCTGGAAGGGCTTCGTTCTAAGGTAAGTTTCACATGGTGTGCTAGTATGTGATGCATACTAGCACATTATAACTTTGCCTTGCAAGTTAAAAAAAAAAAACGCTGACAGTTTACCACCGCTTTAAACATTCTTTGACTTTATCCGCAGCATCAGACAAAGTATTGCCTTCAGTAAACATGTATTCTTTAGGGTAAAAAGTAAAATATTTTAAGGACTGTTTACTTTTTCTTTAGCTGGGTGCTAGAATTAAACAAACTGCTGTTTTTTTCTCTTGGGAAATTGGGTTTCCCTTTGGGAGAAAATCTTATATATACGTTCCCATTGTTCTTCACACATTCCCCATCTCTAAATGATGTTTGTGTGTACATGTCATATATTTCACTTCATTGCTACACTTTCTCTCAATATGTTGTATTATTCTTTAATAGAGTGATATTCTTCACTGACCTCTGGGGACCAACAAGAATCGTGCATTTACAGATAATACTGTTGTGCTCAGGAATCTGGAAATAGAGGGACTTGAGGGCTTGTATGAGAAGGTCAGACTGACCAAATATTCGGAGAACTTTGCTTTCCTTTTACTCAACATTATCCAGAAAACCGTGTTTTTTCAGCTGTTATAAGTATCAATTACAGAGGCCTTTGGGCTGACAAGCCGCTCTCAATAAGCATTACCTTCCAACTCACTTTATCATGTGTCTTTGAGTTTCTGAATAAATGCATACTGGAATAGTCCCCAGAAACGAAGCATTGCAGTGCCTGGCTGTACACTCCCACCAAATTTACTTCTAAATCAAGAAATCTCATGTTCCTCAGAGAATAAAACCATCTTCCAAATCCCTCCCTTTTCTCAGTACCAAGCTCATTGATCTTCATAGAAACTCTCCTATCAGCAATATTCCACCTTGCCAAGACGGTTCTTCTGCCCAGGATATTTCAATCTGTATTTGTTGGCTCCCTACAAGCATTTTTATTTTCTGGATAAAGTCCACAGTGTAAATATACTGTCCAGAAAGGGCAGGGTGATAAAGAAAATATGAATGTTCTCTGTAGTGGAACAGTTTATAGTTCTTATTACACCTTTTTTTTTTTTTTTTTTTTTTGGGCATACAGTAGAGATCAGTTTCTTAATGTTAACCTCTTCACTGTCAGGGAAACCTGCTGCACATTATAATGCAAATGGTTGTTGCACTTTGTGCCTCTGAATGGCCAAAGGCAACATCAAGAAAACAAAGAGATGCATTTTTGTCTTAATTAGATAATTGTGATTCACGGTGGAAACTAGAGGTCATGCTGCTCTGCCAGTCAATCAGAATTAGAAGTGGTGATAAGAACAGTTGTGTTGTTCAGTGTTCCTTGTGTTGCTGTGGAAAGCTTGTGACCTACTGTAGTTACTGCCAATGATAAACACAATAATCTCTTGATTAAAGGGATAGCATGCTATATTTCCATTCAGTAAGCATTTAGAGTTATTTTTGACAGATTTACAATAAAAGATCACAGTGTTTTTAACTAAGTTGGGGCCAACTGCTTTCTCTACCACTTCCCATCCCATATATGCCACCACTACTGACCACAGATTTGCTGGCAATCTCTTTACATTGGCTCCAGCAGTTCTGTGGTCACCTTAAAGTGTAAGCTCACCTTTTCAGAAAAAAATGAAACAGTGAAATAACACCTTACATCCACAACACCCCCGGTCCAAACTGTACTTACCTCCGTAGTTGATGAGCGGTCAGTGCCCACGCACCCAGTGCAGTGGTCTGGGGATTAAAGCAACTTGCTCTTTTCCCTTTTCTCTCTGCAGGGCTTTGTGGATGAATCAGAACAATGCTCTGTGCTGGTGCTGACCAATTAGAATTGCTCTGGTCCATCAAACCTGGAAGCCCTGCATAAAGAAGAAAAAGAAGAGTGGGGATTTCATCTCCCTGGAGTTAAGTACAGCATGGAGGTGGGTTAGGTTTAATTTGTCTTCTTCTTTTTTCTGAAATAGGTGTCTGAGAACCCCGGGGCTTTGCAATGTAGCTCAACAATGTCATATCATAGTTATGGGGGATCAGACTGTCTCAGAGGAGGTCTGAGAGACCCAGGAGCTTTGCAGTGTAGCTCAACAATGCTACAACAGTGTGTAGTTTTGGGGGGATTAGACTATCCCTGGGCCCCGGAGATCTGAGGGCCCCAGAAAAACTTCCCCCCAACCACCAATATCACTTGAAATTTCCTCCCACCCCCCCCCAGTGCCAAATTTTATCTTTGATACTTTCAGATGCTGACCATTTGACTTCCAGGTTTACTTCCCTGCACGAGCCGTCGTAGCTGTACGTCTGCTCTTTAAGACACTTTAGCAGGTGCGCGCGCCCCCTGCAGCGTGTCCCTGGAGCCGATATGCATGCCCAGCAATCGCTCACGACAGAGCAAGAAGCGGGATCTGTGTGTGTAAACACACAAATCCCGCTTCTCTCAGGGGAGTAGAGACAGATCGCGTGCTCCTACTAAGTAGGAACACCGATCGGTCTCCTCCCCTAGTAAGTCCCATCCCCCCCACAGTTAGAACACACCTAAGGAATACAGTTAACCCCTTGATCGCCCCCTACTGTTATTCCCTTCCCTGCCAATGACATTTATACAGTAATCAATGGCTATTTTTAGCTCTGATCGCTGTATAAATGTCATTGGTCCCAAAAAAGTGTCAAAAGTGTCAGATCTGTCCATCGCAATGTCGCAGTCATGATAAAAATCACTGACCACTGCCATTACTAGTAAAAAATTTTTTTTTTTTTAAATCTATTTTCTAGACGCTATTACTTTACGCAAACCAATCAATATACGCATAATGTGATTTTTTTTACCAAAAATATGTAGAAGAATACATATCGGCCTAAACTGAGGAAAAATGTATTTTATTTTTTTTTTAAATTTGGATATTTATTATAGCAAAAAGTACAAAATATTGTGTTTTTTTTTTCAAAATTGTCGCTCTTTTTTTGTTTATAGCACAAAAAATAAAAACCGATCAAATACCACCAAAAGGGAATAATAAAAATGTTTTTAGCTGCAGGACGGATGGAAAATAGGGTTTCCTCCATCTGGATTTAGCGGAGCGGATTGAATGTCAGCGGACATGTCACCGCTGACCTCTGTCGCTCCATAGAGGTACATGGAGCGTCCATTCAGGTCCGTCTGAAAAAACTGACAGGTGGACCTGAACAGTCCGCATGTATGAAAAGGGCCTTAGGGTTTTTTAACCTAATGCATTCTATGCATTAAGGAAAAAGCCGTCTGTGCTGCATGTGCCCCTCCCCCACCTCCCTTATACTTACCTGAGCCTGATTCTGATCCAGTGCTGTGCATGAGAGCAGGGGCTCTCCCGTCTCTGTCTCTCCACACATCACAGACTGATAGCGTTGGCTCCCGCTACTGTCAATCAAATTCTGTGATGAGGGAGCGGGGCACAGGGCCCTGCTCCCTGTCTGTGTCAACAATAACAAACCTAATATTGTTGCGCTGTGTATAAATAACTGAAAATTGTACAAACAAATGTAAACCTTCTATAATTTGGGGTCTAACTATCTGGTAAGAGGCTGTGGTTTTTAGCCGTGATGGGAGCACTGATTATACATCATTGGTTTTTAAGGATAAGATAGACGCAATTTCTTTTTATTATTTAATTTATATAATATATAAATATTTAATTTATATGGATTTTATAATTGTTTTCACAGGTTCACAGTGATAATGACCACAATAATTTGCACGTAAAGAGTAACTCCACTTTTGAAAAAAAACATTCCCCTCCGGGTGATCTATGTACATTACAAGGATTTTAACAAACTTTGTTGCAGATTCCTACCTTTTGTTATGCTGAAGAAATCCCTGTGTGTTTGACTGTGTCCATGTGGGAAAGTGAGTCAAATGGAAGTGGTTTCATAATCATAAAACCGCTGCGGGTGTCAATAGAAAGTTAATGACACCCCCAGCTCAGATCACAGTGCAAATTGTGAAATGGTACCAGAATTGGATCGCATAAGTGTGAACAGCCATACGATCTGATTCCAGTGCGGACCAAAAAGGTGCGAATTGATGCGTATGTGATGCGATATCAGCCGTACCGTGTGTATGGCTGAATTAGCATTGCACAGAAATTGCATGTGATCTGCACAGCAATGCAGTGCAAATTACATGCAATGTCTATGATCGCACAAGTGTGAATCCAGCCTTAGACATGATTTCCTATTGGGAGTATCTCACCAAAAATTAGATTTTTGTTGCAGGGAATGCCTGATATCTGACTTGTGTCTTAGTGTAGACTTTTGGGAAAATCAGTGAGCCAATCACACAAGCAGGAAATTAAATTTCTGGGGGGCATTCTGTGTACAGAACACCTCCAGGTAGCCATTGCATTGCATTTCACAGAAAACTACAGAGCTATATTTTTTATAAAAATTCAATTACAATATGACTTGTGTCGCAATTGTATACGCTATATTATTTTTCCTTTATTTGCTATTTTTTTACCCCACAAAAGTGAAGTTATCCTTTAAGGAAAAAGACATTGGTTTATATTTGTTTGTACAATTTTCGGCTATTTACAAACTGTTATGTTATTGAACATCATGCGTTTTTGAGTGCAGCTGTGCATATCTGAAGTTTGTTTTTAAAGATTCACATTACTGTCTGTCTCAATGGACACAGACAGGGTGGCTCGGGAGCAAGCCTGCACGAGTGCCCCCATAGGAACAAGCTTCCTATGGGGGCACTTGTCGAAGAGCAGGAGCTCAGAGGGCCCGCGGGGGCCCATGAAGAGGAGCATCAGGGCTGCTCTGTGCAATACCATTGCTTGCTGCACCAGCACTACAAGGATCTTGGCTCTTTTATGTCTATGGGAATGAGAAAAGCAGTTTTACTTACCTGATCCTTTACTCCCACAAACTCCTCCATGCTGCTAGACCAGTCCCAGCAGACTCTTCTTTCCTATGTTCCAACAGTCTAAGATATCATCAAGACTGATGCAGGGCTCAAAGCACTGCATTAGATATAAGGATGCCAAGGGACAGTCCAATGCTGGAGTAGAGGGGAGCGCTGTTTGCAATGGGAGCAGAGGATCAGTTAAGTAAAACTGCGTTTTACCCCCTAAACTAAATTAGCATTTACCCCTTTTTGTGCAGACACAGCCCCACTGCAAGAAAGGATTTTTCGTTTTACTAGAGTTGGGCTTTGAGGTTGATGGACAAGTTCATGTTTGACCTAAGGGGGTTGACGAGGGCAGTCAGCCCTAACTTGGTTAAAAGTACTGTTTTCAAATCAATTATGGACATTTTTTTTTTTACATTCCTAGACGCTTATTGTTCCATATTTCAGAAAATATACCCACTACTTACAGGGAGATTTGTTGCCCATATATGACTAAGACTAGTCTAAGAAAGGTTTCATTATTTGTGGCCTGTTATGTGTGGCACTTGCATTGCAGGCCATTGCCAAATGCAAACAATCCTGACCTTTTTACTTTGGTAATATGCTTGCCATAAATAATCAAGTGGGTACACGTTGTACATAAGTTAGAAATTTTCATCAGATTCCCTTTTGTTCTTCATGATATAGAACATATCAGATATGATTGACTTGATACTTGATATACTATATATAATTTACTTGAACAGTGAATGTGATATCAGCTGAAACTATTGTTATAGTAGTATTTTGTTAGATTGCATTTGAACAACGTTTTTTTCCTTAACAGAAGATTGATTAAGTTCTTTATTATTTTTACATGGATTTACACATTATTAACATTATTGATCCTAGGATAAGCTGCAGTGTTCCCCAAAGATTGTAGGCTTTGAAGATGTGTCACCACACATCCCAACTAATTTATGCCACCAAGCGGTCATTGGTTTGTAAAATGGGAATGTTTCTACATTTCTGTGGAAATACATTCCTCCACCTAAAAGGTCATTCAAGTCATTCAGACTAGATGATGGGATGGTGTTGCCCTTGCTGTAGACTCACCACTGCAACTTTGCTCTTGCTAGAGACTTGCCACGCAAATTTGCTAGAAATTGGAAAAGTGTCAACTAGAACTTCTTCAAGTGCTCTGTAAGTGTACAACTTGCCAGTGAAAATGTGCAGCAAGTTAACAGACTTACAATTCAACACTGCCTCAAATTTGTGGCAAGTTATCTTTGCTATCTGGTAGCTTTGTTCCAAATCAGGGACAGTCCCTCGGAATCAGGTAAAGTTGGGAGCTATGTATGCATATTGCTCTGGCTGTGTATATAGCGTATTATTGCAGGTAGTTGCTTCCCAGTCTTCATAGGAGTATGTTTGTGATTTCTTCCTATAGATTCTAAAAGATGTGTTTGCCATTCATCAATTCTCACATATTTTTTGTCATTTTCAGTCTTGGGAAATGATGAGAAGAATACCACTAGTTATGCCTTATGAGCACAACTTTCATCAACATATTTATTCTACCAGGTTTTCAGTGCCAGTTCTTGTACCATATTGGGGTGTTTGCCCTCACTTCAGTGCAGTCATTGAGACAAGAATTGAGCACAGGAAATTTTTTTTTTTTTTTTTTTCAATCGAGTGATTTTTTTGTGATGGGTTTTAAATGCTATTCTTTATCTACATTTCCTGCAAAGCCCAGTAAGAGAACAAGTCTTACTGCCTGTGACACAGAGGTCTGTTGATGTTATGAATGTTGTCAGATAATGAAATATAAGATGCAAAGGTGACAACTCTGAAGATCCCGCTTCAAAGCTTAGGAGCCGGTCATCCTTCTTTCACAGTCCTTCAATCTTTACCCACCTGAACCCTTCACCCCACTAAAGTTCAATTGCAATGGCCCTTTTAATAAAACAAATTGCATACCCTGCCCCTAAAACAGAATGATTTATCACCAGTCAACTAGATAAAAGCGTGCCAGAGAACATCTTGATGTAGTTATGAAATAATAGTCTGTCTATGTAAATTTTAACTTACCTAATATACATATCTGTCAACTAGTCAGAACAGAAAATAACACCACCAGGCTTATCTGATATAAATCCAACATATCCTGGATATAAACACTACAGCTTAGTGGGTAAATGAGGGGTCATACACAGCTTACCATTGAAAACAACCAAAAAGCCATTGTGTGGTGTTGTTTCTTCAAGCATAAGAACGCACGCTCATTTTGTTTTTGTCCTCTTTGTCTGTGGAATCTGACTTTCTATCCAAAAAATTACCAGGATATATCATGAAATGGAAGCTAAACCTTTATGAAGCTCTTTAATAAATTGGACATCTGATAGCTTTCTTATATAAGTAATCCATAGTAGTGAGATGTATAAATACATGTACCTTGTTTACAAGTATGCCGTCATACTGCACCAAAGCGTTTGTAAGTGGGGGTTACTGCCCTGGTTGGTTATTTTCTGTCCACTGAGCTCTGTTGGAGAGTAGACCTATATCAAGTTGTGATAAAAGTATATGGAACTGCAGGGATTTGGGAAAAGCAGTGAAGCACATCAAGAACCTACTGATACTTGGGGGTTGATTTACTAAAGGCAAATAAACTTTACTTTGCAAAGAGTACCCAATGACGTGCAAGGAAAATATAAAAGAACAGCTTTTTTGCTTGCACATGATTGGATGATGGGAGTCAGCAGAGCTTCCCCTCATTTACTAAGCTCTGGAGCAACTGCTCTTACGGAGTGCAACTGTACTTTGCAAAGTGCACAGTCCATTTCCCTTTAGTAAAACATCCCCTTAGAATTTAGCTGGGGAATTTTGCGAACAGCTAGTTTGGGGATAGGAGTGGTGGTGATTAAATAAATGGATCAGTTGGAAGTGGTGACTGGGCAGGTTGTAACTGTTTATTGAAACTGTTTAAACAACATTTGCCTGTGGCATGGGGAATCAAATATTTTCAATAATGGACACAGATCAGTAGGAAACATAAAACATATACATGATGAGAAGCACTTTCTAGATTTGTAATCAGAATTTTATAATCAAAATTTAATAAACCTATAACACAACATGCACTTCGATCCAGCATGAACATTCCCGAGCATGGTGAATTGATGGTCCAATGTGTAGAATTAGTGAAGTACAGTAGGTATAAGGTTAAACTAGAACCACGTTTGGGTGTAGACACTACTCTAGTCAGTCATCCAGGGTCTTGCATTTTCTCCTTTTATTGAGAGAGCAAGGCTGTGCTGAAGGACATACCCTCACTTAGGCTGGCCATTGACGTTGCAAATTTCTTTCCTGTAGCCACAGGTTGCAGGGAAAACATTTGCATGATTCCCCCATTAACACAGATAGCACTGACAGGAGAATCCCTCCTGCCCAGCCATTGTCTGCTCCTGGGGTGGTGGGAGCGGGCAGGGGAGGCCACCCCTAGCCCGGGAGAAGACTATAGCAGCTGCTTGCAATGATCGGAAGTGAATCCGGCAGGCTGGTTGTACCCAAGTCATAGGGTACATAGAAATGACTGAATATATATGAAATAAACATGCACAGCAGAAGGTGCAGGTGCCACATTTAAAGGAGTTACATGTTACTACTACTGCTAGAAGAAATAATCCAATCAGAACAAAAGACTTTTCCCACAAGATCCAGCAGCTAGCATGTAATATCTATTACCGTATAGGTCACCCACGGAAACCTGTGCAGAGACCTCTTCAGGAATCTGTTTACAGATCCTCTCCTCATCGGTAAGGACACAGCCAAGATGAAAGGTTCTAACAGTTTAACCACTTGAGCTCCAGGTTTTACCCGCTTCATGACCAGGCCCATTGCCATACTTTAACTGGCAATTGCATGTCCATGCAACACTGTACCCAAATTAAATTGATATCATTTTTTCCACACACACAGAGTTTTCTTTTGGTAGCATTTGATCACCACTGGGTTTTTGATTTTTTGCTATATAAATGAAAAAAGACCGAAAACATTGAAAAAAAAAACCTAATATTTTCTAATTTCTGTTATGAAATATATCCACTGAAGGTAATTTTTTCATATATTTAGGCCAAAATGTATTCTGCTACATGTCTTTGGTAAGAAAAACCCCAATAAGTGTAAATTAATTGGTTTCTGTGAAAGTTATAGCATCTACAAACTATATATATATATATATATATATATATATACCGTATGTACTGACAGCCTAATTTCTTGAGGCCCTAAAATGCCAGGACAGTACAAATACCCCCCAAAACCCTTTTTGGAAAGTAGACAGTCTGAGGCCTCCGTTAAGAGGCAAGTTTTTTGAAATTGTAACTTTTTGTAACAATTTTTTTGAAAATTAAGAGATTAAATAGAATTTTTTTTCCACATTTGTTTTTTTTTTTACTCTCACCAATGCATTACAGTGGCATCATATGACTGGTGTGGTGGTGATCAGGAATAATGACTGATGACAGTATGTTTAAAAATAAATAATTTTTTTTTTTTTGTTCAATTTTTTTTTAACATTTTTACATTTGTTAACATTTTTTTACAAAATGTTATCATTTAAAAAAAAAAAAAAAAATCTGGTCATCAGAGTAGTTCATTGTCACAATAGTAACACTGTACTACTTTTTTTACACTGTTATTGCTTATACAGTGATGATCACTGTATAAGCAATAGTTTTAGCTGTCACGATTGAGTCTCCCATTCATGAACAAGTTGCTTTTGATTTTGATTGGCTAAGCTAATCACATGGTACAGGTAAGCCAATCACAGATTACAACAGCTAGCAAGCTGTTCATGAATAGAAAGTCATTCATGACAGGTTGTTTACATTGTTATCATGTGATCGCTATGACCAATCATAGCAATTACATGATACCCAGTCGTCCAATGGACACAGGAGTAACAGGAGGGGTGCGCACCATGCTCCTAAACCGCAGCAGGCTCTAGCACGTATATATATATATATATATATATATATATATATATATATATATATACGTGACTGAGCCTGAACGTGCTGCCCCACTGCAGTATATCTGGTTAAAAACACCAGCTGGTTATTTGCACTAGAGGGCTGGCAGCCTGTCAAGATCTGCTCTCAGAGAAAACACAAAGTGTTGTGAAGTTAGAAAATTAAAATTCTTTAGCATGCTTATAGAGATGAATGAAGGCTTGTTTAAAATGCTTTTATGACTCTATTCCTGTTTACGAGATTGTTCTCCCCAAGATTCCTGCACATATTACCTATGCCAATGTACTTTGTATGACTTCATCTTTTGGTACTGTCTAGTATTTTATGAAAAATTCTTAAAGCGTAACTCCAATTTTGTTAAGAAAAAAAATTCCCCCATGGGTGATCTATGTACATTGCAAGGATTATAACAAACTTTGTTGCAAATTCCTACCTTTTGTTATTCTGAAGAAATCCCTGTGTGTTCCTCTGTGCCAATGTAGGAAAATTAATCTAATGGGAGTGGTTTCATAATTATCAATCAGCTGTGGCACCTGCAAAGCCCTAATGAGGAAAATTGCAGGGTCTGCATACCTTTAGACGTGTTCCTATTGGTAGTATCTTACCAAATATTAAATTTTTGTTCAAGGGGATGCCTGAAATCTGACTTGTATCTTAGAACAGACTTCTGGGAAAACCAGTGAGCCAATCACACAAGCAGGAAATTATGTTTCGGGGCGTTCTGTACACATTCTGTGTACAGAACAACTCCAGGTAACCATATTGCATTCTCATAAAATCACAGCAGCTGCTGATTGAAAAGGAAAGGTAATTTTTAATAACATTCAATTACAATATGACTTGGGTCGCAATTGTATACGCTATATTATTTTTTCTTTATTTGTTATTTTTTCCCCCACGAAAGTGGAGTTACCCTTTAATTAGCATTAAAAAAACATTCAGGTGATGGCAATATACATCTTCACATCCAGAGAGCAATAGTCTACAGGGCTGCAGCGAGGTGTTACATTACTCACTTAACATTTAATGTACAATTAAAACCCAGTTTTATCTTCATCCTGTGCTTCTGACTGAATATTTTGGTTTTATACTGCACACTCATAACTGGGGTAATTCCATCTCTTTAGTGCTCTTTATTATACACAAAAGTATAAAATAACTTACCTTACGTTTTTAAAACAATTTTAGTATGCCATTTCTATCTAGCCGTTTATTGCCATTGATAATACGCAAAATTATAATAAAAGTTAAGGCAATAAGAATGTTATATTTAGAGATTAAAATTGTTTAAGATTTCTGCTACCAAAAAAATATTCACCCTGATAGACACTAAAAATAATAACAGCCATAATTAATTATGCAATAAATGATTCCTATTGAGAGATATTTTGCTTAAACTACCTTTGAGGTTAATAATCCTAGCTCATCATTTAAAGGCTATATGCTTCAGAAGGAGTTTAGGAATAATGTGATTATGCACTAAAACTAGAGGCAAGAAGGTGACTGCTAGGAAATGTTGTCAGAAATATACAAACTGTAATTTCCTTTTCAGGAAATCTTTTGGAGTTCTAGACCAACAACAACATTGATAACCAAAAGCCAATCTTACGCAGTCTTTGTACAGAACTGAATTCCAGCAAATGGGCAAGTGCCTTATTCTTTTTTCAGCTGCTCAATCAAACTTTTTTTCAATTTTTACACTTAAATGGGACTATGTTTACTTTTATGACAGTTACAGGATAAGCAGCACTCCCTCTTCTGTGTAGAAAAGCCCAAGTCTTCAATTAGTCACAGATGTTTTTCAACATATTGAAAACCCTCTGAAAGCAATGACTGGCATTTAGTACAAATGGGACCTATAACACATAGTTGTGGGGAAAGAACATCGCACACACTTAATGAGTATGTGACACTAGTCAAACACACAAAATTGTTAAAATGTAAAATGAATGTTTGTCCTCATAACAATATAATTAAAAATCTGTTTTCCTTAAATATATTAATAATGCACTTCAAAAAGGATTGTTAATGGGATCATTCAATATTCTTGTTGGGTGTGCAGTATTTGTCATGAAAGTATCTTTCTTTGTGGAAGAAGGAACAATTGAGCATTGGCTACAATACGTATTCCAGGATGCTACCAAGTCTCTTCAATTGACTCTGTGTTCTAGAACAGTATCCTAGAACAATGGCCTACACAATGCTAATGTTGTAGACCGTGTAATTGAAAGTTGTAAATATCATTTGTTTTTGTTAAAATAGATGTAAACCAAATCATTCAAATCTCATGTAAGATTCATTCTATTAATGTAATTCACAAAAAATAATTTTTAATAATTTAAATTCTATAAATTCCATTTAAATGATCCTTGTAATCCCGCCATGAAGATCCTTGTTCAGGCACTTCCTGTTAAAGGATGACAATGCTCTGTATCTATCTACCAATTGTTCTCCTGTGTTGTCACCCTGTTAGATGCACATTGGAGACTACAAACAGCTGTGCCAATGCCCATTAGGCAGACATGTTCTACTGTTGTCAAAATCAGGATCATGGCCCTGAACAATGACATGAATCTGTTGCTAGAGCGAGTGCATGATGACAGGAAGTTGCAAAAAAGCGACTGCAAGAAATCTGGATCATCGAAATGCAAAAAAAGATGGAAAAAAGTGTAAAGTGTAAAATTTGGGATATTGAAAACAAGTTTTCTGAAAACCCTTGAGGAATAAGTAGGAAAAAAAAATTCCGGCAGAAACATATGGATCTAAACTGCACCACTGAGTGCGATGGAACGTTTCCTTAAGCCTAGTACACACGGGCCGAATGTCAGGAGGTATTGGCAGGTTCAATAGAAACCATTTGACATTCGGCCCGTGTGTACTGCAGCTGGTCCAACAGAACAGCCGGCTTCTGTTGATCAGTCATAACTAAAAAAGGTCTGCCGACTGGCTCCTGAACATCGCTCTCAGCCAATGGCAGTGAACGCTGACTGGAGTGTTCTGGCGGGGGGGCGTGCCCCTGTCAGAACAAAATAGAACAGTAGGGGAGATCACTGTATATCAGATTGTTAGTACAGCAGCTCTGACCTAAGCTGTCAGGCTATTTTTTTCGTTCAACTGAAAAAAAACCTAGCAGTCTTACGAGGCTTTAGTGCCGGATCACACAGGGGCAACCCGACTTACAGCATGACTTTGCAAGGCGATTTGGAGGCGACTTCAGCGTGACTCTGCGCAACTTACAACGCGACTTAAAGTTGCTTCCAGGACAGGCGACTTTGGCTGTGGCCAATCACAGAATAATCAGCTCTGTGGGAGGAAAGGGGTTGTCTGGGTAAATGTGGGAAGTACCTGGGTAAATTATTTTCTTTTTCCTGTAAAGTTGCTTCAATAAAGGTGGAGATTCGACTTGGAGGCAACTTCCATTGAAATCTATGGGTACAAGTTGCCTAGAAGTCGCCTTGAAGTAGTACATGAACCTTTTCTGAAGTCGGAGCGACTTCAGCAGTGTACATTAAATAGACAGCTCTCATTCACTTCAACTGAATTTCTTATGTCCAGCGACTTGGGGCGACTTGAGGTCTGACAAGTTTGATCCCCAAGTCGCTGTAGTGTGAACCGGCACTTACTGTTTCAGAGAAGTTTAGTCTTTTCAAAACAAAGTCAAACTGTATCAGTAGAAATAAGCCCTAATTATCAATAGGAAACTGCAACTAGGATTCAGTGCATACAGCAGCTGACAGAAGAGCAGATGACTCAGCTAATATATTCTTATCTGCAAAACAAATTTGTGTAATTGAAACACAAAGAAGCTGATCAATTACACTAATTGATAAGCAGAATTGGAATTGGTAGATTTTCAAGAACCAAATTTAGCTTTAAACCATCAAACATCAATGATAAATAGACACAATGCGGTTACTCGCAGGCATTTGCTTAGTAAAAGGATTGATGCAGTAATGATTGCAGGCATGTCCCACCCATGTTTTCACAGTGGTCGCAATGCACAACATAAGCCTACAAGTGGCAGTATTTGGGCTTCAGTATGCCTACTTTGAAACACAGCATTTAACTAATATAGTTGTGCTATATGGTCATATACAAGGTTTTAGTTTTCTCCAATACAAACAATCCCAATATCTTTCTGACATTTGACAGAAATGTTAATGGAAAATTAACACATTTGACTTGTCAGATTGGATAATTCTCAACAATTTACACATATACATAATTTTGTTGCCAAGTGTAGATTCACTCCTGAACAGAAACCCACTTTTAGTTGGCTTGAATAAAAAAGGATGGGAGTCATTATATCCAACCTTCAAATAACAATTAGTGAGAACTGTTCAATAGATATGCATGCTCACCCTGTGCATAAACTGACTTTTTCTCCAATCTGGTTCTTGCTAAAATTCTAGAAATCCCTCCCTTTACTCCCTATGTGACAGTGCTCAGCCTAGTAAAGCAGCCAATATATTATTCAATTTCCCCATCAACACAGTCAGTGGTGATGGAGAAATGCCTCCCATTGCACTATTGTGTTCTGCCAGCAGGGGGCGCAGGAAGCCTTTCTGGCCGGCAGAACGAAATGATTACTGCTTATGGCTATAGCCACTGGCAGTAATCACATGTAAAAAATCCAACAGGCTGGTTGTACCCAAGTCAATCGATGGATTGCCTTGGGTACAATCAATCAGCCCATAGATGGATCGAATCTTAGCCGGTCCCTTATGAACCAGATGAATTTCATGTATGGCCAGCTTAACTGTTCACCTAGTCACCATGCATTGTTGGAAGACAAATGGAGTTTCATGTGTTTCCCCATACCCAGGAATATTGTCATTTTAAAAGCAGTGCCAGTAGGGAGTGAGTTGTTGGCCAGCAGTGATATTAACAAACTGGAGTGTATTTATAGTCAACCCTTTTTTTTGGATAGACAAAGAAGTATTAGAACAACTGTCAAGTTTTTATTTGCTTTCTGTGTACCTGCTAGGTAGATTCACCTGAGAGAGAAACTCTTTGAGTTGTCACCATAAGAATTTATTTTAAATAATTGCATATTTTTAGCAAATGCTACTGGACAGCATAAAAGATATACACATTAAAAAAAGCCTTTTAACAGCATAGAACACTTAAACACCCCAGTGACAGAGTGCAGGAAATGGACTGCTGAGACAACATGGAGTCACCATTGATTAATAGCAACACCAGGCCTAGCACACATTACTCTAATTGGATTTATAAGTATACTAGGGGATGAGGGGGGTTTGATATGCATTAACATCTTAAATGTATCAGAAAAAAAAAATATCTCATCCATTACACAAGAGTCGTGGAGCACAAAAAAAAAACAAGCAACTGTTAATTTAACATATATCATCACATAGACAGAAAGATTTAATATAATGTGTGGCTATAGCAAGTTTATGAGTTTTGGGAGTACCCATCAGATGGTACCCAATGCCCAGCTGGCTCACTGTGATTAACTGTTCCCCACCAGCTGTGGGACCACTAGATTTTTTGGGCTTCCTGACTTTTTCTCGCAAGGTATCAGGAAATATTGATTCCTATCAGCTAGGGCAAGACCAGACCCTAGACATCAGTGTTTGATGCTGGAATTTCATGTTGCTGTACCAAGTAATATGCTGTGTTACTTCTGGACGTTTGTAAGTGTTTAGACTTAATAACTTCCTTTTTTTTGGTGCTTTTATGCTATGTGGAATGTCTCTTTTCTCATATGTGCATTGGTCCTCCTGAGCGAATTCCCAGTGATGCAAGTTGTGGATGTACAGTATTTGGTGACAAATTCCTGGTGTCTCTGTGGATGAGTGAAGGATGGAGAGATCGCCCTTTCCCTAGGAGAATCTCACTTTGTGCATGTGACCACTCTTACATGGAGGGTCACATTATTTGGTAAGCCTTGTGTGTGATCAATGACACCTAGGAGACTTTACAAGTGTTTGATGGTGACAGCAGGCTGAGGAGCTCATCACGGCTTGTGGGGCTTTTTTTTATTCTGTCCTAGTGTATTTTTTGCTGTATAAGCTTCTGTATTAATTCCTAGATTTAAAGAGGAGCTCCAGTCTGGGAAAAACACATTAAAAGTCAGCAGCTACAAATACTGTAGCTGCTGACTTATAATATAAGGACACTTACCTGTCCAGGGATCCAGCAATGTCGGCACCCTGAGCAGATTCTTCAATTGGCTTCAGGTGCAGGCAGGGCAGCCATCAGAAATTGTGGGGCCCCTTAGACAGCTTTAGGCCGGGGCTCCCCCAGGCCTGACCGCCAACATTCCCCAGGGCCTGCCCACTGGCCATCCCACCGAATCTGCCCACTAGCCATCCCATCAAGTCCTTCTGTGCACACACCTTTTATTTTAACAGTTACAACGTCATATATGAAAATGAACAGTGTATTATAAGTCATCAGTGCTTTCACATTTATATTTTGCCCAAAAGACACATCCCAAACCAGCAGCTGTACACTCGCAGCCCCCCTTACACTTGTGAGCTCAAAGCCCCAGTCACACTTGTACGCTTGCAGCCCCTCTTCACATATGTTCTCTCTCAACCCCCACACACTTGTATGTTCTCAGCCCCCCTAACACCTGTACGCTCTCAGCCCCAACACCTGTACGCTCTCAGCCCCAACACCTGTACGCTCTCAGCCCCAACACCTGTACGCTCTCAGCCCCAACACACCTGTATGCTCTCAGCCCCAACACCTGTATGCTCTCAGCCCCCCACACACCTGTACGCTCTCAGCCCCAACACACCTGTACGCTCTCAGCCCCAACACCTGTATGCTCTCAGCCCCAACACCTGTATGCTCTCAGCCCCAACACCTGTATGCTCTCAGCCCCCCACACACCTGTACGCTCTCAGCCCCAACACACCTGTACGCTCTCAGCCCCAACACCTGTACGCTCTCAGCCCCAACACCTGTATGCTCTCAGCCCCAACACCTGTATGCTCTCAGCCCCAACACCTGTATGCTCTCAGCCCCCCACACACCTGTACGCTCTCAGCCCCAACACCTGTACGCTCTCAGCCCACACACCTGTATGCTCTCAGCCCCAACACCTGTATGCTCTCAGCCCCCCACACACCTGTATGCTCTCAGCCCCCCACACACCTGTACGCTCTCAGCCCCAACACCTGTATGCTCTCAGCCCCAACACCTGTACGCTCTCAGCCCCAACACCTGTACGCTCTCAGCCCCAACACCTGTACGCTCTCAGCCCCAACACCTGTACGCTCTCAGCCCCAACACCTGTACGCTCTCAGCCCCAACACCTGTACGCTCTCAGCCCCAACACCTGTACACTCTCAGCCCCAACACCTGTACGCTCTCAGCCCCAACACCTGTACGCTCTCAGCCCCAACATCTGTACGCTCTCAGCCCCCCACACACCTGTACGCTCTCAGCCCCAACACCTCTACGCTCTCAGCCCCAACACCTGTATGCTCTCAGCCCCAACACCTGTATGCTCTCAGCCCCAACACCTGTACGCTCTCAGCCCAACACCTGTATGCTCTCAGCCCCAACACCTGTATGCTCTCAGCCCCCCACACACCTGTACGCTCTCAGCCCCAACACCTGTATGCTCTCAGCCCCAACACCTGTACACTCTCAGCCCCAACACCTGTATGCTCTCAGCCCCCCACACACCTGTATGCTCTCAGCCCCCCACACACCTGTACGCTCTCAGCCCCAACACCTGTACGCTCTCAGCCCCCCACACACCTGTACGCTCTCAGCCCCAACATCTGTACGCTCTCAGCCCCAACACCTGTATGCTCTCAGCCCCAACACCTGTATGCTCTCAGCCCCAACACCTGTACACTCTCAGCCCCAACACCTGTATGCTCTCAGCCCCCCACACACCTGTATGCTCTCAGCCCCCCACACACCTGTACGCTCTCAGCCCCCCACACACCTGTACGCTCTCAGCCCCAACACCTGTACGCTCTCAGCCCCCCACACACCTGTACGCTCTCAGCCCCAACATCTGTACGCTCTCAGCCCCAACACCTGTATGCTCTCAGCCCCAACACCTGTACACTCTCAGCCCCAACACCTGTACGCTCTCAGCCCCAACACCTGTACGCTCTCAGCCCCCCACACACCTGTACGCTCTCAGCCCCAACACCTGTATGCTCTCAGCCTCAACACCTGTACGCTCTCAGCCCCAACACCTGTACGCTCTCAGCCCCAACACCTGTATGCTCTTAGCCCCAACACCTGTACGCTCTCAGCCCCCCAC
Source organism: Aquarana catesbeiana (assembly GCF_042186555.1). NCBI lineage: Eukaryota > Metazoa > Chordata > Amphibia > Anura > Ranidae > Aquarana > Aquarana catesbeiana. The sequence goes on along the minus strand of NC_133329.1, from coordinate 273,162,090 downwards.
ACACCTGTACGCTCTCAGCCCCCCACACACCTGTACGCTCTCAGCCCCCCACACACCTGTACGCTCTCAGCCCCCCTCACATCTGTACGCTCTCAGCCCCCCCCCCCCCCACACACACACACACACAGGCACACACATATGTACACAGACACACACACATGTACACAGCCACACATGCATATGTACACAGGCACACACACATGTATACATGCATTGGCACACACACATATGTACACAGACACACACATGCACACACATATGTACACAGACACACACATGCACATAGGCACACACACATATGTACACAGATACACACAGGCACACACATATGTACACAGACACACACATGCACACACATGTACACAGACACACACATCCACACACATATGTGCACAGACACACACATCCACACACATATGTACACAGACACACACATGCACATAGGCACACACACATATGTACACAGACACACACATGCACACACATATGTACACAGACACACACATGCACACACACATATGTACACAGATACACACAGGCACACACACACACAGATACACACAGGCACACACATGCACACACATGCACACACACACACACATATGTACACAGACACACATGTACACCACCCCACCCCGTTCCTCTTCAGTTGTACATTAGTCCTTGCTTGGATGGTACTGTTCCTGGTCCCAGCTCTTGTGCAAAACACACGATGCGTGCACATGCTGGAATTTACCCGAGGTGGCAGCAAAGAGCCCAATGTCAGTGACACAAAAGCAGCTGCTGCCTCGCACACATTCTGAAAGCCAGCGCAGCCACGGAGCTTTCATGCATCTCTCCCTGCCTTCTCTCATCCCCGCCAGACAGCCGGGCCCTTCTAGACTCTCGGCCCCTTACAAGTGTGTGGGCTGTACCCCTCTGATGGCGGCCCTGGGTGCAGGCACTGGCATCTTCACTAAGGCCTGCAGACTCCACAGCCGGTTTCCTACTGTATATGCGCAAGTCATGCTTCTGAATGGTCCTGTCATCCAGGCAGTGGGAGGAGGAGGAGGGGCCGGACATACTCAGAGATCGCCACGGCAATCTTACCCGGAAGTGGGAACAGGTAGCTGTCAAAACCTGGCACCTGCTCCCCCCCCCCCCCCCCAAAAAAAAAGTGCCAAATGTGGCAGTGGAGGGTGCAAACAAGCAGAACTTCCCCTTTAGGGTGGAGCTCCGCTTTAAGCACTTTGCTGATTTATGTTTTTGTTTATTACCACAATATCACAGTTTATGTAAAGCATTTTGATTGCATATATTGCTGTTAACAGTAGACAGTGGAGGAGAGGCCTATGGCCATACCACCCTGAATGTGCCTGCTCTTGTCTGATCTCAGAAGCTAAGCAGGGTTTGACCTGTTTAGTACTTGGATGGGAGACATTGGGTGGGAAAAGATTTTGGTGATTCATATGATTATTTTTAATTACTGGGCGGCACAGTGGTCTAGTGGGTAGCACTTTCGCCTAGCAGTAAGAAGGGTCGCTGGTTCGAATCCACGACACTACCTGCCTGGAGTTTGCATGTTCTCCCTGTGTCTGCGTGGGTTTCCTCCGGGTACTCCGGTTTCCTCCCACACTCCAAAGACATGCTGGTAGGTTAATTGGATCCTGTCTAAATTGTCCCTAATATGTATGAATGTGAGTTAGGGACCTTAGATTGTAAGCTCCTTGAGGGTAGGGACTGATGTGAATGTACAATGTATATGTAAAGCGCTGTGTAAATTGACAGCGCTATATAAGTACCTGAAATAAATAAATTACTATTTATTTTTATCATTTTGGTTTTGAGTTTGTGAGCTCTGCACTTATATACACAGGTGCACATAGTTGTGCTGTTATGCTGTATGACCGGAAAATAAATGCAGCTAAGCATCATGTTTTCGCCATTTTAGATCAAATTTAATTTATATCCAGTCCATTAGGTCCTTAATCTACATCATTTCTGATATAACTAAAGAAAATTTTACAATCAGATTGTATTGTTCTGGGCAACTAAGCATCTGTGTTATATAAAGTTGTGCTTGTTATTCCAATCAATAGAAAATTAAATGCAATTTTTGCATAAGGCCTCATGCACACTAAGCGTTTACTCGGCTCCTCTAAACCCCCTTTCTCCCAGCCAGAGAAAACCTGCTTATAAAAAGTCAGTAAAAGCTTTGTCCGCACGTTTGCTGTTAATGTATTCAATTGGCCAAAATATTAATGTATTCTTGCCATTAGAACACATTAACGTGCCTACACACGTCTAGCATTAACTTGCACTTATGCACATTTGCACAGTTTTTCTACCCAAGGGCCCCCTGAATGCGCTGGTGATGGGTTTTTTAGCCTGTAAATACGCCTCTTTTAAAATGCCACTAAATACCTATGTGTACATGGACACATAGGCTAACAAAAATAAACGTCAAGCACCTGTAAAAGCAGTGTTTTTTTCTGTCCAGTATGCAAGAGGCGTAATTGTTTCTGTATCTGCAACAAACTTTTGAATCACTCTATTCCCTTTCTTGCAGTAAAAAAAAGAAAGTATTGTAACTGCAATGTTGTATTCTCTATTCACAGCGTAACTACCTCTTGACAAAATCTTGTACAGATAATGTTGTATGCCTAGTTGTGTTCTTAAAAATAAGAAAATGAAAGCGGTAGCAAACATGGCTTGCTTCCTTGTACTTACAGGTAAGCTTATAATAAAGCTTCCCTCTAGGTACAGTAAATATCCCCTAAACGTGCACCGTTTAGGAGATACTCACTACTTTTGCAGCTGGTGATATCACTTCAGAGCGCTGTGCTGAGGCCATGGCTCCTGTTCACATGCGCAGTAGTGACGTCATCGCCACTGAGCTGGAGCCCATGAACCCAGAAGAAAGACCGGGTGAAGATGGATGCGATGCATTCTAGCACAATTATGCTCTTAACCGGGAGAATCTAAGATGGAAAAGGACCTGGGGGTCCTAGTAGATGATAGGCTCAGCAATGGCATGCAAGGCCAAGCTGCTGCTAACAAAGCAAACAGAATATTGGCATGCATTAAAAAGGGGATTAATTCTAGGGATAAAACGATAATTCTCCAGCTCTACAAGACTCTGGTCCGGCCACACCTAGACTATGCTGTCCAGTTCTGGGCACCAGTCCTCAGGAAGGATGTACTGGAAATGGAGTGAGTACAAAGAAGGGCAACAAAGCTAATAAAGGGTCTGGAGGATTTTACTTATGAGGAAAGGTTGTGAACACTGAACTTATTCTCTCTGGAGAAGAGACGATTGAGAGGGGATATCGTACTGGTGACCCCACAAAAAAGATAAAACTTTTTCGTGGAAGGGAGTTTAACAAGACAGGTGGCCACTCATTAAAATGAGAAGAGGTTTAACCTTAAACTACGTAGAGGGTTCTTTACTGTAAGAGCAGCAAGGATGTGGAATTTCCTTCCACAGGCGGTGGTCTCAGCGGGGGGCATCGATAGTTTCAAGAAACTATTAGTTAAGCACCTGAATGACCACAACATACAGGGATATGCAATGTAATACTGACATATAATCACACACATAGGTTGGACTTGATGGACTGTCTTTTTTCGACCTCACCTACTATGTAACTTGCATGGGGGAAGATTTTTTTTTTTTATGACCTTTACTACATGCTACGTTTGTAGGTCACAATAACATCACATTCAAAGGAACTCACATTATATGTCATAAAAAGGATTTTTTGCCTGTACAACTCCAAGCTCTTTGGTAAATATTACATTTGGAATCCCACCTCCACAAGACTTTGTACAAAAAAAAAAAAAAAAAAAATCAAAGGTTCTAAAAAGAATTGCAATTAAAAATAGCACGGTATCTGTAATTATTCTGTTAGATGTTATCAAGCAGTAATATAATCAAATGTATTAGTGAGATAAATGGAAGTGTGTTTTGTTCCTCTCAGTAATTTGTTCTAATGATGGTTTAATATAGAAGACTGCTATTTGATGGGACTTAACAGCCATCATTTACAAAGTTACAGGGAACATAATGTAAACTACAGCATGAACTGGTATAAAACTTTGATTTTATTGTTTTAAAACTCAAACATACTACATATGGTACAACAGTACAGCCGGTTACACATCGCCCGGTTAAAAAAAAAAAAGGTCTGTGTGTATGTCGGTCTGTGGAAAACCAGCAGCCGCCTGACTCCCGATCAGCGCTCTCAGCCAATGGCAGAGAGAGCTGATCAGAGTGTTCTAGCGGGAGGGACGTCCCCCTGTCAGAAGACAACAGCTCAACGCTACTAATGTTGGGTGATTAGTACAACGGCTCCGACCGATCGTTCATCCCACTGGGTTGTACGAAAAAAAAACTTGTTCTGTGTACCAGGCTTAAGGTTGGGTATGGATGGATCAAGATTCATCTGATTCAGCAGAGACCGATAACATTTTGGTCTGTGTGTGCCCCTCCCAGTTCAATAGAAGTTGATCATTAGATTAACTTTTGGAGACCGATCGCATTGGAAAACTTTCATTGATCAGTGGCTGCAGCCACTGATTAATGTATTCTGATAGTGAAGAATCTAGTCATTGCTTTAAAAGTTCAATCACTGTCAAAACAAAGCACACAAAGACATTTAAAAAACCACAACCACACTTTCCCCCAGCCCCATTCCTTCCCTGTATACCCAAAATATTCAGAATATAGAAGTCACGTAAAAATTAGCTAGCGTTGGCACAGCACATGACCACTTGAACTATATATGTTACCAACAGCTGTGTTTAAAGTATTAGCTAGTTTGGTAACAAATACATAGGATAACACAGGACTCTGAATCAGTTCTGTGGGGTCAGCACCTCAATGAGACCACAAAAGGCACATCCTCCTAATTTCTCAAGGGTGCATAGCAGCCACTTTATTTTAAAGTGTTGCTTAAGTGCCCCTTTTCTCCCCCTACACCTCAAAGGTGCATAACAGCCATTTGTGAGGTAGTGAGAATGATTACATTAAAATGTCTCTGTAACGGTAAAGTGTTATTAACCACTTGCTTACTGGGCACTTAAACCCCCCTCCTGTCCAGACCAATTTTCAGCTTTTAGCGCTGTCGTACTTTGAATGACAATTGCGCAGTCATACAACACTGTACCCAAATGAAATTTGTTTTTTTTTGTTAAAAAAATTGAAAAAGACTGAATTAAAAAAAAAATATATATATATTTTTTATATTTTGTTATAAAATATTGCAAACAGGTAATTATTCTTCTTCATTGATGTACGCTGATGAGGCGGCACTGATGGGCACCGATAGGTGGCAGTGATGGGCACTGATGGGTGGCAATAATGGACACTGATTGCTTACACTGATGGCAGCACTGCTAGGTGATACTGATTGGCACCACTGGTGGGCATGGATAGGTGGCACTTGTGGGCATTGATAGGTGGCACTGCTGGGCACTGGCAGGTGGCACTGGCAGGCACAGATGAGGCATATGTGCCTCCTTTCTCTTTGGGACCGATGTCCCTTTAACATAAGCCGGTGATCGGCTTTTTTTTCTCCTCACGCTGTCAGCGTGAGGAGAAAAAAAAACAATTACCAAGCTTTTGTTTACATCATGTGATCAGCTGTCATTGGCTGACAGCTGATCACATGGTAAGGGGCCGGGATCGGCCCCTTACTCGGATCTGTGATCATCCGAGTCTCCGTCACTCAGTGATCACAGCATGCACAGGGGAGGACATTCTATGACGGCCTTCTGGAAATTGAGGTCCACGCTGTGGCTGTCATTCAGCTATGCCCCGGACCTCAAGTGGTTAAACCCAGGACCCTGCATTCACTATATCTGGTCTCCCAGAGTACATAGAACATTGAAATGTAATACTTTTAGTAAATATAAACAGATAAATACCTCTTCCCATCAGCAGTTGAAGCAGTCTTGTGACTTCTATCGGTGTGTGATTAAAGCTTGTAGGAGTTGTTTTCATTCTCCTCTGACTGTCCTATGAGGCTGCCTGACCCTCTGTCTGGACAGTGCTGATCACATGCACCCTGCCCCCCCCCCCCCCAAAAAAAAAAAAAATCTTTAGCAATACACACCAAACTATGCATATGTAGAGTGTGCCTCCTTTGGCTCTGTACCATAAGGAGTTCGATTGGGAACAGTGGAAGAAGGGGAGGATCAGAGAAGACAGGGTCAAACAGCCTTTTTACACAATGTGGAGGATTAACCCTTTAGGTTCTATAACAAGCATGCTTTACTACATATACGGATTGATTTTACTGTTGTGTGTTTAGTAACACTTTCAAGTTGCAAATAAAATTGCTAGCGGATATTTAAAGCTCTGGAAAGTGTCCATTCTGGACCAACAAAGCTTCAGTACTTCTATGTTGGAGCTGAGCTCTTTCTATTCCCACCTGCTCCAATGCATTGCTACTGGCCAGCAATGCTGCATGTCATTGTGATGGACCAATAGGAATGTAACGGAACCTTCAGCCGCCTGCACTTTTTATCTTCTAGCAGCTTTAATTTTTATAAGTGTCAGAGTCATTTTAACATATTCTTTGCCATCAAATGACACTACATGGAACAATATATAGGACTGTCCTCGTTTAGACAACTTTAGCTTAAAATGCAGCGGAACACTATGGTCCTTTATTCACAATTCAGCAAGACTATTTTATCTTGATATCATTTTTTGTTATATGAGGATAACTCATGAGAGAGTGTAAAAAAACATTTGATAAACAAGTGGTTTGAGCATGATGTTCCTGTAGATCTCTATATTTAGTCTTGTTAATATTATTATTTGACACTTTAGGAGGCAATCTCTATTCAGAACCACACCAAGGGATTGTAGCTGTTAACTTATTAATTGCTGGAGAACCTGGACTGTTTTATGGGCGAAAAGCAGTCAGGTGTAAAATAGGCCTGTAAATTTTCTGGCCACATAAGATTTATTGCATTTTCAAAGGCCTTGTAATGCACTTGTAAATTAGGGGAAGCAGGGCGTCCTTGCTTATAGTTTTTCGATCTCCTGTACCACGCCAGGCTAAAATCCATCAGCTGGGTAACTCACTCCATAGATCATTACTGAGAAATATATGGATCAGTTGCTCATATGCTCTGCTGTGCTATTTGTAGGTCACCATTCAATTAGCCTAAACCACAGTGGCTGGCAGAAGAAAAGGTTTGGCCATTGTTAAAACAAAACAAAATAAAAGGAAATAATTCTATCTGTATTTACACATTTAGAACATTGAGCCATTGTTGAATGCGCATTTAGTTAATGCCATGAATATGTAAACACATAAAATCGTATTCAGGAACTTTTCCTTGCCCTGAAAAAGTATTCACACCCCTTGAAATTTTGCACATTTTGTCATGTTACAACCAAAAAGAGAAATGTATTTTATTAGGATTTTATGTGATAGACCAACACAAAGTGGCACGTAATTGTGAAGTGGAAGGAAAATAATAAATGATTTTCAACAATTTTTACAAATAAATATGTGAAAAGTGTGGCGTGTCTTTGTATTCAGCCCCCCATGAGTCAATACTTTGTAGAACCACCTTTCACTGCAATTACAGCTGCAAGTCTTTTTGGGGATGTCTCTACCAGCTTTGTACATCTAGAGAGTGAAATTGTTCCCCATTCTTCTTTGCAAAATAACTCAAGCTCTGTTAGATTGGACAGAGAGAGTGTCTGTGAACAGCAATTTTCAAGTTTTGCCACAGATTCTCAATTGGATTTAGGTCTGGACTTTGACTGGGCCGTTCTAACACATGAATACCATTTCATTTCAAAATTTTTTACAAATAAATATCTGAAAAGTGTGGTGTGCATTTGTATTCAGCCCCCTTTACTCTGATACCCCTAACTCAAATCTAGTGGAACCAATTGCCTTCAGAAGTCACCTAATTAGTAAACAGAGTCCATCTGTGTGTAATTTAATCTCAGTATAAATGCAGTTGTTCTGTGAAGCCCTCAGAGATTTGTTAGAGAATAAACAGCATCATGAAGGCCAAGGAACACACCAGACAGGCCAGGGATAAAGTTGTGGAGAGGTTTAAAGCAGGGTTAGGTAGGTAATAAAAAAATATCCAAAGCTCTAAACATCTCACGGAGCACTGTTCAATCCATCATCCAAAAAGGGCACAACTGCAAACCTACCAAGACATGGCAATCTACTTAAACTGACAGGCTTGGCAAGGAGAGTATTAATCAGAGAAGCAGCCAAGAGGCCCATGGTAACTCTGGAGGAGCTGCAGAGATCCACAGCTCAGGTGGAAGAATCTGTCCACAGGACCACTATTAGTCGTGCACTCCACTCCACTCCACTCCTGGCCTTTATTGAAGAGTGGCAAGAAGAAAGCCATTGTTAAAAGAAGGCCATAAGAAGTCCAGTTTGCAGTTTGTGAGAAGTCATGTGGGGGATACAGCAAACACGGGGAAGAAGGTGCTCTGGTCAGATGAGACTAAAATTGAACTTTTTAGCCTAAAAGCAAAACGCTATGTGTAGTGGAAAACTAATACCCTGTACACACGGTCGGATTTTCTGATGGAAAATGTTTGATAGGAGCTTTTTGTCGGACATTCTGACCGTGTGTAGGCTCCATCGGAAGGTTTCCATCAGAATTTCCATCGCACAAAATTTGAGATCTGGTTCTTAAATTTTCCAACAACAAAATCCATTCGCATAAATTCCGATCGTGTGTACACAATTCCGACGCACAAAGTGCTGCGCATGCTCAGAATCAAGCAGAAGAGCAGCTCTGTCTATTGAACTTCATTTTTCTCAGCTCGTCGTATGTGTTGTACGTTACCGCATTCTTGACGTTCGGTATTTCCGACCAACTTTTTGTGTATGCAAGACAAGTTTGAGCCAATATCTGTCGGGAAAAAAAACATTGATTTTGTTGTCGGAATGTCCGATCGTGTGTACGAGGCATTCCACTGCACATCACCCTGAACATTCCATCCCCACTGTGAAACATGGTGGTGGCAGCATCATGTTGTGGGGATGCTTTTCTTCAGCAGGGACAGGGAAGCTGGTCAGAGTTGATGGGAAGATGGATGAAGCCAAATACAGGGCAATCTTGGAAACAAACCTATTAGAGACTGCAAAAGACTTTAGACTGGGGTGGAGGTTCACCTTCCAGCAGGACAACAACCCTGAACATACAGCCAGAGCTACAATGAAATGTTATTCATGTGTTAGAACGGCCCAGTCAAAGTCCAGACCTAAATCCAATTGAGAATCTGTGGCAAAACTTGAAAATTGCTGTTCACAGACACTCTCTCTGTCCAATCTAACAGAGCTTGAGTTATTTTGCAAAGAAGAATGGGGAACAATTTCACTCTCTAGATGTACAAAGCTGGTAGAGACATCCCCAAAAAGACTTGCAGCTGTAATTGCAGTGAAAGGTGGTTCTACAAAGTATTGACTCATGGGGGGCTGAATACAAAGACACGCCACACTTTTCACATATTTATTTGTAAAAATTGTTGAAAATCATTTATTATTTTCCTTCCACTTCACAATTACGTGCCACTTTGTGTTGGTCTATCACATAAAATCCCAATAAAATACATTTACGTTTTTGGTTGTAACATGACAAAAATTTCAAGGGGTGTGAATACTTTTTCAAGGCACTGTATAACCCCTGTATAGTATTTAAATCACGTTAACTAAACTTGCCCTTTGTGCAAAGACTACATGCGAATCCAACTCACGCACTATCTCATACTACTGTCTTAAAGGTGGATCTTCTTAAAACAGCCATAGATTACCTTGAGCCAAAAAAAGTATTTACTCTTTAAGCAGTAGAATGTGTAATATAATGAAGGATTTGTTTTTAAAAAGTCTTGCTGTGTTCTAAGTAGGTCCAGGAGAATGACAGCCTGTAGGAGTTTCTTGAAATCTGTTACTGGGTGGTACAGAGAAAAAAGTAAAAGGATTCTTAATATGTATTATGAAATGTAATATGTATATCAGATATCACAATCATTGTCTGTTCTGCATGTGAAAATTGTTTCCATCTCTGTTCCAGTCCATTTGTACAATCATTTTTAAAATAGCATGCATCACTGAAAAAGAATGTGTCAGTGTTTTTAAAGAAGCTCAGTAATGGTTTTCACTACAAAGGGTGAAGCTAATGTGCTCATATCACTTACCTCCATGTTCATATATCCCATGATCTGTGTAGCCCTGGCTTCCTCTAGGTCAGGAGCTGCTAACTGAAGGCCCTCATATGTTTTGCAGGCATGGGTGCTAAATATTGGGACTGAATATGAATACTATAATAATTGAAACAGGATTCTCTACATCATGAAATCTGAAATCAAAGTGGAGAAATCGACTTGGTGTGTCAATTGACCTGTAATGGACAGTAATTTCATACAATTCCATGTTTTCAATGCACAAAAGCCCCTCAAAAATCTCACTGCTTGCAGTTAGATTTTGTGTTTCCTATTTGCTGCATTTATATAAATAAATATAATAACATCCTTACAATTTTCTTGGTAGCTGTTCTTCTCCTAGCTATTCATATATAAACTATTGACATCTTTTGAAGTCATACAGGTACCCAGTGGAACTGATGAAGATTAGGAGTTTGACAGGACAGTCTGGAGAAGGGGGTATGGGGACCTATTGAGTGATCCACTGGGGTCTGTAATCGTAAAAATGTTAAAAAGTCCCGATCTAAGTGCTGGAAATTCCAGTGCCCTGTACAGGTTCAGATCTATTGTATGTCATGGGTGCACTGTGCAGCAATCATTGCACAATTGGGATTGAGGAGTAGCCAGCTATTGCTTTACATGAATAACTTTTATTTGGGTTAGTGCCACCACTTCCATATTGCTATTATTTTAAACATTCATCTATTTTTCTAGTGTTTAGGCCACTGTTCTTTTCCCAGGTCCCCTTACACAGGGCCATACATATTTTTTTTTTCTTGCATAGGTTCAGACCTGGGTACAGAAAGAAAAAGCAAATTTCAGGTGTGATAAAATTGCAGAGGGAGGCCTTAAAACTTCAGCCTATTGTGTCACAGTGCTTGAACCTAAAAAATATTCTTTAATGACTGCCACAAATAGAAGTCTAACAGACACATATAACCCTCAGTACAATCATTTGTTAAAAAAAAATAAACTCTTTAAATACATATGCCTTTCTGCTCACAGCCCAGTACTTCATGAACATAGTCATTGACTAGTGAGCACTTAGCAACTGTTGTATAAAAAAGCATAAGGAGTTCAGTGGTCAGAAGTATAAAATATACAGCATAGTGTATTGTAAGGAGTGCGTAATGCGTAGATTACTGGGGTCAGGAGTGTGTGTAACAGAGAGGGCCGGGGACAGGAGTGTGTGTAACAGAGAGGGCCGGGGACAGGAGTGTGTGTAACAGAGAGGGCCGGGGACAGGAGTGTGTGTAACAGAGAGGGCCGGGGACAGGAGTGTGTATAGCAGAGAGGGCCGGGGACAGGAGTGTGTGTATAAGAGAGGGCCGGGGACAGGAGTGTGTGTATAAGAGAGGGCCGGGGACAGGAGTGTGTGTATAAGAGAGGGCCGGGGACAGGAGTGTGTATAGCAGAGAGGGCTGGGGACAGGAGTGTGTATAGCAGAGAGGGCCGGGGACAGGAGTGTGTATAGCAGAGAGGGCCGGGGACAGGAGTGTGTATAGCAGAGAGGGTCGGGGACAGGAGTGTGTATAGCAGAGAGGGCCGGGGACAGGAGTGTGTATAGCAGAGAGGGCCGGGGACAGGAGTATGTATAGCAGAGAGGGCCGGGGACAGGAGTATGTATAGCAGAGAGGGCCGGGGACAGGAGTGTGTGTAACAGAGAGGGCCGGGGACAGGAGTGTGTGTAACAGAGAGGGCCGGGGACAGAAGTGTGTATAGCAGAGAGGGATGGGGACAGTGTGTGTATAGCAGAGAGGGCCGGGGACAGGAGTGAGTAATGCCTAGATCACTGTGGTCAGGAATTTGTATAGGAGAGAGGGCAGGGGTCAGGAGTGAGTAATCCATAGATCACTGTGGTCAGGAATTTGTATAGGAGAGAGGGCCGGGGTCAGGAGTGAGTAATGCATAGATCACTGTCATCGGGAATGTGTAAAGCAGAGAGGGCCGGAGTCAGGAGTGAGTAATGCATAGGTCACTGGGATCAGGAGTGTGTATAGGAGATAGGGCCGGGGTCAGGAGTAAGTAATGCATAGATCACTGTGATCAGGAATGTGTATAGGAGAGAGGGACGGAGTCAGGAGTAAGTAATGCATAGGTCACTGTCATCAGGAATGTGTAAAGCAGAGAGGGCCGGAGTCAGGAGTGAGTAATGCCTAGATTACTGGGGTCGTGTGTGGTATAGCAGAGAGGGCCGGGGTCAGGAGTGAGTAATGCAAAGATCACTGGGGTCAGGAATTTGTATAGTAGAGAGGGCCGGGGTCAGGAGTGAGTAATGCATAGGTCACTGGGGTCAGGAGTGTGTATAGGAGAGAGGGACGGAGTCAGGAGTAAGTAATGCATAGGTCCCTGTGGTCAGGAATTTGTATAGGAGAGAGGGCCGGGGTCAGGAGTGAGTAATGCATAGATCACTGTGGTCAGGAATTTGTATAGGAGAGAGGGCCGGGGTCAGGAGTGAGTAATGCATAGATCACTGTCATCGGGAATGTGTAAAGCAGAGAGGGCCGGAGTCAGGAGTGAGTAATGCCTAGATTACTGGGGTCAGGAATTTGTATAGGAGAGAGGGCCGGGGTCAGGAGTGAGTAATGCATAGGTCACTGGGGTCAGGAGTGTGTATAGGAGATAGGGCCGGGGTCAGGAGTAAGTAATGCATAGATCACTGGGGTCAGGAGTGTGTATAGCAGAGAGGGCCGGGGTCAGGAGTGAGTAATGCATAGATCACTGTCATCAGGAATGTGTAAAGCAGAGAGGGCCGGGGTCAGGAGTGAATAATATAAACTATGAAAGGGGGATTGGCGCTGTTCACTATTCAAATAATGATACCTTATCTCACTACAAAGGAATGTGTGTGTAACAAATCTGGGTGAAAAAATGATATATATGTGAAAAGAAGCTGAAAAATTAATTGCGTGTAATCACATAAACATTAAATATCAGATATCCAAATCACCCCAAAAAATATATATAAAAAATGAAGAAAATTAAGTATGGCTGGAAACACTAGTAGACATAAGGAATATTCATAATAAAAATAAAAAAATAAAAAATATAAAATAAAAATGATTACAGATGAAAAATGTATTAAAAGCACCCTAAAAAGCAGTAAATAGTAAACAATCCAAATAGTGTTATACAAATTGTGTGTATATAAGATTTAAATTGTGATCGTACAAAAAGTGAAACACTGGTGGAAAAAATGGCGAAAACATAAAATTCAGATAAAAAAAGTTTCTTAAAAAATATGTGATGGTTATCCGTGCAAACAAAAACTAAAAAAGTTAATAAATATATCCAGAAATTGTCCTATGTGTAAGAAAATCCCTGTGCAAAAAATCTGATGTGCATCCAAGCGATTCCGGATAGGTCTGCTGTGGTTGGTGTAAACCGTCAAACCAAACACGCAGTCAAACCAAAGTCCGACCGTCCAGAACGCGGTGACGTACAATACGTATGACAGGACTAGGAAAAGGAAGTTCAATAGCCAGTAGCCAATAGCTTCCGTCTCGTACTTGCTTCAGAGCATGCATCGTTTTTGGTCCGTCAGAAAAGCATACAGATGAGCGGGCTTCCCAATAGGAATTGGTTCCATCGGAAATATTTAGAACATGTTCCATTTCTAGGTCCGTCAGAATTTTCAAAAAAAAAAAAGTCCGATGAGGCATACACATGATCGGAATAGACGATGAAAAGCTTCCATCTGACTTTTTCTGTCGGACATCCCTCTCGTGTGTACACGGCATTAGAGTTAGCTTTGAAGCTGTAGATGCCCTGGAGTGGAAGTTCGACCTACTTGCCCCCCTTATCTACACCCCTGCCCTTCTGATCATCTAAGTCACTCTTCCCTTACTATGAGGACCCTTATTCTGTACATAGGTAATTTCAGAGAGTATCACAATAGTGAGATTGAAAGAGTGCATACTAAAGTTTTAAATATTGATCATTTTTCCTAAACATATAGGTAATAATAAATGCTACTTTTATTTCCCACAATTATATAGCGATGTATTACCCAGACTTTCGAAGAATAAATCGAACCATTCACATCAGTTCCTATTCCCAAATAGTCTTACAATACACCATCTCTATCATAGTCCCCTAGTTTGGAAGAAAGTCGATCTACCAGTATGCTTTTTGAATTGTTGGCAGAAATTAAAACATGCAGAGTAAACTCATGCAAACAATACAATTTCAAATAGTGTCCTTATGGGATGTGAACCTGGGACAAAATTCTCAAAGTGATCTTTTTTTTTTTTTATTTGACAATAATCCTTTTCTAGCACACACCCGGTTGTATCATAGCAAACATAGATAGATACATGGTGACATGTCAGTCTAAAACTGTAAAATATTTTCCTCTAATGAAGTATAATAATCCCCCCCCTACCTTTTCCAGGATACTGTCACTTCCATGACCAATGTTCACGGTGTGTTACATCAAGACTTTCCTCTGACAAATATATTCACAAGAATCAGAGCACATATGCATAAATATAATCAGCGTGAATTCTAACATCTCATTAGAACTGTTGTTTATCTTTTTTATTTTTAGCATTTTAAACTCTTGGAATTTGTATAGAAGTGACAAATTACAGAGTAAGATAGAGATATTTTTCTCCATTTATTTACACAGTAAATGGAAGTTTAACTAAAACTTGTCAAGAAAGTGCATGAAGTTCTGTTATTTCAGGCTGTAGAACTTTCTTTATCGCTCTCTTGCGTAAACTTACATTCTTCAGAATATTTATGACAATAATATCTCTACCAATATAGTTGTGGAGTACTCTGCAATCAGTCAGGATAGGGGAACCATTCCTGAAAGCAGCAGGCAGCTTCTCAGTACATACATTTATTTTCAAATGGTCACCGGAAGGGATAAAATCTGCTTCACAGGAATGCCAAAAGAAGGTTTTATTTGTGTCTATACCTGTCTATGCTCCATAAATGACCTATAAAAAAAATGTACCCTCTTACTGTGGGTTATGAAACCTATTAATATTCTTCGTCACTGTACTGTAAAAAGTATTGACTCTCCGAAAAACTTAGGCCTCATTCACACTTGTGATTAGGACTAAAGTGCGAGTTCCGGAGGCAAGAATCCAAGGCTTCCTGTGGCCAGAGTGACAGGTGTTTGTGAATAGCTGTGTTTGCTCAGCTTATATAAAGCAATGACAGGCTGATGGCTTCCGTTCTGAAGTAATCAGACATCCACTGATTATCTACAATTCGGGACACATGATTATCCCTGGAGACAGGCAGACTGGGGAAGATTTAGGCTGGGTTCACACGTGCATTGCATGTGATCCGCACTGCATTGCTATGCAGATCACATGCGATGTCTGTGTGATGCAAATTCAGCCTTACAAAAACTGTATGGCTGAAATCACATCGCATTTGCACCAAAATGGTGCAGGACCCTTTTTTTGGTCTGCACTGAAATCGGATCACATGGGTGTTCACACCTATGCGATCCGATTCCTGCGCACTTCACTTCCTTCACACTGCGATCTGCAAAACGACCTGGGGGTGTCATTGACTTTACATTGACAGGTGTCATTGGGAACTGCTGACGATTCAGGTACGATGCTGGAACCCGCACAGGAATCGCACTGGTTCCCATATCCCACAAGTGTGAACCCAGCCTTACTAAAACTGGTGCACACAGAATCTGCTGCAGTTGTGCATAGTAACCAATCAGCTTCTAAATTCGGGTTGTTTAATTAAAGCAGAGTTCCATCCAAAAGTGGAAGCTTCGCTGATCTGTCATCAGGCACCGTCCCTCGGAAGTTTGGCCCCCCTCCTCCTTCCTCCACCACCGGGCCAGTTAGAAAGCACAACGTGTTTCACGCATGCGCAGTAGGGAGCTGAAAGGCTTCACTGCCGGTTTCTCTTACCAGGAATGATAGCGGCAGCACCCAGGAGTTGATCCGAAAATCGGCTGGGGTGCTGTCATCGCGGGCTCCCTGGACAGGTAAGTGTCCATATATTAAAAGTCAGTAGCTGACTTTTAGGTTTTTTTTCCCCAGGCGGAACGCCTCTTTAATCTTTCACAATAAATCCTAGAAGCTAAGGAATAGTACAGAGAATTCTACTGTACCTTCAGACATAGACATGGCCACACTTACAGGGTAACTCCACGTTTGTTGAGAATAAAAAAACAATGTTTATTGCTAGGATTCTAACAAACTTTGTTTCAGTTTCCTACCTGTTTCTGCTCTGAATGAATATCTCTTTGTTTGACCATGCACTGTGCAAAGTGATTCTGAACACATTTTTGTTCCAGAAGATACCTGGAGCCTGACTTAAAGTGGTTGTAATCCTCAGTAATGGAATCTGAGCAAAGCACATACATTTGCAGTGTTTACTTATCTCTCTCCAAAGCTCTAAGTGTTGTTTATCTCTGGTGCTTTGTTCCTCTGTTATCAGCAGCATGAGTCACTTCTGAGAAGTTTTCCCGACACATGAGATAAATTAGTATTCGGGGGGATGTTGAACGAGTTCACAATGGTGCTTGGCTATTCATAACATATTCTTCTGCCTATGTGGAGGGGGTGTATTCCTTTCCTCCAATCAGCTCTCACACAGTGTAACTGCAGCCTCTCCGCCCCTCCTCTGTGCTCCTGACATATGAAGAAAGATTGTTAACACAATCTGCACTTTTGAAGGGATGTAGGGAGGAGAAGACTGCAGATAAACAAGTAAAATCTGTGTAGGAGGATTTGTTTCATCTCTGTGTATCATCTGATGCTGTTCACTTCACTGGGTATATGTGAGGGTCAAATGACGGAGGGACGGTGTGGCTCTCGTTCTGGGTGGATGTCATATGATGGTGCCCAGAACGGCCGCTCTCACATGCCATAAAGAGCTGATCATGCGGCTCTTTAAACATGTGATCGTCTGTGTCCAATCACAGCTGGTCACATGTAAATGTGGAAGTACCGGTGATCTGTTCTCATCACCTCACACTGACAGAGTGTGTGGCGAGTAGAGCCAATCAGTGGCACCTCCTCGCAGGGAACACCCGTACATGTAATCAGGGCACTGATCGTCAGTGCCCTGATTACAGTAAAGCCCTCAAGTGCCATCAATCAGTGCCTATCAGCACTACCAATTGGTGTCCATCAGTGACACTATTCACTACCGTTCAGTGCCCACTCATCAGTGCTGCCCATCAGTGCCCATTCGTGCCATCTATCAGTGCCACCTATCAGTGCCCAACAGTGTTGCATGATCGCAATTGTCATTCAAAGTGAGACAGCACTGAAAGCTGAAAGTTGGCCTGGGCAGGAAGGGGGGCGAAAGGGCCCTGTAGGCAAGTGGTTACCCACTTAAGCCCCGGAAGGTTTTATCCCTTAATGTCCAGGCAATTTTTTGCGATACGGCAGTCGTGCGACATTGTATCCAAACAAAATTGATGTGCTTTTTTTCCCACAAATAAAGCTTTCCTTTGGTGGCATTTAATCACCTCTGCGATTTCTATTTTTTGCACTATAAACAAAAAAAGAGCAACAATTTGGAAAAAAACACAATTTTTTTTAAATTTCTGCTATAAAACATATCCAAACAAAATATGTAAAACAATCAAATTTCTTCATCACTTTAGGCCAATTTGTATTCTGCTACATATTTTTGGTAAAATAAAAATCCCAATTAGCATATATTGATTGGTTTTTATGGCGTTTTATTTTTATTTTTACTAGTAATGGTGGCGATCAGCGATTTTTAGCAGGACTGCGACATTGCGGCTGACAAATTGGATGCTAAGTGACACTTTTTGGGGACCAGTGACACCAAAAAAAGTACTGATCACTGTATAAATGACACAGGCAGGGAAGGGGTTAACATCAGGGGCAATCAAAGGGTTAAATGTGTTCCTTATGTGTGCTTTCTAACTGTGTGGGGGGATGCTGACACTAGACGAAGAGAGAGATCTGTGTTCCAGATTAGTAGGAATCACAGATCTCTCTCTTCCTCTGTCACAGAATGATGGGTCTGCCTTATTTATATAGACCGCCATTCTGTCATTACCCTGAATGATCGCGGGTGGCCGGCGGCCATCTAGACCACCAGGCCCGCTGATTGCCACCAGCACAATGGGAGCTGTCCGCCAGCGTGCGCACATGCGCCCCAGGCCAGGAAGCACGAACAATGTAAAGGTACATTGTTTCACGCAGCCGGGCCGCCCTGCCGCAGTAAATGTGCGGTGCGCGGTCTGGAACTGGTTAAGCTGGCCACAGAATTTCAAACGAAAAAAAAAAATTTAGGAAATTTTGTATGAAAATTCCCAGAACATTTAAATGTTATTAGAAAGATTCTGTTTGCTTTTAACCGCTTGCTGACCGCCTCATGCAGATATACTGCGGCAGAAGGGCACGTACAGGCAGAATCACGTACCTGTACGTTCCACTTTAAGAGTCGGGCAGCGGGCGCGCACGCGCTGCCCGCGGCATGCTCCGTGAGTCGGGTCGCGGGTCCCGCGGACTGATCGCCACGGGGATACCTGCGATCGCCTCACGGGGAGGAAAAATGGGGAGATGCTAATGTAAACTAGCATCTCCCCGTTCTGCCTAGCGACAGTGTCACTGTTCTCTGCTCCCTTGCATCGGAGCAGAGATCAATGACATGTCACACACAGCCCATCCCCCCTACAGTTAGAAACACGCCCCTAGGACACACTTAACCCCCACACTGCCACCTAGTGGTTAACCCCTTCACGGCCAGTGTCATTTACACAGGAATCAGTGCATTTGTATAGCACTGATTGCTGTATAAATGACAATGGTCCCAAAAATGTCCGATGTGTCCGCCATAATGTCGCAGTCACAATAAAAATCACTGATCACCGCCATTTAAAAAAAAAAAAATATATTAATATAAATGCCATAAAACTATCCCCTATATGTAAACACTATAACTTTTGCGCAAACCTATCAATAATCGCTTATTGCGATTTTTTTTACCAAAATGTGTAGAAGAATACGTATCGGCCTAAACTGAGGAAAAAAATTGTTTTTTTATATATTTTTGGTGGATATTTATTATAGCAAAAAGAAAAAAAAATGCGTTTTTTTCAAAATTGTCGCTTTTTTTTTATTTATAGCGCAAAAAATAAAAAGCGCAGGGGTGATCAAATACCACCAAAAGAAAGCTCTATTTGTGGGAAAAAAAGGACATCAATTTTGTTTGGGAGCAATGTCGCACGACCACGCAATTGTCAGTTAAAGCGACGCAGTGCCGAATCGCAAAAAGTGCCCTGGTCAGGAAGGGGGTAAATTCTTCTGGGGCTGAAGTGGTTAACATTTGATTTTGGAATGAATAGACTTTATCGAATGAAAACGACATACACTGAAGACATTTTTTTCTATCCTACTCCTTCTTTGAATTTTCTTGTCACTGCAGTAGAAAACAAACATTGATTTGGCCAGTAATGACTTTCTTAGAACATTCTTTTCTTAAGAATTTTTGTTCAGAATTCTACCCATCTATGGCCAGCTTAAGTGCAGAGTTCCTCACACAAGAAAGAAGTGCATTTTTGAAGGGGTTCTGCACACAGACACCTCTAGGTTGCCATATTGCAGTGAATTTAACAGAAAATTTTAATGCTGCAGACTGAAATGGAAAGGTCATTTTTAAAAACAAGTGACTGTGAAGCTTTTGTTTTTAAAAATAAATAAAATAATAAACATGTCATACTTACCTGCTCTGTGCACTCCAATTCTCCTCTTCTGGGGTCATCTGCACTCCTGGCTCCTCCTCTTCCTATCTCGAGAGCCACCCTGTCAGCGTCTATTGACACAGATAGCATGGCTCAGCACCACCCCCCTGCTCCCTCGTCACATAATTTGATTGACAGCAGCAGGAGCCAATGGCTCCTGCTGCTATCAATCTGCCCTATGAGGAGGGGAGAGCCTCTGCTCTCATGCACAGTGCTGGATTGAGATTGGGCTCAGGTAAGTATAAGGGGGATAATGGGGGTCCTGTGACACAGAAGGTTTTTTTACCTTAATACATAGAAAAACTACTTTTGGGCTTTAGAACCAAATTACAATTATGTAATTATGTAGCAATTGTATATGCTTTATTAATTTTTTTTTGCTATATTTTTTTTCTCACAATAGTGGAGGTACCCTTTAAAGGAAACAGTTCACAAGTAACAAGCTTCAAGTATCTTATAATTTGGAATTATTTAACAGTTTACATTTGCTAAATAGTGAATACTTATTAATTTAGAACAAAAAAGTAAACAATCTAGGCTTTAAAGTTTGTCCCACCTCCCTCAAGTCTATAATTGTCAAGAAAGGTGTTATATATTCAAACAGTTTTCATATCCTAAGGCTGTTATGAATCATGCTTAATGCATAAGCAATGATGTTTTTTAATGATTTTTTTTTAACTATGCGACTAATCTCGGAGTGCCTGTCTATTGATATTGCTGGCCTGTTTTTTTATTTAAAAAAATGTCTACTATCCATAGTAGAGCTAAAATCATCTAAGAATCATTACAAATTGTCAGAATGGGGGAATCAGGAACCTTTTGGGGAAAAAACAATTCTCGATTTTGCACATTAATCGCTTCAATAAAGGGCACTTTCACCCCCTTCGTGCCCAGGCCAATTTTCAACTTCCGGCACTGTCACACTTTGAATGACAATTGCGTGGTCAATGCTGTATCCAAACAAATTTTTATCATTTTTTTCACACAAAAATAGCTTTCTTTTGGTGGTATTTAATCACCGTTTTTTTATTTTCTGCTAAAAAACAAGAATAAAGAAAATGTAAAAAAAAAAAAGGTTTTCTTAGTTTCTGTCAGAAAATTTTGTAAAAAAGTAATTTGTCTCCTTCACTGATGTGCACCGATGAGGCTGCACTGATGTGCACTGATGAAGCGACACTAATGAGACGGCACTAAAGGGCACTGATGAGGAAGCACTAATATGCAGCGCTGATGGGCACTGATAGGCAGCACTGATATGCAGCACTGATGAGCACTGCTAGGTGGCACTGATAGGCACTGATAGGTGGCACTTATGGGCAAGGATAGGTGGCACGGATAGGCAGCATTGATGGGCACTGAAAGGTAGCAGTGACTAGTTTTACTGATGGGCACAGATTGACAACACTGATGGGCATAAATTGGCATCATTGATGGGCACAGATTGGTATCACTGATGGGCACTGACTGGCATCACTGATGGGCATTGACTGGCATCACTGATGGGCAGTGTCCTGATTATCTGTACAGGTCTCCCCTGTAAAGAGATGCCGCTGGTCGGCTCTCCTCACACTCTGTCAGTGTGAGGCAAGGAGAGCCATAACTAGAAACAGCTGATCACATGGGTAAAGAGCCGCGTCATTGGCTCTTTACTGAGAGAGGGGTTGTGCCGTGTCCCAGGGACACGGTGCCCTAGTGGGCACGCAAGCGCGGTGAGACTGGGGCAACGTCATATGATGTACCCCACCTGCTGTCATTTGTCTATACGGCGGGTGGGCACATATACCCCCTTCCTGCCCAGGCCAATTTTCAGCTTTGAGTGCTGTCAAGCTACACTGTACCCATATGAAAGTTTTACATAATTTTCAAACAAATAAAGCTTTCTTTTGGTGGTATTTTATCACCACTGGGATTTTTATTTTTTGCTAAACAAACAAAAAAATAACGAAAATTTGGGAAAAAATAGACTTTATAGTTTGTTATAAAATTTTGCAAACAGGTAATTTTTCTCCTTTATTGATGTGCGCTGATGAGGCTGCCCTAATTGGCACTGATAGGCTGCACTGATGGGCACTGATGAGGCAGCACTGGTGGGCACTGATCAGGAGGCACCGATAAGGCTGCACTGTTAGGTGGCACTGATGGGCACTGCTAGGTGGCACTTAAGGGCAGTGAGAGGTGGCACTGATAGGCGGTACTTATAGATGGCACTGATGGGCACTGGTAGGTAGCACTGATGGGCACTGATTGGCAGCACTGATGGGCACTGGCTAGGAGCACTGGTGGTGACTGTGTGGGACTGATGTTCCTTTTACAGAAGTCGGAAATTGGCTTTAGTTTTATTCTCCTCACGCTATCAGCGTGAGGGAAAAAAAAGCAGATTACCAGCTTTTGTTTACATCGTTTAAACAGCTGCCATTGGCTGACAGCTGATCATGTAGTAAATGGCTGTAATCAGCCCTTTACTCCGATCTGTGATGGATTGCAAGGATTCAGTGATCACAGAGCGCGCCACCCGCAGGGGGCGGGTGGGCAGTGCGAGCATGAGGGAGGCATCCATGTATTCCCTCCCGGCAATGTAAGCCCACGCTGTAGCCGTCTTTCGGCTATAGCATGGGCATCAAGTCGTTAAAGTGAATAAGTTACATTGTCAGACCACTCTGGCCGAGGTTTCAGTGAGTGACAGCATATTGTGGGGAATTCATAAAGAGTGCCTAAGACACTCTTTAGAATCTTGATGTACTTCCACACAACAAATGTTGGTGCGGGTGACAGATTCATAGATCTGTTGTACATGAAGGGGCACGCTGAGGCCTGAGTTTCCATATGATAATGCAACTGGGAGAGCAGAGTCTGATGGGTATTCACAGACACTAGTTCCCCATCAGGTCAGATTCCCCTGTGAGTGACAGCCGGCAGTGGGCCGTCCATTAGCCAATAGGCAGCCTGCTATTAACTACAGAATACACCCACTACCTACTGTCAATTAAAAAGAGAGAGCAAACCTGATGGGGAACTAGTGTCTCA
Organism: Aquarana catesbeiana; assembly: GCF_042186555.1. NCBI lineage: Eukaryota > Metazoa > Chordata > Amphibia > Anura > Ranidae > Aquarana > Aquarana catesbeiana. Next base: position 273,139,174 of record NC_133329.1, on the reverse strand, counting down.
GCTTCCCAATCAGGCTCCGTCCAGTGCAGCACCACTGGTTGCTACGAGCCTGTTAGCTGTGTAGCCTACAGGATCCTTAACAACCAGTGAAAGAGAGGTGGTAGCCATGACAAAAATGCCACTTTACTACATTGCGTACAGGGACAGGCACTCTGACTGTCTCTGTACACCAACTTACAGGTGGTCTCAATTACCTCCAGTTTTGTTATCTATGAACTGGAGGTAAATATTTTTGAATTTGGTGCATTTATAGCAATTTGTAAAACTAACGCTATTAAGAACTACCTGTGTTGGTAAAGTTATCAAAATGGGTGTCAGGGATTTTTTAATCTGGCACAGTCCATTGCTGGGAATTCAATATATATTTAAACAATAAAATGTAGACAAATTTTCTGTGAGGCTCACTAGTTCAGGTAAGTCAGCTCTCAAAACAAAACAAGCCTCCAACAATGGGTACCCAGAAATGACTAAAAATGTGTATACTTATAAATAGACGCCAAATCAAAAAGGAAAAGGGCACAAGATACTTTTAATTATAAATCTCATAAAAATAGTCCATGAATTTTGAAGGCAACAATACTCTCCCATTATCATTGCTTAAAAAACAGAATAGAGCTTGCATCTGACATAAACTCTCCATTTTAACTGCACAGCAGAGCCACCGGTGACAGTGCACAATTACAGTTAAAAAGGAGACTTTAGTTCAGATCAAGTAAAGATCCATTTAGTTAGATTCTTCCTTGAATCCCCTTTTATATGTATCCATAGTTTGAGAGGTCAGCTTAAATTTGAATACTGAGCACACAAACTCTCATGTAAATATATTCCTCAATAGCCACAAATATTATATATACATACTGTCGACCACCCGCTTCCTCATCAATAAACTCCATTCCCTTGGCCTCCAAGATTCTGCTCTACCTTGGTTCTCCTCCTACCTATCACAGCACTCCTTCAGTGTTCCTTAAAACTCTTCTCCTCCTCTCCATTTCCTCTTTCTGTAGGGGTCCCCCAAGGCTCTGTTCTTGGACCCTTTCTCTTCTCTTCTCTTCTCCCCTTCCAATACCATCTCTATGCTGATGACACCCAAATCTATCTGTCTACTCCTCACCTCACTCCTTCAGTCTCCTCTCGCATTAATAACTGACAATTTAGCATGGATGTCACACCACTTCCTTAAACGAAATCTCTCTAAAACCAAGCTGATATTATTCCCTCTTGCCTGTTCCCACCTCCATAACTTTTCCATCAAAATCAATAATGCAACCATCAATCTCTCCCCTCATGCCAAGGTACTAGGTGTAATCCTAGGCTCTGACCTGTCCTTTCAGCCCCAAATCCAATCATTGTCAAAAGCTTGTAGACTTCACCTCTATAACATCTCTAAAATTCACCCCTTTTTACCTAATGAAATCACCAAGCTACTCATTCACTTCTTTGTTATTTTCCGCCTTGACTATTGCAACTCTCTCCTCATAGGCCTACTTCTCCATAGGCTATCCCCTCTTCAGTCTATCATGAATGCTGTTGCAAGACTCATCTACCTTACCAACCTCAGTGTCTGCCACCCCTCTCTGCCATTCCTTACACTGGCTTCTGATCTCCCATCAAATTGAATTCAAAATACTAACTACAACATACAAAGCCATTTGCAACTCTGCCCCAAGCTACATCACCAATTTTGTCTCCAAATGTCACCCAAACCATCCTCTCCGCTCTTCTCAAGACCTCCTGCTCTCAAGCTTCCTTGTCTCCTCTTCCCATGCTCATCTCTAGGACTTCTCCAGGGCCTCTCCTATCTTCTGGAACTCTCTACCTCAAGCTATCCGGCTATCTATTACTCTGGTTGCCTTTGGGTTATCACTGAAAACTCATCTCTTCAGGGAGGCCTTTCAAGCCTCCAACTAATCTCTTATTACTTTCATCAGCTTATTCCCCATAGTTACAACCTTTTGTACCATCTGCCCCATTCTATCAGACTGTAAGCTCTTCTGAGCAGGGCCCTCCTAACCCTCTTGTATTTTATTGTACTGTAACTGTATTGTCTCCCTTTTATACTGTAAAGCACTTCGTAAACTGTTGGCGCTATATAAATCCTGTATAATAATAATAATCAGGCTCACCCACTACAGGCTGCCTTCACCAAACTACAGGAGAGGGCTGATTCAAAACCAATTACCCTGTTCAAGGAGGGAGAGCAGCAGTGACCGGTCTTTATTACAGGAAGCTCCTACACAGGGTAAAAGTTTCACACTGGATTACTGCAAAGATCTGGAAGAAATATACAAAGCATGCCAAGGATAAAGTAGTATTATACATACTTATTGTATTTATACAAAATCTGCTGATCCTAGAATTCAGCTTTAAAGCGGAGTTCCGCTTAAAAAAAAAATTAAAAGTCAGCAGCTACAAATACTGCAGCTGGTGACTTTTAATAATTGGACACTTACCTGTCCCAGGGTCCAGCAATACGGGGGAACGAAGCCCCGCTCGTCTCCCCCTCCTCTCTGCGGTGCCGGCATAGTCACTGTGGGCGCCTGGCTGTGGCTTCACAGCCGGGCACACACTGCGCATGCGCGAGCCGCACGCCGCTCCGTGACTGGCTGGGCAATCATCTGGGACCTGTGACATGTCCCAGATAATTGCTGAGAGGGAGTGGGGAGAGGTGATCTCCCTTCCGGTGCCGCAGTGCGCCGGGAGGAAGTAGGTGCTGGAACCCTCTAACAAGAGGGTATCCTCTCCCCCCCAAAAAAATGCCAAATGTGGTATGTCAGAGGGTCACCTTCCCTTAAGGCGGAAGTTCCATTTTTGGGTGGAACTCCGCTTTAAGTCTAACAGTCGCTGGACTGTCAACTGCCAGACTTTACACACTATCTGCCTGTCTCCTGAGTGTGCAGTGGGTAAAGTCAGAATGTTAATGGCAGCAATTGTCAGACTTCAGGTGACCCCTGACCCCGATACTCTAGTTGTAGTGACAAACTAGTAAAGATAAAATAGGACAAATTAATTATTTTAAGTAAGCTTAGACAAGTATAACAATTAAAAACGCAATACTAAAATTCCTGTATAAGCCTAGTCTTGACTGGTCCGCTTTAAAAATATAGAAAGCCAAAACTAAAATTAACTTTTTGCGCTGCTGTAAAATTTGGAAATCTGCTCATATCATTTACTCATTTATATGTGATGTGTCTCCGTCCTTCACCTTATATTTGGATTTATAAATAGTAATTACACAAGCACGGTAACATGGCACTCCAGTCTGTATTACAGGTCCTCTGAGCAACCCGGCATTAATACTGCAGGTGATGTAAGCAAAAACATTTGATCTGAAACTACAATTACGGTAAGAAAAAAATACCAGACTTTGTCTTCAGCAAGACAATTTAATTGGAAGAAAATAGACCAAGGACTGCCACCTTTTAGCATGAGAGCAGGGAAGTGCCCTTTTGAACACGCATATAAATTAGCATGCTTGTGTGTTTCTGTAGCAGGGAAGAAGCACTGAGCTGACAGTATTATACTCTAACTCCAGCACTACACTATCTTTCATTAAAATTCAAAGTGCCAGTGTTATTATATCAGTGGCATTCTGCCCTGTAGCAATATTTTCCCATCTTCCCTGAGGTTTCTGAAGAGTTTAATTTAACACACAGGTTCTTTCTCTGGTAAGTTTAACTACTCATACTGCATGTTTCAGTTATTTTCATAATACAACAACTGCACAGCATAATATTACATTTTAACAGGATTACACAATGTTTAAATGGAGGTTTGGTTACAATATAGGCTTAGCTAAAATAGATAGGAATGGAGAATATGACTTTACTATGAATTATCCTGCAAATACGTATGTTGATATGTAACAAGCACCAAAGAGAATTCTGTCCCGTTATGTCCCACGAAGCAGTGTTTGTTCTACTGCCCCTTCTTCCAAACTCCCTCTCTGTGCTGCTGCGGGTAATTGCTGACTACAAGTTGGAGCAAAGTGAGTCATGTTCCCATCAATCATTGACAGCAGGCAACAGCTTTGTTGCTGAACTGTCTTTACCTTTACCCACAGCTTTACCTTTCTATCAAACTCCCACTAGCGTTAAGATAGGGTAGACACCTGTGTGTATGAACCCTTATCAGCACTTTTTACATACATTGGTGCATCCTAAGCAAATAAAAGATGAACATAGAAACTAAAGTTTAAACCTTCATGAAAAAATACAGTACATTAAAATACATTGTTAGTGTTAAAGCAACACTGCAGCCAAAAATAACAAGAAAAGCCCGCCAGTAGACACCCTCCTCTCTTCCACTCAACCTCCTTCCCACATAATCTCCCAATTATATGGGCTACTAAAAGTGAGGACCTCTGAAGGTAGACTTCCTTTTGTATTTAAATGGGAATGGTTCCATGGGGGACCTACTCCAATGATTACTGGAGAAAATGCTATGTACTTACCCATGAGTTGTCAATGTCCTCTTATTTTTAGGAAAAAAGCTACACATTTATTTATTTCTAGCACTAGACTCCCCTGGAGTTAAGTCTCACCTACCCATTGCCCCCAGGCTCCTGCTGGAGATGCTCTAAGGTTAGCCATATACAGTCTACTGGTTGCAGGAAAGAAATGTGCACAATTCCCCCATCAACACAGACAGTGTTGACAGGGGAATCCCTACTAGAGAGCAATTGTCTTCTCCCTGTGGGGGGTGGACAGGGGAAGCTGTCCCCATTGGGAAAAGACAGTGATTATTGCTTGCGGCTATAGCAGCCAATAGCGATAATCACAAGAGAATCCGGCAGGCTGGTTGTACCCAAGTTGATCGAATGATCAACTTGGTACACTCAGCCTGCCCATTAAGGGTTCAAATCTCAGCCGGTTCCTGCTGAACCGGCCAAGATTCAAAACGTGTATGGCCGGCCTTAGAAACCAAGGGACTATTTTCATATCTGGTGGGAATCTTCTCCTGCATGCTTCTTGCCAGCACATGAACTGACTGGTTTCTTATAATTCTACTTGCTCTTACACTACCAGGTCAAATTCAGGTACATAACATGAAATTATGTAGACATTGGCTCCCACTGCTGTCAGTCACAGCCAGTGAGCCAATGAAGAGAGAGCAAGGGGTGGGGCCAAGCCACAGCTTTATGTGTCTTATAGATGCATAAAAAGAGGCTCGGGAGCACGCAATTGGCTTGCTATTGGGGGCACTGGTCAAGGGGGAGGAGCCCGACAGGGGACTCGAGAATAAAAGAACTGGGGCTGCTCTGTTCAAAACGAGTACACAAGTGGCTTGCTATTGGGGACAGTGGTCCAGGGGGAGGACCTTGTGAAGAAAAAAATTGGGGCTGCTCTGCACAAGATGAGTATATGGCCTGTAGTCTATGTGATAAGTAGCACAGTACGCCTTTACCTTGCAGAGTTTAAAAAAAAAATTGGGGCAGTTTACTACTTTATTTGTGCCAGAGCAATAGACAGAAACAAGGAAGCAAAGCTCTGATCCTCTGTGGAGGTGGCCATCTTGATAGAGAGACACCATGCCAAACATGGCGTGGTAATTCAGCAATGGGGAAAAGATCAGCTGCAGGAAGCCTACCATCAATTCTGGTACAAATTCAAATTCGTCTTATGTCTAAAAGTCATACCAAACAACCAACACAGCAGGATGTGAGGAAAGACAATGTGTCTGGCAATAAGATGGTAGGAGATAAAAAGTTTTTGAAATATATTTTTAATTATATATACATATACAGCCAAAACAAAGCTATGAACAAAAGCACACCTTGACATTTTCACTCAAATATATCTATACCAATGAAATTCTCCTATGACTTTTTTTTTTACATTTTATTTGATAGACAGGCAAAAATATACATTAAATATGCAGCAAGTAACCTTTTGGACCACACAAGAATCTAAAGCCATTCACATGCTCAGTCCCCCTAGACCTTCGTGTGTTTGCATTTATGTAATACAGGTCAAGTTTCACGCAGCACCATATTTTTAATATTTACTTAACAAAGGGCTTCTTCTGCAACAGAATGTTAAATCTTCAATAAAAAAATACTTAGAACTTGAAATATTATGATACCGTATGGAATATTAACATTCTTTTAAACAAATAAATAAAGAACGAATGGTCAAATTCAATAAGGAATGTGGTTCTTTATGTGGAAATCCATGACTTACAAAGACCATGAAACCAGAAAAGAAAAAACATGATTACCGCCCCATGGTGTGGCCATAGACATTCGAGAAAAGCCATTTATTATAATCCCCATTTTATTATTTTCCAGTATGATTTTATTGTAGGAGTTAAAGTAATGTGAATCCTAAAGCTCAAATTACTTTCTTTCATTTTGGATACAGAAGGGAAGAGAAACACCTGCCAGGGTTTTTAGTTTTATTTTTTGCACTCTGTGTCCAATTAGGGAGATTTCCATCAACTTCCTATCCTCTAAACACAACAGGTCGTGAGAGGTAGTCTCTTCAAAGAATTCTAAAGTTCCTATTTACACAGAACAATCACAGATTAAAGTAAAACATAATTGTATCTGAGCACCACAAACCAAAAACACTATTAAATTCATTTTTAATATTCAAAACAACAAAGTCACCAATCTATTCATGTCTCCTTACCTTACTTAATTTCAAATTACTTTGAAAAACACCACCTAGCTTTTCTAGCCATGGTTATCCTGAGTAAGGGCAGATTATTCATGTGGTATATACTTGTTTGGAATCCATCTACCCTTAGCGCAGGCATGCAGGCAGGAGGGGGTGCTTAGCGGAGAAAGCCCCTCTTCCCCTCCTGCGGATGGAAGAAAAAAAATGCCCATGAAGATTCCTGGGATGAATGACATCATTTTAGCCTAGGGCAGAAACCGGGAGGCAACTGAAGAAATGTAAAATATACATTTAAAACAAGTAAATATAATATACCTTCCTATCTATTTACTGAGGCTAGCAGCATAAGCATTACATTTAGTTAATGTGGATGGAGAGAGTAAAGTTTAGCTTTAAATATCTGTCCCCCACTAAATGTTTATGGCCAGCTTAAAGTAACCCTATGTAGGCATTATACAGTAATGGTAAACTAAACAGAAATTGGTAATGTATATATTTTTAAATAGATGTTTTTTTACCATTTATTTAAAATTATGTTGTCTATTTCCACATCAAGTACTATTATTTCCACCCTAAAGGCCCGTACATATGATACGAAAATCGGAAGTAAAATTTTTTCCGACGAACGATCTGGCGATTTTCGGATCGTTAGTATGGTGCTTTCAACAGCTGATTCCAATTTTTCGTCCGACAAAAGCTGGATGTGCAGATTATAAAATTTTTGTCGTACGTGAACACAACGTCCAATTTTAGTTTATTTAGTACAGTTTTTGTCTGAAAAAGCAAAAGAGCAAGACTACACATGCTCAGAAATAAAAGAATATATATAAAACTATGCAACACATTTCGCCACTTCTGAAGTTGTATTCCTTTGTACGAGAATTTTCGTATGGTAAGTAACCTCTTTACTTTCGACATGAGACTAGCATGAAACAAATCTGATCGTGTGTACAAGGCTTTAGTCTTGAGGCATGGAAAGTAATGGTGACACAAGAGAAGAAATTATAACAGTCTTAACTGTGCTTTCATACCACAGGTGATAATGACTAGTAGAGCAGCTCATTACTCCTAAAATCTGGAATTTCTCTGGTATGCTAATAGTGGACAACTCCTTATGCCGCATACACATGATTGAAATTTCGGCCCGCAAGAGACCGATAAGAGTTTTTTGTCGGAAAATGCGACCGTGTGTATGCTCCATCGGTCTTTTGCTGGCGGAATTCCAGCCAGCAAAAGATTGAGAGCATGCTCTCAATTTTTCGGTCGGGAAAAGTTCCTATCCGAAAATGCGATCGTCTGTGGCAATTCCGACGCACAAAATCCCTACGCATGCTAGGAAACAATTTGAGGCATGCTCGGGAGCATTGAACTTCATTTTCTCGGCTCATTGTAGTGTTGTACGTCACCGCGGTCGTAATTTCAGCAAACTTTTGCGTGACCGTGTGTATGCAAGGCAAACTTGAGCAGAATCCCGTCGGAAAAGCCATCATATCTTTTTCCGACGAGAAATCCGCTCGTGTGTACGCGGCATTAGTCTTAAGTTCTGTTCCACCCCCCTCCGCCTTCATGTCTAAATATTAGCTTGTCACTGTGGCAGCCTCATTACCCAGTAGTGAAATAGTATGGGTGGACCAGTGCCCCCAATCAGGATACTGGTTAGACTAAAGTGTATGTAAATCTTATATAACAAGCTTCTTTTATTTGTACCTTTTGGTCTGTTAATTATACTGTTGAAAACATTTTGTTAAATCCAATCAATAAGTGCAAAAAAACTACCTGTTGATCCTTCAGAAGTTTTGTGAGCCATTCATTTCTGGTGCTCTCCGCCTCTGCTGACGGTTATTTATTTATTTATTTTTTAATTTTTTTCTCTTTTTGCTATATCAGAAAGAAATACAACATCATAAAATATTGTGTATTATCTTACAATACATATCAATGTTATTAATTTACCTTTCCTCTCCCCCCCCACCAGACCCAACCCAACCCCCCCTCACCCACACCACTTAATCATTACTTGTGTATATGCTTCTATTAATTGCAGAGCCTCCTGGGGAGGAGCGAGGACCCTCCAAGGAGCAAAAAAACGTGTGGAGAAAGAGAGCGTCCCGGGTCTCCCAGGGAGGAGTGGTAAGAGCGGTGGAGGGCTAAAAAATATATATATATATTAAAAAAAAAATCAGTTGGCATTGTTCCTAGGTCTCTCTATGGACTCCAGAACACCTCAAATGTATGTTGAAGAAAAAAAAAGGGAGGTACTTGGTAGTCCTAACACACTTCCTGTCCTAGGGTGACAATGTAGCTTCTATGGACTAGTATGCTGCAATATACATTTTTGTTTTAGGTTAATACAAGTTTTAAAAGCTGGATGTGTTTAAAGGTCTTATGCTAATCTACTTCATATCAGAAGAAGCAGTGTGAAAGAATCTTAATATGCTTGCTATTAAAGGTAATGCTGAATGGTCTTATATACATTGTATTTGTTATGGAGGGCACTAAAGATTAAAACTAAAGTTTAGTAAAAAATGTTTTAAAGAGGAGGTCTGCACACATTTTTTTTGCTCATTTTTTACCCTTTAAAGTGATTGTAAAGTCTTGTTTTTTTGTTCTATAAAAATAGCAAACATGTTATAGTTACCTGCTCTGTGCAGTGGATTTGCACAAAGTCGCCCAGATCCTCCTCTTCTTGGGTGCCTCTTCTTTGCTCCTGTGGCCCTTCCTTCCTGCGGAGTGCCCCACAGCTGCTATGGGGGCACCTGAGCTGAGTCACAGCTCCCTGTGTCCATTCAGACATGGAGCCGCAGCCTAGCCGAGTCCCTATCTCTACTGATTGGCTGACTGACTTTGATTGATAGCAGCGGAAGCCAATGGCGCCGCTGCTGTGTCTCAGCCAATCAGGAGGGAGAGTCTTGGACAGCCGAGACACTCGTGGACATTGCTGGACAGAGATAGGGCTCAGGTAAGTATTAGGGGGGCTGAGGAGGGCTGCTGCACACAGCTGGCTTTTTATCCTAATGTATAGAATGCATTAAAATAAAATAAAAACTTCTGACTTTTTCAACCCTTTTAATGGTAAAAATGGCATTTATCCTTTTAAAGTTTTAACCTTTATAGTTTAATTACAACTATTTATCCATTTCTGCCAAATCAATACATATTTTATTTTCATGTAATATGTACAACAGTCATATTATTTAAATAGAAGTTTCAGTTTAGGTTTCAGATATGCTTCAGTAGATCATAACAAAAGAACTTCTTGTTCAAATTTCATAAGTGACAATGCTTTAATTGGGCTTTCAAACCAAGTCTCAGCAAGCTGTAAATTCCGAACTAGAGATTCAGCAATGAAAGGGTTGCGGAGAGCTGTGTTTGATTGCTCTGTTATACAGCTTGCAGGAATGAATCTAAATTTCAGTGACTTATTACTTTCCCAAAGGATGAAGCCAGCAGAGATTAACATCCAAAAGGATCATGGTCCACCGCTGTTTACTCTAAATGTTCTCCAGACAGGGCTACCGGTACTTATTTTATGCCCTTCGGCTATAAGGGAAGGCTGAGCTGTAGTGTATTATTAGGCAATGGTGAATCCTATCTTCACTAACCAGTGTTAAACAAGATTCATTCACAGCCTGTCAATCCCTTCCAGGCCCGTGTCATGAAATCAAGAGACGTGCCAATAACAGAAGAATCTGTTCACGTCAAGAGTAGTTTGCAAATAGTAGCTTTTGCTCACTAATCTTAGGAAGACAGACAAAGATCTTTGATGGTGACCCCAGTCTACATTCCAGATACATATTTTCTAAACAGGTGATAGAATCAAAGGTTAAATATGGACAAAATCAGCCTAGGCCTTAAGAGATCTTATCTTCCTGTTATATTAAACAAAGGCCATTGAGAGTCAGCACTGAGGTTGTTGAAGTGCAGACAGGCAAGAGATGTATGCCATTCAACATTTTTTACATATGATCTTAAGAAATCCGCCCTAGATGTGTATTGCACATTCTACCTGTAAATGCATCGGACACAGGATGTAATAATAAATGACAATATCTGCAATATTTAAGTATGGATTTGTAATTATATACCGTAAATCCCCAGCCCATTTTGTACTCATCACAGATGAGTTCCCTTGCAGGGGAGTACGTCAATTCAAAACAGCAACACAAGACAATGATTTTATGACATAGCTTGGTCTGCTCTGGTGTCCAGCCTGTTTCAGCACAGATAGTACCCATACACTACTAGACGAAAAATAGTTTGAAAATCTGTCATTTAAAAAGTTAATTTGTTTGTCGTCCAGTTAATGGGCACAAATTGAAAATTGATTGTGACATTTTTGAGCCAAAAAATCGAAGATAAAGTTTGGAAAACTTCTGTCGAATGGACTAATGTGTTTCTTGTCTGTTAAGAATTGAACTTTTGGTACTGCACATATGAACAAGAAATTGATTCATTTACGTCCATTGAACAATTTATCATTCTCCGCTCTAATTCATCCCAAAGTTGTTCTATCGGATTGAGGTCAGGACTCTGTGCAGGCCAGTCAAGTTCCTCCACCCCAAACTCACTCATCCATGTCTTTATGGACCTTGTTTGTGCACTGGTGCGCAGTCATGTTGGAACAGGAAGGGGCCATCCCCAAACTGTTCCCACAAAGTTGGAAGCATGAGATTATCCAAAACATCTTTGTATGCTTCCGCTGATGCTGAGTTCCTTTCACTTGAACTAAGGGGCCAAGCCCAACCCCTGAAAAACAACCCCTGAAAAACAACCCCACACATAATCCCCCCTCCACCAAATGATTTGAAGGGGTGGTCCAATACTTTTGGCAATATAGTGTGGATGAGCAAGTTTGGGTTGAAGGAACTTGACTGGCCTGCACAGAGCCTGACCTCAACCTGATAGAACACCTTTGGGATGAATTAGAGTGGAGACTCTGAGCCAGGCCTTCTTGTCCACATCATTGCCTGACCTCATAAATGCGCTCCTGGAAGAATGGTCAAACATTCCCATAGACACACTCCTAAACCTTGTGGACAGCCTTTCCTTAAGAGTTGAAGCTGTTAAAACTGCAAAGGGTGGGCCAGCGCAATATTGAACCCCACGCACTAAGATGCCGTTAAAGTTCATGTGCGTGTAAAGGCAGGTGTCCCAATACTTTTGGTAATACAGTGTATAGTAAAAGAATGAAGCTACCATTTGCTCTCTGCATTGCAAAATGACTTGCTAATATACAGTAGATGTAGACTGATAAAAATGGGATGGATCTTATAACAGCCTCCCATGAATGATGTGGTAATAGAGTTAATGGATCCCAGAACAGAAAATCTGGGCAGAGATCTCACAATATGCATTATCGAATTAAAGTGTCTAATGCCAATGCCATTTTTTAATGTTCAGGCTAAAAAATATAAAGAAATAAAATAATATGCTGCTGAGTTTAAAATAGGCAGTTCTGCTTTCAAACACAGATAAATGAGGCCAAGAGTAAAGTGGAACCCTGACTAAAACCTTTTTTACTACCTATGGAGAGATTGGTCTCAGGTGTTCAAATCTGTGTTCCTGCTGGACAGAATCGCCTTGAACATTAAATTTGTCACTTTCTGGAATAGCGTGGATACCTCCAAAATAAGACACCTATTTTGCGGACAACTGTCAAATGTGCAATTTCTCTTTAAAAAGGGGATATTTCTTCTACCTTCCTGCCATGTCTGTGGACAGGAAACAAGAGAAATCATATCAAGAAGGACACAGACAGCAAATAAAACCCAACAAATATCTAATCCTTCCTAACTCTATCTAAAAAAAACAGAGGTTGAAGCTGTAATTTCACTGTATTGCTGAATTTTGTGAAAATTTCAGAATTTATAGAAACATGAACAAATATTATTAGAAATATTAGATATACCTGCATGTAAGGAGGTTGAGCTCAATGCTGCCCCAGCCGAGAGGGTTAGTGTTAATATGCTTCCCGGGTCTTTCTTGGCGGGCTTTCTAGGGTCCGACCCACTGATCCTGTGCTTTATAAAAAGGGATAGGGGTCTGGTCCAGAGAGAGATGTTACTGATGATGGTGAAAGCATTAAACAAGCCATGCTGTTATTATGGGAGTCTGTCGATCCAGCTTGAATCCGGAGCATTTACCAAGCCATCTACCAAGTATAGGACCACTGAGATCTACAAATCACCTGAAGATACCAGACCTGGAGATCTGCTACTATGGACTATGCCATGAATGGACTCTAACTTATGCAGGTATGCTGGGGCAGCCACAAGCCTGAGTTAGGGATGTTAGGAAAAGACTGTATGCTCTGTTCTGTTTGCCAAGAGTTTCTAGTAAAATTTTGTCCCTGCTTGAGCTGAAGTTATTGAAGGGGTGTAATGCAAGGAACCAAAACACATAGTCTACGGCTCAGGTCAGATATATACATTGGGGTGTGAAGACAGCACTGCAGATGTAATAAACAGGGGTGTAAAGCAAGTGATTACCAAGGGGAATGAAGGTTTCTCGTGTTGTTGTTGGCTCTTTCTCTGTGAGCAGTCATCGCAATAGAAGCAGATTTGCATTGCAGAGGTCCTCAGCCTGTGCACAGGTATGGAAGGGTTAAGGCAGCACATGCATGGAGTCAGTGCTATGTGCATGGCGGGACCCCATTCCATTACTGGGAGTGAAGTAGCGGGGATATGCTGGACAGGTGGAGAGGGCATTGGCTCTGCATGTCCCTCCTAAATGCAATAGTGAAGTAGTGGTGTATAGTAACATCAAAAAAAATAAATAGAGTTCAATCATCTGTTTAAGTACAGGTACACCATGTGTATTCCCATTCCCAGAGGAACCCCCCTCCCTGGGTAGGCCTCCTATGTAACCCACACTTGGCACTGAACAGGTAGGGGAACATAGAGGAAACAGCAACTGTGTACTACCCCCTACCCTTACATGCACACTATTGGCAGCCTGTTTTAACAAGCTCCTGCACGTGACCAGTGCTGGATTCCCATTCAGTTACTTGCCAAGTAAAATCCTTCGTTGTGTTCCTGTAGACCAAGACAAGGGGGCTTGGTCCCACATGTTATGTAGTGTTATTGTGCCCGGTCTTACTCCTTCACCTTCAACACTCACCCTGCCCCTTCTTCCCCCTTGTTCTTTTTCTAATATTCTTATATTATTATTTAATTCCATACTCATCTTTTTCCTTTCCTTTATGTTCTTTATATCTTTTCTACAAGTCAAGGAAGGGCTTCTAGATCAGGGCTTTCTCCCTGTTGGGCCCAGGTTGTTTATAGAGGTTATCTTTTGCAGTTTCCCCATAGCTTTCTTTGGTAACAATTCAATATTAGTCAGACCCTATGGACATAGGTAGTTGTAGATCAAGTATCCTGGATCTAATAAAACTCACACTTTGTGTTCATCTGTATTGTACACAGTATTATGCCCTTATTTATGATCAAATCTTGCATGTTGCACAAAGACTTGTATCTCTGATCTTGGATGTATGCTTTTAAAGTTTCCGTAAAACCTTTCCATCAAAATGATATAAACAAAAACATTTATTGTATAAATGGGCCCTAAGTGCCAAAGGGCCCTTGTACAGCTGCATGTTATTGTATGTCTGCCACTGCACCTACCGAACATACTCAAACCTCCAAAAAAATATAGGAAGTCACAGTATTAATATTGTACCTATCATCCTTTCTTAATCTGGTAAGGAAACAATATAAATGTTTTTTTATCAAGTTCCATATATATATAAAAAACTTGTAAAACATTAGTAATGCACACACATACTTTCAGTGGTAAGAGTTATAATTGCCAATAGTGACCAGGTCATATATGCATATTCTGGCATGAAAATACAGCCAGTGCATTAATATAATGCATTTAATCTTTGATTGTGATTATATTAAGAGAAAATAATGTTGAAATGTAATCATTAAGGAAGTTTAATGTTGGTTTTCCATGTGAATTTCAGACGTTCCAGGCATAGAAAATGTTAACATTTCAAAATACACATTAGACCACACAGCTGTTGTATCATTACAGTCATAGCCACTTAAGTAACATAGACAGATGTAGAATACTACACCACAAAGCTAAACAGTGAGCAGTAGATAAAATAAACCTAAACAGAACAACAACCTCCTGCTAGGCTGAAAATACAGGAAAGAGAAATCCAGTGAAAGGCTTTCAAATAAGCCAATAAACTAATTAAACTCGAGGAAGGCAGCACAAGTAAGTGATAGAGAGCTAGCAACAGCATGTAAAGAAACTGTAATTGGGAAAATAAATTAGCGGTTACTTTAACCTACAGCCTACTCATAGTGAACTCCGTTTAAAGACTAGAACAGTTACCAGAGATATTTTGAATGCCAATTTCAGATCAGAAAGTCACCTTCTTTTCTCCAGAATTAATGAAAACAATTTGTCTTTGTTACATGAATCTTCTCAAAATTAATGGCACTAATAAGTAATGCTCGGGTGGCATTAAGATACTCTTCAAATTAGTCTTCCCTTGCTTGGCATGGGGTACCATAGATTTAAGCTGCTCAAACCAAAAAGTATGAGGATTGAGTTTAAAGATGGAAACATAAGATAATCTAATTTTCTTGCAACCATTAACTCTTTCAGCTGAAATATCACTGTAAAGTAAAAATAACATCTATGTTCCACAATCTTTCATTCTGCTGTAACACCCTACAGTGTATAAGCCATTCTGGTGAGGGGTCATGAGGGATCACCAGAAGATAGCATTTGAACAGCCTTGTATTTAGTTTATCCTGCCTTAAGTGTGGACCCATTGATACACTGTACTAAACAGCTTATAAAGGTGTTACGATCAGGGGTCAGGTTTGAAGACCAGTTGCTATAGCAGTAGCGGGACTACCACCGTCCAGCAGGATAGGTACACAGGCAGTCACCCTGGCTGATGAGGCAGGCTCTCCTGAGGTGTGGAGTCTAAGTACTAACCAGTGTTCAACAGAGCTCTTGATGGTGGAGATGGATTTTGCTGCATGTTAGTACCAAGTCGCAGTCCTCAGGATTGCCCCATTAGGAGGTGAGCAAGCCAGGGTCAAGTAGCGGATAAGCAGGTAAGGATGAAACCGAAGTGTAGTCAGTAAACAAGCCAAAGGTCAGTAATGAGTAATTGCAGGTTGGGATCAGACAGAAGCGTAGTTGAGGAACAAGCAATGGGTCAATCATGAGTGGTAGCAAAATATAGGCGGCAGCAGGAAAGGCACGATACTGTCTGAAGAGAGCACAATAATCTGGCAAACAGGAAGTGCAGAGATATGGCTTAAATCAGGTTCATGGAAGGAGCAAAGAGTTTAGGGCCTTAAGACAAACAAGGTTGAAGACAGGATCAATCAATGTCCAGCATCCCAGGTAGCTCAGCAGGAAGAGACATTGCCTGACACAGCAGAGGTTCCAAGTTCAAATCAAGGCCCTGACAAAAGGTTTCCTGAGTGAGTGAAATATTATTTGATTGCCACAATTGGGTTTGAAATCCTTCTTTTATTTTATTAAGCATTGATTAGTTTTTGGGCTGCTAAGCATAAATGAGCAGATCAGAGCTTGAATCCAGGCAGTGACCAGAGAAAGAGAAGGGGAGTATGTGAGCCAGTAGAAACAGAAGTAGAGGATGACTGAGCTTTGGTGGGTAAGAGGGCATGTTCCCCCTGGACCAATGAAATAAATATACATTGGCTTGGTGGTCCTGAGTGCAGAAACTCCTTCATTAAAATCTCAATAAATTTTGGATTCAAAGGCAATAACATTATTCTGCTTGTTGTAGAGACCTGTAATCAAATCATGTGGCAGAGGAAAGTCTTCAATCATTGACTTCTGTTTTTAGCCTGAGATATTTTGTGACCAATTGCAGAGATCGGCAAAGGTGGTCAGTGTTGGGAGATGCAAAGCTGTAAAAAGGGTGCTTCTTATAAGTTAAACAAAGTTAAACGATAAAGATTATTTGTGATGATGACCTTTTTTTTTTGTATTTTATTAGGCTCGGTCCATATCGTTTCCAAAGAGCAGCAATCACTTAGTTAGGTGCACAGAGTACCACTAAATTTGTGTATCTGCATATGTTATATAGCACCGGCAATTTACACAGAGCTTTACATATTATTCAGTCACATCAGTCCTCGCCCAGGAGCATACAGTCCATAAGCACAGGGAGAACATGTCAACATTCATAAAGTGTCCTTGTCAGGATTCAAACCAAGAACTCTCGTGCTGCAAACAGAGGTGCTCACCACTTAGGCTTGGTTCACACTACTGCCATGTGCTTTTGATGCGATTTTTAGTGCGATCATGTAGTGTGACTTTGTATGTGGTTTGCATATTCCCACTGGAATCACAACAAAGGAGCACAGGAACCTTTTCCAAAATCACACCACATAGCAGTGGCGGCTGGTGTTTTTTTTTTTCTTTGTAGGAGGGGGGCAAACGGTCGGTCGGTGGCGGAAAACCCCCCGGGACATCAAAGCCCCGCACTTACCCCATCTAGGAAGCGGGTGGGCAGCGTGTCCAGGGGCTTTCTTCCTCAACCTGTGGTGTGGATCACAGTGCCTTCTGCAGTGCATCCTCCTGCTTCTAGACGTCCAATAGGATCACCTGACCTTTTAGCCAATTGGGAAACGAGTATTTGACCCACTCTTCCTGATTGGCAGAAGGCAATTCAGTGTTAGAAAAGTGAATATTCATTTGCTTTTCTAACACACCTGGGTGGGCTCTGAGCACAATGCTCTGCGTTCTGAATCCACCCTATTTTGAAGCCTATTAGATCCTATGGCTCTAATCAGGTGCTTCAAAAAAACACCCCCGCCACTGTAATTCATGTGCCTGGCGTCCTGAAAGGGGCAGGACGCATGAATAGGGGTTGGCCACGGCGGCCGTGGATAGATTCATGCTATAAAGGGGGTGGCGTGGATAGAGGGGGCAGCGCCCTTAATGGATCTGAACAGGCACCATTGAAAGTTACGTGTTTCTCCGTATCATGCACTTCTGTGCAACTTAACGCACATCAAAAAACATACCAGTGTGAACCAACGTACTGCCCAGGACAACATTATGTAGTATACAGCTTTTAAGCAACAGGATACTGTTCCCGCCATAAAAACATGAACTTAGTGATGTTTACATCCCAGGTTTAAAGTCCCCACTCCTCCTCTACACAGGGGGACGTGCATGGAAGCTTCCCATTGAGACTGCAACAGGCAGAAAATAAAATCCCTCTCAACTCCAGAACTGTAACACCTTAGTGGTGCCATTGCTGTTACTGTTAAAGAGCAATTTCCATCTGAAGATCTTTGTAGTTTTAAAAGGAGGCACCCTGCAGCTTTGACTAAGCTAGGAGGTTACACTGTGTGCTGCAGCAAACAGGCCCTGAGCTCTAGAAGTACCTCAGGGGGCCAATATGCCGCTCTTATGTCTGCACTGCACATTTGGCTGCTTTCTATTTACAAAGTGAACTCCCTTATAGTATGAGCTAATTCTTTATAGCAAAATGAATTCACAACCAATGAGAAAAACAACAGGGGTATTTGTAAATCATTTATAGTAAATCTGTGCTCACAGGATGTAAAATAGGGGTACCTAAATATACATTAGGGGGCCACTCACACCACAACTACTGCACTAAAATGTACACTCACTGGCCACTTTATTAGGTACGCCTGTTCAATTGCTTGGTAACAAAAATTGCTAATCAGCCACAAAACTTGGTAACAAAAATTGCTAATCATCACATGGCAGCAACTCAGTACATTTAGGCATCTAGACGTGGTGAGGATGACTTGCTGAACTGAACATCAGAATGGGGAAGAAAAGGGGATTTAAGTGACTTTGAATGTGGCATGGTTGTTGGTGCCAAAGTATGCTGGTTTGAGTATTTCAAAACCTGTTGATCTACTGGGATTTTCGCACACAACCACAACTAGGGTTTACAGAGAATGGTCCGAAAAAGAGAAAATATCCAGTGAGTGGATAGCAGCTTTGTGGAGGAAAATGCCTTGGCGATGTCAGAGGTCAGAGGAGAATGGGCAGACTGGTTCGAGATGATAGAAAGGCAACAATAACTCAAATAACCACTCGTTACAACCAAGATATGCAGAATACCATTTCTGAATGCACAGCACATCGAACCTTGAAGCAGATGGGCTGCAGCAGCAGAAGACCACTCCGGGTGCCACTCCTGTCAGCTAAGAACAGGAAACTGAGACTACAATTCTCACCAAAATTGGACAAGAGAAGATTGGAAAAACATAGTCTGGTCTGATGCGTCGATTTCAGCTGCGACATTCAGGTAGGTTTAGAATATGGCAAAAAAACAGCATTAAAGCATGGATCCCTCCTGCCTTGTATCAAGGGTTCAGGCTGGTGCTGGTGTAATGGTGTGGGGGATATTTTCTTGACATACTTTGGGCCCCTTAGTATCAATTGAACATTGTTTAAATGCCATGGCCTACCTGAGTATTGTTGGTGACCATGTCCATCCCTTTATGACTACATTGTACTCATCTTCTGATGACTCCTTCCAGCAGGATAATGCACCATGTCACAAAACTCAATTTATCCCACCACTGGTTTCTTGAACATGACAATGAGGTCACTGTACTCCAATGGTCTCCATAGTCACCAGATCTCAATCCAATAGAGCACCTTTGGGATGTGGTGGAACAGGAGATTCGTATCGTGGATGTGCAGCCGATAAATCTACAGCAACTGCATGATGCTGTCATGTCAATATGGACCAAAATCTATGAGGAATGTTTTCAACACCTTGTTGAATCAATGCCACAAAGAATTAAGGCATTTCCGAAGTCAAAGGGAATCCAACCCGATACTAGCAAGGTGTACCTAATAAAGTGGCCGGAGATTCACAGTATCCCAAAAGTTTCCATTAGCATCTATGGAGCTCTTCATGTCAGTGCATTGCAAGATGGTGCATTGCATTTCTGAAAAATCCTACTTGATGTACGCTATCTTTAGAAATTTGGAAAAAACACGCATTCAATTATACTGAATGGTAATGCACTAAAAACGCAGTATTTATTTTAATAAGTGTGTTTTCAGTCACATGACCATGATTTCAGAGGAGGCAGTTTAACCACTTGCTTACTGGGCACTTAAACCCCCCTCCTGCCCGGACCAATTTTCAGCTTTCAGCACTGTCACACTTTGAATGACAATTGCGCGGTCATACAACACTGTACCCAAATAAAATTTTTATCATTTTTTTCACACAGATAGAGCTTTCTTTTGGTGGTATTTAATTGCTGGTGGGTTTTTTATTTTTTGCTAAATAAAGCAAAAAAAACCCAAAAAATTTTGAAAATAAAACAAAACTGTTTCATAGTTTGTTATAAAATTTTGAAAACAGGTGATTTTTCTCTTTCACTGATGTGCGCTGATGAGGCTGCACTGATGGGCACTGATGAGGCTGCACTGATGGGCACTGATAGGCGGCACTGATGGGCACTGATAGGTGGCACTAATAAGCACTGATGAGGTGGCACTGATGTTTGTCACTGATGGGCACTGATGGTAGGCACTGATGGGTGGCACTGGAGGGCACTGATAGGTGGCACTGATGAGCACTGGTAGGTGACACTGATAGGCACTGATTATGAGACACTGCTGGGCATTGATTGGCAGCACTGGTGGGCATTGATGGGTGGCACTGTGGGTACTGCTAGTTGGCACTGTGGGCACTGGTAGGTGGCACTGGTGGGTACTGATATGTGGCACTAATAGCTGACATTGGTGGCACAGAAAATGCAGCCACAGCTTTCTGTGTGAGGGACCGATGTCCCTCTGACAGAAGCTGGTGATTGGCTTTTTTTTCCCCTCACGTTGATAGCGTGAGGAAAAAAAATAAATACCGATTACCGAACTTCTGTTTACATCACGTGATCAGCCATCATTGGCTGACAGCTGATCACAAGGTAAGGGGCCGGGATCGACCTCTTACTCGGATCTGTGATTAGACGAGTCTCATAGACTCGGTGATCACAGACCGGGTCACGCAGACAGAGCTTGCTCGGGAGGACGTCCATGGACTATTAAGGCCCGCGCTGCAGCCGTCTTTCTGCTATAGTGCGGGCTGCAAGTAGTTAAAAAAGCATTTAAAAACATACGCAAAACATGCATAAAATGCATCTTCCATTGCATTAAATTGAAATGTTTGCATTCATTTTGTACTATAAAATAAAATGCATATATGTTTTCTTACATGATGGCGAAAACGGGCACTAATGTTATACTCATCACTGCAAAGGCGCTTTATTCATAATCAATCATTCTGAATTTATTAAAGGATAAACAAGCTTGGATTAAAAAAAAAAAAAAGTACACTCCCATGATTAATAAATTCAAACTAAACGTTACTCAGTACCACTTTCACATCTACCCAAGAGCAGTCACTTGGCCACCCACACAAATGTTAACAAGCTCACAGCGAAGAAAGTGTTTTGTGGGCAAAGCCTTTATTTACAGGCTTGCCTCGTTCCTGTGTTAAGTACGTTAGCACTTCATGACTAATGTTCACAAGGTTCTGTATCATGATACACGGCATGTTTGATCACTGCATGAAATGGTTCCCTCTCTGTGAGGTGGAACTGAGGTGAACTAGGACAGAGATGTCATGGTAAATGTAAAGCACTATGTAAAGGTTTGTAGTGACGCCGATAAAGTAGCAGAAGGACACAGCCTGAAACATACCATAAGAGGCAAACAGGTGCTTGCTGTAATGTGTGTATAGAGAGCTTTGCAAATATATACAGTATCTTCTTTAGCATACCACCAACATTATAATTTGGGATGACTGGAATCTGTTCTGTATGTTTTCCTGATATTGACTTTAAAGATGACGAATGGTAAAAAAATGATTATATTACCACAGTAAAAATAGGTTACCTCTAATGAAGTGTACCCCATCTATGACTGCTGCTTCACTTGTTAAGCCGCGTACATACGAGCGGAATGTCCGACAGGAAAAGTCCGACGGAATCTTTTCATCGTCTATTCCGATCGTGTGTAGGCCTCATCGGACTTTTCTTTTCTAAAATTCTGATGGACCTAGAAATGGAACATGTTCTAAATATTTACAACGGAACCAATTCCTATCTGAAAACCCGCACGTCTGTATACTGTTACGACATACCAAAAACGACGCATGCTCTGAAGCAAGTACGAGACGGAAGCTATTGGCTACTGGCTATTGAACTTCCTTTTTCTAGTCCCGTCATACATGCTGTACGTCATCACGTTCTGGACGGTCAGACTTTGGTTGGACTTTGGTTTGACCGTGTGTAGCCAAGACCGCTTGAATGGAATTCCGTCGGAGAAACCTTCGGAGTTTATTCCAAAGGCAAAACCGGTCGTGTGTATGCGGCATTAAAGCTCTTATTTTTACGCAGCCTACATTCCTCTGTTGGCACCGAACATGTGCCACTGAGATTTACAATTCCGGCTGTAGTACAGATATCACAAGGGGTTTGGCACAACTTCCAGTCAGAAAAAGTCTTGAATTCTTGTTACAGATTTCAACACATCCTGTGAATGAAGGGGGTGCTGTCGACCATCATGATTTCCCCTCCTCCAATCACATTTTGCATTCTTTGAAAGTGATTTAACCACTTAACCACTTCAGCCCCGGAAGGATTTACCCCCTTCCTGACCAGAGCACTTTTTACAATTTGGCACTGCATCGCTTTAACTGCTAATTGCGCGGTCATGCAATGCTGTACCCAAACGAAATTTGTGTCCTTTTCTTCCCACAAATAGAGCTTTCTTTTGATGATATTTGATCACCTCTGCCGTTTTTATTTTTTGTGATATAAATGGAAAAAGACCGAAAATTTTGAAAAAAAAATTATATTTTCTACTTTGTGTTATAAAAAAAATCCAATAAACTCAATATTAGTCATACATTTAGGCCAAAATGTATTCGGCCACATGTCTTTGGTAAAAAAAATGTCAATAAGTGTATATTTATTGGTTTGCGTAAAAGTTATAGCGCCTACAAACTAGGGTACATTTTCTGGAATTTACACAGCCTTTAATTTATGACTGCCTATGTCATTTCTTGAGGTGCTAAAATGGCAGGGCAGTACAAACCCCCCCAAATGACCCCATTTTGGAAAGTAGACACCCCAAGGAAATTGCTGAGAGGCATGTTGAGCCCATTGAATATTTATTTTTTTTGTCCCAAGTGATTGAATAATAACAAAAAAAAATTTTTACAAAAAGTTGTCACTAAATGATATATTGCTCACACAGGCCATAGGCATATGTGGAATTACACCCCAAAATACATTCAGCTGTTTTCCTGAGTACGAGGATACCACATGTGTGGGACTTTTTGGGAGGCTAGCTGCGTACGGGGCCCCGAAAACCAATCACTGCTTTCAGGATTTCTAAGGGTGTAAATTTTTGATTTTACTCCTCACTACCTATCACAGTTTTGAAGGCCATAAAATGCCCAGATGGCACAAACCCCCCCAAATGACCCCATTTTGGAAAGTAGACACCCTATGCTATTTGCTGGGAGGCATGTTGAGTCCATGGAATATTTTATACTTTGACACAAGTTGCGGGAAAGTGACAAATTTTTCTTTTTTTGAACAAAGTTGTCACTAAATGATATATTGCTCACACAGGCCATGGGCATATGTGGGATTGCACCCCAAAATACATTTAGCTGCTTCTCCTGAGTATGGGGATACCACATGTGTGGGACTTTTTGGGAGCCTAGCCGCATACAGGGCTCCGAAAACCAATCACCGCCTTCAGGATTTCTAAGGGCGTACATTTTTGATTTCACTCTTCAGTGCCTATCACAGTTTCGGAGGCCATGGAATGCCCAGGTGGCACAACTCCCCCCCAAATGACCCCATTTTGGAAAGTAGACACCCCAAGCTATTTGCTGAGAGGCATGGCGAGTATTTTGCAGCTCTCATTTGTTTCTGAAAATGAAGAAAGACAAGAAAAAAAAATTTTTTTTTTCTTTTTTCAATTTTCAAAACTTTGTGACAAAAAGTGAGGTCTGCAAAATACTCACTATACCTCTCAGCAAATAGCTTGGGGTGTCTACTTTCCAAAATAGGGTCATTTGGGGGGGTTTTGTGCCACCTGGGCATTCCATGGCCTCCGAAACTGTGATAGGCAGTGAAGAGTGAAATCAAAAATTTACGCCCTTAGAAAGCCTGAAGGCGGTGCTTGGTTTTCGGGGTCCCGTACGCGGCTAGGCTCCCAAAAAGTCTCACACATGTGGTATTCCTGTACTCAGGAGAAGCAACAGAATGTATTTTGGGGTGTAATTTCACATATTCCCATGGCATGTTTGAGCAATATATCATTTAGTGACAACTTTGTGGAAAAAAAAAAAAAAGTTTCTTTTTCCCGCAACTTGTGTCACAATATAAAATATTCCATGGACTCGACATGCCTCTCAGCAAATAGCTTGTGGTGTCTACTTTCCAAAATGGGGTCATTTGGGGGGGTTTTGAACTGTCCTGGCATTTTATGCACAACATTTAGAAGCTTATGTCACACATCACCCACTCTTCTAACCACTTGAAGACAAAGCCCTTTCTGACACTTTTTGTTTACATGAAAAAATAATTCTTTTTTGCAAGAAAATTACTTTGAACCCCCAAACATTATATATATTTTTAAAGCAAATGCCCTACAGATTAAAATGGTGGGTTTTTCTTTTTTTTTTTTCACACAGTATTTGCGCAGCGATTTTTCAAAAGCATTATTTGGGAAAAAACACACTTTTTTAAATTTTAATGCACTAAAACACACTATATTGCCCAAATGTTTGATGAAATAAAAAAGATGATCTTAGGCCGAGTACATGGATACCAAACATGACATGCTTTAAAATTGCACACGTACAGTGGCGACAAACTAGATACATTTTTAAAGGCCTTTACAGGTTACCACTTTAGATTTACAGAGGAGGTCTACTGCTAAAATTACTGCCCTCGATCTGACCTTCGCGGTGATACCTCACATGCATGGTGCAATTGCTGTTTACATTTGACGCCAGACCGATGCTTGCGTTCGCCTTTGCACGAGAGCAGGGGGGGACAGGGGTGCTTTTTTTTTTTTTTTTTTGCGTTTTTATCTTATTTTTAAACTGTTCCTTTAATTTTTATTTTTTTTTCATTTTTATTGTTATCTCAGGGAATGTAAATATCCCCTATGATAGCAATAGGTAGTGACAGGTACTCTTTTTAAAAAAAAAAAATTGGGATCTATTAGACCCTAGATCTCTCCTCTGCCCTCAAAGCATCTGACCACACCAAGATCGGTGTGATAAAATGCTTCCCCAATTTCCCAATGGCGCTGTTTACATCTGGCGAAATCTAAGTCATAAAATGCTCGTAGCTTCCGGTTTCTTAGGCCATAGAGATGTTTGGAGCCATTCTGGTCTCTGATCAGCTCTATGGTCAGCTGGCTGAATCACCGGCTGCATTCTCAGGTTCCCTTTGGGACAGGAGAGCCAGAGAAAAACATGGAAGACGGTGGGGGGGGGCATTCCCTCCCACTGCTTGTAAAAGCAGTCTAGAGGCTAATTAGCCGCTAGGATTGCTTTTACATGAAAGCCGTCCGCTGGCTGAAAAGAATGATACCAAGATGATACCTAAACCTGCAGGCATCATTCTGGTATAACCACTCAAAGTCCAGCAACATACCAGTACGTTGCTGGTCCTTGTTGGGCATATCTTGTAATCTTTTTTTTTCATGCAGCCTGTGGGCTGAACAAAAAAAAGAGATTGATCGGTAGGTATGCCCACCATTAGAATACCTCCCTTCATCCACCCACTTCTAATGATGGGCATATATGCTCCATTTATATATGCCGAAGCATGGGGGCATCTGCCCCAAAAGGTAGAAGCAAATCACTCCTCCGCCCCTGCTGCCCCCATGCTTCGGCATATATCACCTCCGCTGGAGTCACAGCTTTATATATCGTGGGAGCAAACACTGTTGCTGTCAAGATAAATAAATCCGTGCTGCAGCTGAATGGCGTACCTGAAGACAAAAAAATGGTTAATAATAAAACACAGTAAACGGTAAAGTATAAAAAATTGCATACCTGAAAAGCAAACTTGATAAAACATAATAACAATAAAACATTGCAGAATAGAATACAGTAAAAAAGAGCAAAACAATAGAGAGAGAATAGAGAGAGAACAATAAAACTACAACTATTTTTGTTTTTATTTTATATATTTTTTTGTGGGTTTTTTTTTTTTTACACTTTTTTTTGTAACTGTAACTTTTGTAACTGTAACCGGTTCCAGGTTCGGGTCTCTCAAAATGCGATGGCATCTTGGGAGACCTTGTGTTAGTGTGCCTAGTCTGTGCAATGCTGTACGCTAATACTCAACTAGTGTATGGTAGCGTTCAAAACATTCACCAATGCAAAGACCAGGATTGTCAGGACAGGAGGGACAATAATAGCAGGTGTCATGCCTATATCCGCGCTTGCTGCAGATACGACATCTTTTTTGGGGGGTTCGTTTGGTAGGGGTACTCGGGAAGACATAAAGAAAATGCCTCTCATGCAGCTGACTGCATTTGGTTGGGGATGTAAATGGGGGAAGTACGGGCGCTGCAGAAGTGGTGGGTTCCCAATTAGGAGTGGCGAATGCAGCAGGAAGGGTATTATAGGCACGATGGGCCTGTGTTTGTCTTCTTCTTGGTGGCAGCGGGACACTACTTGTGCTTGCCACCTCACTAGCATGAACTGCACTTATGGGACGCGCCACGTCACCAAGTGTTACTGCAGTGCTGGTTTGACTATGCACGGGGTGTACTAGGCCACTGGTGCTTGCCAGTTCACCAAAACGCTACCAAAAAAACTGTTAGCGGTCGCAGGGATCAGGCCTGACTCTGCGAACGCTGCAGTTATGCGTTTAGTGTTTTGTAAGTGACAGTGATCGATCGATACTGCACTTGGGTAGGCTGGGCTGGGCCGGGTGGAGGGGCAAAACGCAGGGGCTAGCAGGTATCTGGGCTGATCCCGCTAACACTGCGTTTTTGGGAGCCCTAAATTGGTGGGGACGCTAGTATAGATCAGATCGGATCAGATATTGATCCGTTCAGATACTATACCACTAAGGGAGGTGTATGGTGCATGCGTGGGTGTTAGCGGTACTGGCGCTAACCTGACGCTGCCTGGGGCGACGCAGACCCTATCTGACCCTAAAACCTAGGTTATATCACCGCCGGGCGATCAGGGGGCTAAACCTTTATTAGGTAATAAACGGCGGGTGCCCTGACACTATAAAAAATAAACTAACTAACCAGCGTCACTTGTAACAGTTATACAGTAATCACTGGTGAAAGGGTTAACTAGGGGGCAATCAAGGGGTTAAAACCTTTATTAGGTAGTATATGGGAGTCCCTGACGCTATAAAACGCTGACGGTGAACCTAAATATTTACCTCCCTAACTAGTGTCACCAGTGACACTAATACAGCGATCAGAAAAATGATCGCTTAGTGACACTGGTGACGGGGGGTGATCAAGGGGTTAAAACATTATTAGGGGGGTTAGGGGGGTATCCTAGACCTAAAGGGGGCTACCACTAACTGCCCTACCACACTAACTGTCACAAACTGACACCAATGCAGTAATCAGAAAAAAAAAACTGCTTGGTGTCAGTGTGACAAGGGCGCGGGGGGGGGGTGATTGGGGGGTGATGGGGGGTGTAATGTGTGCCTGGCATGTTCTACTGTGTGTGTGTTTTACACTCACATCGATGTCTTCTCTCCTCGGCACCGGAACAGAAAATACCGAGCCGAGGAGAGATGACATCACTTCCTCTGCCGCTGTTTACTATACAGCAGCAGAGGAAGAATCTCATTGGCTGGGAGCGATCGCGAGGGGGGGGCCACGAATGGATGGCCTCCCCCTCACCTCTCATCGCTCCCGGACAGAAGCCAACCGCCTCGGGCACCGGGGGGGGTCCGATCGGACCCCCCGCCCGCGGGAGGCAGATCACGTACAGGTATGTGATTCTGCCTGCCCGTGGCATTCTGCCGACGTATATTGTCGTGAGGCGGTCGGCAACTGGTTAAAGGGTAACTCCACTTTAGTGGGGAAAAAAAATAGCAAATAAAGAAAAAATATTATAGCGCATGTAATTGCAACACAAGTCATATTGTGATTGAATGTTATTAAAAAATATCTTTCCTTTTCAATCTGCAGCCGCTGTAATTTTCTGAGAATGCATTGCAATATGGCTACATGGAGTTGCTCTGTACAAAAGAGTGTGTACTGACCACTCCCCAGAAACATCATTTCCTGCTTGTGTGATTGGCTCACCAATTTTCCCCGAAGTCTGCCTAAGATACAAGTCAGATTTCAGGCATCCCCTGCAACAAAAATGTCAATTTTGGAGAGATACTTTCAATAGCAATACGTCTAAAGGGATGCAAGCCCAGCGGATTTCCTCATTAGTGTCCTGCAGGTGCACAACTGACAGTTAATTAATAATGAAACTACTCCCATTAGACCAACTCAGAACAGAGGCACAGACAAACACACATGGATTTCTTCAGAATAACAAAAGGTAAGAATCTGTAACAAAGGTTGTTATAATCCTTGCAATGTACATAGATCACCCAGGGGGGAATGTTTTTTTCTCAACAAAAGTGGAGTTAGGCTTTGAGAACGCTTTAAGTACCGGGCCTATTTTTCAGACTCTGTGTTTACAAGTTAAAGTGGAGGGCCACCCTGAAAAAAAAAATCACCAAAAATTTAAAAAAAAATTAAAAAAAACATTTGAAAAAAAAAAAATTAAACTTACCTAAACCCTTGTTGCTAGGCAGTCTTCCTAATCTGTCTCTTCCTTTTCTGCGGCGTGTTCTTCTCCTCGGTGAGTGGCCCCGTTGTCTCCTGGGAACTGTGTGTGTTCCCAGAACACCACGGGGCCATTCACAGAGCGCCGTGCCGCTGGCGCGTGCGCAGTAGGAAACTGGCAGTGAAGCCGCAAGGCTCCACTGCCTGTTTCCCTTACCTAGGATGGCGGTGCCGGGAACCGAGAGCCGAGGGACAGGTTGGCCTCGGGCGGCCGACATCGCGGGCACCCAGGACAGGTAAGTACTTATTTAAGGTCAGCAGCTACATTGTTTGTAGCTGCTGACTTTTAATTTTTTTTTTTTTTTTTAAGGCCAGAATCCCACTTTAAAATAATTTTTTTTGCTATAAAATTACTTAGAATCCACAAACATAAAAAAATGGCGGTTGTTTCAAAATTTTATGTCACACCGTATTTGCGCAGCGGTCTTACAAGCGCACTTTTTTTTGAAAAAAATACACTTTTTTAAATTAAAAACTAAGACAACAGTAAAGTTAGCCCATTTTTTTTTTATATTGTGAAAGATAATGTTACGCCGAATAAATTGATACTCAACATGTCACTTTTCAAAATTGCACCTGCTCATGGAATAGCGACAAACTATTACCCTTAAAAATCTCCATAGGCGACGTTTAAAAATTTCTACAGGTTACCAGTTTTGAGTTACAGAGGAGGTCTAGGGCTGCAATTATTGCTCTCGCTCTAACGATCACGGCGATACCTCACATGTGTGGTTTGAACACCGTTTTTATATGCAGGCGTGACTTACATATGCGTTCGCTTCTGCGTGTGAGCTCGGCGGGAAGGTGGAAGGTGCGCTTTGATTTTTTATTTTTTTCTTATTTATTTAACTTTTTATTTTTTATTTTGACACTGTCCTTTTAAACAAATAAATGTGGGTCACTTTTATTCCTATTACAAGGGATGTAAACATCCTTTGTAATTGAAAAAAGCAAGGTAGGACCTCAGGTCTCATATTTACGCTAAAATGCAATAAAAAAAAATATATATTAAATGTCAATTGAAAAAAACATTTTTTTCCCCTTTAAGACCAATGCTATGGAGCCAAGTGGGGGCCATCATTCCCTCACTCGGCATCCAGGCAGGGAGGGGAGAGAAACCGATCGGCTACTGACGGCTCTGGTAAGCGGAGGAGACGACTGGATGGCGGTGGGAGGGGGGCCCTCTCCCGCCCCCGATAGAAGTAATCTTGCAGCAAATCCACAGCAGAGACCACTTTTATCGTAAAGAGGACAGTCCGCCGTTTTTAAAAATACTGGGGTTATGGCAGCTAGCTGCTGCCATAACAACAGTATTTAATGTCAAAATATCGACATATAACGACGATGGCTGGTCCTTAAGTAGTTAAAGTGTTACTAAACCCACAACAGTAAAATCTGTCTGTATATGCAGCATAGCATGCTTGTTATACTCACTGTGGAACTTAAGGGGTTAATACTCTGCATTGTGTAAAAAGTCTGTTTTATCCTGTATGCTTAGATCCTTCCCTTCTTGCATTGTCTATCTGTGGAAGGCCTTGTTCTCAGAGCTAGCCAGGTCACATGATATTGGCATCACACATGTGGGCGTGTATACAGGCTGAATTGGAAATCTCCTCCTACCTGAACTTTCAGCACTGGAGAAACTGTGCAGTTTATCACATGACCGTGATATACAGATCAGCCAAAAAGGTATATAGTATCAATATTTATATGTAAAAAGAAAATTTATATGCTGTGGGCACTGTGGGGGGGGGGGGGGGGGGGGCAGTTTAACTATTTTCATATTACTGGGTTTAGTAATACTTTAAGGCTGTTTCCAAATGGAAAGTCTCAACGCCAAAGAAAAGAGATCTAAAAATGCTGCAGCAGCAAGAGGTGGGACACATATCTTTAGAACAAACTTATTTTCAGTGTGCAAAGGTACAAAAAAGGTTCATGGCTGCCCTTAGTGCTGTCAGGAGACGTTATTCTTCATCAAGCCTTATTAGAGGTACTCTAGCGCATTCTGTCATCGTTTTATCGACTGCTCAAGCCCTGAAGAAGGGGGGGGGGCTTTTTCCCCCAAAAACGCGTTAGCTGTATTTATTATTATTTTAAAGGATTTATATATAGCCAACAGTTTGCACAGCACTTTACAAAATAAAGGGAGACAGTACAATTACAATACAGTTTAATACAGAAGGAATAGGAGGGCCCTGCTCATGGAGCTTACAATCTAAAGCAGGGATATGCAATTAGTTGACCTCCAGCTGTTGCAGAACTACAAGTCCCATGAGGCATAGCAAGACTCTGACAGCCACAAGCATGACACCCAGAGGCAGAGGCATGATGGGACTTGTAGTTTTGCAACAGCTGGAGGTCCACTAATTGCTTATCCCTGATCTAAAGGGAGGGGGAGTCGGTAAAAAAAGTAATAGCTGTGGAGATAATCTGATGGAAGTGCAGTTTTTAGGTGGAGGTAAGGTAGGCGTCCCTAAATAAATGAGTTCTTAGGCTCATCCAGAGGTGGACTGGGTAGGCGCTAACTTGACATACTGAGGTAGTGAGTTTTAGAAGATTGGAGAGGATCTGAAGAAGTCCTGCAGGCGAGCATGGGAGGAGGTAACAAGGAAGCTAGAGAAAGAAAATGATTTGGCGATATCTGCAGATGAGGTTGGTAATGTAGCTGGGGGCAGTGTTGTGGATGGCTTTGTATGTTATGGTTAATATTTTAAATTTGATATACTTGGATAGTGAAAGCCAGTGAAGAGATTGGCATGCCATGGATCTGTTGGTAAGGTGTATAAGTCTATTTGATGCTTTTAGCCATGAAATGTTTCAAAAAGTCCTTCAAGCGAGATGAACTTTACCAGGACCAGGTACCAGGTGCTCCACAGTATATATTCGAGAGTTTACCATCTGGCTAGCACTTCCTTTGTCACTATCAAAAAGGTAGCAGTTGAGGCCCATAACAGGGTCCACGTATCAACCTCAGATCTGCTTCTTTGAGGGAAAAAAATCACTTTATGGTTGATCCAATTTCACTTCTATTGGTTAAGTGCGATCACAAATGCATCCAAAGTAGTTTTTGATCATTACTCAACTTTAAGCTTTCTTTGCATTTGTGAAGAGACAAGCTCTCTGCAACGCTTAGTATCCTGTTTTTTCAGTGCCAGTCTTGCAGTGTAGCAGGACCAGCACTACAGTGGTCAAAATGTTACAGGGCCCATTCACATCTTTGTACTGCAATAACAACACTACAGCAACACTGTGCCAAACATGTTGAAATACATCACAACATACCATTACAGAGACAAGCAATCCATCTATACTACAGTTCATGTATATTTTGGTGAGCTACATTAAAAATGGCCACATGGATTTTTTTTTTTGTGCGCTAAGGTGCACTTGCCTGTCTTTTCAAAACAAATAGGCTGTCATACAGCACACCTTAAAGGGATTGTAAACATTAAACTTCCCTTATTTGGTCTCTTTTGGTGAGTTTAATATTCCATATAAAGCAGTTATAACTGTTTAACCACTTCAGCCCCGGAAGGTTTTACCCCCTTCCAGACCAGAGCACTTTTTACAATTTGGCACTGTGTCATTTTAACTGGTATTTGCGCGGTTATGCAATGGTGTACCCAAACCAAATTTGTGTCCTTTTTTCCCCCCACAAATAGAGCTTTCTTTTGGTGCTATTTGATCAGCTCTTCGTTTTTTATTTTTTGTGCTATACACAAAAAAAGAGCGACAATTTAAAAAAAAAAACATGATTTACTTTTTGCTATAATAAATATCCCCAAAAATGTTTTTAAAAAACGAATTTCTTCATCAGTTTAGGCCAATATATATTCTTCTACATATTTTTGGTAAAAAAAAATAATAAGCGTATATTTATAGGTTTGCACAAAAGTTATAGTGTCTAGAAACTATGGGAAAGATGTATGGCATTTTTATGGCATTTTTATTATTATTATTTTTTTTACTAGTAATGGCGGTAATGATCTGCGATTTTTAGCAATATTGCGGCGGACAGATCGGACACGTTTGACACATTTTTGGGACCACTGACATTTATACAGCGATCAATGATATAAAAATGCACTGATTACTTTGTGAATGACACTGGTAGGGAAAGGGTTAACACTAGGGGGCGATCAAGAGGTTAAATGTGTGTTCCCTAGGTATGTTCTAACTGTATGGGGATAGGACTGAGTAGGAGAGGAGACATTTCGCTGTTCCTACTTACTAGGAACAAATGACATGTCTCCTCTCCTTTGACAGCACAGGGATTTGCGTGTTTACACACACAAATCCCCGTACTGGTGCTCGTGCACACGATCGAGCTTGGCTGCTGGCAATTGCGACCACCGGCCATGTGCATCGGGTGTCCAGCCATGCAGCGGGCGTGCGCCCTGGAGCTCTTAAAGGAACCCCTTATATATACAGGGTTTTGCGCAGCGAGCAAGTCACCTCTGATAACTACAGAACCACACCCCTGTATGTTATGGAGAAAAGGAAAAAAGTTATTGTAGTTCTGCCCTAGAATGACAAAGATGCTTTTCCACAGACACTGTACAATGAGTGTGTGTCATCACTCCAGTGCAGGACATGTGTTTCTGGCATGAACATAACTCGGGAATAAAGGGAAAAAAGCCTACAAATACTATGGCTATGCTGTCTCTTTAGCTAACCTATAGTGCTCTTTGAGTACTTTGTCAAATATTAAATGTTTATCTGTAAAACAGAGATTAAAAACAGAGTGTGGTCCCGCAGTCAGAAGACAGATGTAGGATGTAAGATGTAGGAATCTGTTAGGTTTTCTTTGTTAAACCTGCTAGCTGAATGAAAGAAATCAGCTTTAATCCGGCCGGCTCCTTTCGAAGGGGCATGACCGACAAAGGTCTGACGACCGCCTCCCGCTCAGCGCTCTCAGCCATCCCCCTTTCAGACCACAATAGAACAGAAGGGGAAATTGCTGTACTAACGTTGGATAGTTAGTACAGCGGCTCCTCCTGAGCTGTCAGTTTTTTTTCATTCAGCCGTGTTGGTTTGAACAAAAAAAAACTACTAGTGTGTACTAGGCTTTAGGCTCGGGGGTTTTTGGGTCCAAGCTGCATTCTCAGCCTTGAGATCTGCTTTTGTAGGTTAGAGAACAAATGATCTCATCTGTCTCTGACAACCAAACATCAAGTGGAGGGATTGCCTCCTTGAGGAGAATCTGTGATTAAAACCTGACAAAGCTAGCACAGCAACGTTGTCAAAGTCACTAACTGTCTGAGCATAGGCCCTGCAGGCCTCCATGCTACAATATCATGCTCCACCTGCCAGTTATATCAAGAGATAAGAATATGCTTAATCTCAAATGCTGGAACCTCTGCAAAATGTATCATTTGATACTCCTTTCCCTAAGTTTAACATACTGACATATGTTTTGGGGTAACAACCAGCCTTAGCAAAATATGGTTTGCAATAGGAACCTAATCAACAAAATACAATAGAATTAGAAAATTGCTTAAGGTCTTTAATTGTGTTCATGGTTTCCAGGCCTAAAATGTGTGCCTGAGCAAAAAAATAAAGCATTCAATATATTTTTATTTTTTATATGTATAGTACAATTTATTTTTATATGTACAGTATGCTCTCCTGTGTTTTTCTTTTATAAAATGTTGCAATTACAACAAAAAAATGGTTGATTCTGCCAGAAATCCAGCAAGCTTCTAATTTTCTTTTAGTGAGCCAACAGCATTGCCTCTACTATCCCAAGCAGTGTTCTTAGACCTGCCGGAGATCTCCATTACTAGACTAAAAAATATCTCCTACTTTCCTGGTTTTGTTATTCAAAATTAAAAAAAAAAACATGTATTTGATACATCCCTCCAAAACAGGCATATCTCCCCGTGTTTCCTTTACTTAAACTGCTGCAAGTACAGAAAATTACCTGTTGACCCTGCCTGAAAGCCAGTGAGCTCCTAATTTCCTTTAGCAAGCTGACAACACACTGTCTTTGCAATCCCAAGCAGTGTTATCCCCTGCTGGACTACAAACCCCCCACCCTCCCTCATTTCCATAACATCTAGGATATAAAGCTGAGTCACAGCTGTGTTGCTGAAGCCCAGCTGAAATCAAAATTGAGCTGAGCTTTAGAGTTTGCAGCTGGAACTGACATCCTACAGCTGTTCTTCTCAATGCTATTTCATATGACTGTCATACATTTAAAATCACATAGTGGCACAGATAATTTTATAGTAGTGAAACAAGTGTACTTAAATAAAGATGTCTGAATAGCTGGAATAAGAATGTCTTAATGCGTCTTGGATCTAGAGTTGATTTTTTAATCATAGTGCATATCTTCCAAAACACCTACATGTGGAAATATTTAATTTCTACAGCTTTTGTCCTATTTATATCAGTTTCATTTATGCAATGTCTGGAAATAAAGAAGCCAAAGTTTTGTCATATAGATTCATAATTTCTGGGTTGAAATAAAAGGCCAGATGTTCTGAAAAGGCTGATTCTTAATTCTTTCACAAGCACAAAAGTATTTTTTTTATTATTGTGTACCTTCTTCGCTTATAGGAGGAACAGAGCTGCAGTTTGACACAAGGGGATGTCTGATGTGGTATGTTGGAAAGATAGTTGAGAGATTTGTGCTGCTTTGTATTATCGGCAATATTATGGACCCCCAGACCACCCTGCATCCTGTGGGCATATAGAGTAAGACACGTGGGCACCATTAGGTCCAAATGAAGTAAAAAATATAATTTTGCAGCAAGCCCAAGAAAAAGGCGGGGACTGTAGTCAGCAGCGTCCAGAAGTAATATTTTTATTGCATTAACCCATCCCACCCAGGTAAGGGCTGAGAAGAGAGACACATATGTGAAAGAAGAAAAAAGGCTCGTGACTCAAGATAAAAAAAGTTTATTCTAAACAAATTGGTATATACAAAGAAAGATACTACGTGTTCATAAATAAATAAGTTACAATATTCTCATTTGATAAAATTGTAAAAATTGATGCCCATACAAGGGTTAAAATGAATAAATGGCTAACGCGTTTTGAGGATTTTTCTTCTTCTTTCATATATAGCCTTTTGGACTTCCCCTAGTCAGTTTAGGCAGCGGGGCACCCATGGTCACTTTATATTTATCATATCATTAGAAAATACTACCATCCTTTACTAAGGCCCCCCGCACTAGCGCAGGAGAATATCTTTTCTGTTTACACCTATAAAAGAGACACATAGTTGAGGGTGAGTTTGACTCCTAAATAGTCAAACGTGGAGGTGATACGGTGATACGGTGATACGGAAAACTGGAGCGAATATGTGCAATTGTTTCTGGTGAAAGTGAGATACTGAGGGCTCTAGATTTAGATGGTTTCATGTGGAGGCCCAGAAAGTCCATGAACTGAGGCCTGTTGAAGATTCAGGAGTGTCGTGTAGAGGTTAGTAAGGACCAAGAGGGCATCATCTGTGAAAATGTTAAGCTTATAATGAAGTCCATCATTCAAGACTTCCATTATGTTAGGGTTGTCATGGAACGCCACTGCCAATGGTACTGTAGGAAAAAAAAAAAAAAAAGTGCTAGGGGACAACCTTGATGCCTACCCTGGAAAATATGAAAAGCGTGTGTGGAATAATCAGCATACCTGGCTATGACAGGGAGGAGAATACAATGCAAAGATCCAATGATATGGTTTCCCTCAAGAAATTTGACCAAACCCTCATTAGAGCAGACAGCCTGGCTGGACAGGAAATAGGGGGGGGAAATTAGCGCATCACAAACCTACTGAACCATACCAGGCCACAAGTATCCCAACATGAAGAGGGGACCCTGTAACAGTAACGCAGACAGAAGTACAAAATTTTTTTTTTTGTGAGTAGGGAAAGGCTAGAACCTCAGTCAGACTTCTATTCTTGTCTGTTTAACTGTTGCAAATTTTCCATCACTTTCTGTCTGTTAAAAAAGGTATTACTAGAACAGGAAAGGGAAAACTCTCTAACAGAGCTGTGAATAGCAGTAATACCCGAGAGGGGCACTAACCTTTCATCATTCCATTCCAAAGTAGAAAAAAAAGTTTGGCTATAGATATCATTCAACTCAAGGAGAGCACTGTCTTGAAAAAAAATATTTCTTAGACCTAAATATTTCTTTATTACCTTTAGCTAATGCCTGTGAACAATTAACAAGTGCTTCCTAATGTGTGTTTGTCTTAAGGTTTTTAAGTGTTGACAAGTACCACCTCTTCAGAATTTTAACACCTTCTTACTAATATTTGTAATTGGGCTTTAAAGATGCATATAAATGTACAACAAGCATTCTACAAGCTTAATTATAATTCTATTGATGCAAAGTAATAAAATCAGCTTAATTATGACACTTATGAGCTTGTCCTTGGTATCCAGCATCTTGATGTGAATGATCAGATCAGTAGGGATGATACAGCTGTGTTTTGACACAGGCATCCATTTACAAAATACAGAATACAGCTATACTGAAAGATGAGTTTATAAAAAACATTGACTTGTGCTCCAGAACATGTAAACATGTGCCCAAAGAATGCTGAAACACTAGTTCGCTGGGTATGGAAACAGTTCATATTTTAATGACTGAAGTCCAAGGAGTGTCTGATTTGTAAGTTGCAAAACATTTCCAAGACATTTAAAAATGAGTTGATCCAAAAAGGCAAAATCTACCCAACTTGGGGTCTTGAGTGTCAAGGTCTTTCTTTGTTCTTTGAGTTCCTGGCAGTCACACCTGCCGCAGCCACTTAGAAGGACTCCTACGCACGCTGAAGTGTAATTTATTTTATACTATGGACAACATAACAGGAAGAGTGGGAACACCCAAAACTCCAAGACAGGAAGGACCAAAGCCAGGAGAGGGGATATCTGGCTACCGGAGTCCCCAAGAGATATAAGAAGCCAACAAGTGGCGCCAATAATTGAAACATCATTTGACCCTGGACCAAAGTTCCTAGGAAGAGTCATCCTAATGATCACTAAAACTGTGTTTGACAATTAAATACATTATTTTAAATAACTATCTAAAATCGCTATATTTTACAGATTTTTTAAAATTAGCCCTGTTTTTAACTAAATAAACATAATTCCAAATCCATATGTCATATGTTTTTTCACAATATTATCAGTGTTCATTTGTTATTAAATGTAGACTCAGATGTGCATAACGATGTGCTGAGGGTGAATGTGGTAACATGACAAAGCTTAAAGCATGAAAATTGATCCAGTTTGCCGGAGAATTTATGCTTGCACATTCTGCGTATGTGTAATTTGCTGTTCCCTCAAAATAACTCAACACATAGCCATTAATGTCTAAACCGCTGGCAACAAAAGTGAGTACACCCCTAAGTGAATATGTCCAAATTGGACACAGTTAGTCATTTTCCCTCCCCGGTGTCATGTGACTCTTAGTGTTACAAGGTCTCAGGTGTGAATGGGGAGCAGGTGTGTTAGATTTGGTGTTATCGCTCTCACTCTCTCATATTGGTCACTGCAGTTCAACATGGCACCTCATGGCAAAGAACTCTCTGAGGATCTGAAAAATAAATTGTTGCTCTACATAAAGATGGCCTAGGCCAGTGGTTCTCAACTCCAGTCCTCGGGACCCACCAACAGGCCAGATTTTAAGTATTACCTTGGGGAGTTGCAGACTAGAATACTGCAATGACTGAGCAGCAAATGATATCACCTGTGATGTATTTCAGTTATCTTGCAAACCTGGCCTGTTGGTGGGCCCTGAGGACTGGAGTTGAGAACCACTGGCCTAGGCTATAAGAAGATTGCCAAGACCCTGAAACTGAGCTGCAGCATGGTGGCCAAGACCATACAGTGGTTTAACAGGACAGGTTCCACTTAGAACAGGCCTCGCAATGGTTGACCAAAGAAGTTGAGTGCACGTGCTCAGCGTCATATCCAGAGGTTGTATTTGGGAAACAGACGTATGAGTGCTGCCAGCATTGCTGCAGAGGTTGAAGGGGTGGGGGTCAGCCTGTCAGTGCTCAGACCATATTCCGCACACTGCATCAAATTGGTCTGCATGGCTGTCATCCCAGAAGGAAGCCTCTTCTAAAGATGATGCACAAGAAAGCCCGCAAATAGTTTGCTGAAGACAAGCAGACTAAGGACATGGATTAGAGACCAAGATAAACGTATTTGGTTCAGATGGTGTCAAGCGTGTGTGGCGGTAACCAGGTGAGGAGTACAAATACAAGTGTGTCTTGCCTACAATCAAGCATGGTGGTGGGAGTGTCATGGTCTGGGGCTGCATGAGTGCTGCCGGCACTGGGGAGCTACAGTTCATTGAGGAAACCATGAATGCCAACGTATACTGAAGAAGAGCATGATCCCCTCCCTTCGGAAACTGGGCCACAGGGCAGTATTCCAACATGATAATGACCCCAAACACACCTCCACCTGCCTTGCTAAAAAAGCTGAGGGTAAAGGTGATGGACTGGCCAAGCATGTCTCGAGACCTAAACCCTATTGAGCATCTGGAAGGTGGAGGAGTGCAAGGTCTTTAACATCCACCAGCTCTGTGATGTTGTCATGGAGGAGTGGAAGAGGACTCCAGTGACAACCTGTGAAGCTCTGGTGAACTCCATGCCCAAGAGGGTTAAGGCAGTGCTGGAAAATAATGGTGGCCACACAAAATATTGACACTTTGGACCCAATCTGGACATTTTCACTTAGGGGTGTACTCACTTTTGTTGCCAGCAGTTTAGACATTAATGGCTGTGTGATGAGTTATTTTGAGGGGACAGCAAATGTACACTGTTATACAAGCTGTACACTCACTACTTTACATTGTAGCAAAGTGTCAATTCTTCAGTGTTGTCACATGAAAAGATATAATAAAATATTTTTAAAAATCTGAGAGGTGTACTTACTTTTGTAAGATACTGTCAGGGCCGTCTTTAAGGCAGGGCAAAAGGGACAGATGCCCTGGGCCCTGTCATTGTTGTGGGGCCCAAAGCCGCTGCCTCATACTTGCCAACTATCCCAGTTTAAATTCCCTTGTCCCTTGAAATTTTAGTCCTGTGCTGTGTCCCGATATCTCAGTGTAAAGTACTGGTACTAATGCCTCCCAGCTCTGCCCTATTGTTGTGTACAGATGACTCACCTGCAGACCCTGTGGTTACATGTAAATAACTGGCATTCATATGTAAAAAACGGTGGCATTCATAAGTAAACAGCTGCGGCTGGCGGCATTGATATGTAAATAAAGGTGGCATCCATATGTATATCTTGCCCCCCTGCAGTGAGGAGATGTGCTGTAACCTCTAGCAACCAGTCAGTAAGCAGTAATGAGATGCTGTAACCGCTGGCAACCAATCGCAATTGCTGCCTGATCTGATACAGTAAACTGATTTTAAGTCTAGCTGCTATTTATTGTATGTCTCAGAGCAGGTGGAGAGTGAAATTGCATGGGGGGGGGGGGGGGGGGCAAGAAATTTTTTGCCCAGGGTCTAATATTGGGAGCTGCTGTGGAAAATCCATGTGTCCACTATAACTGCATACTGTAACAAATGTTCCATTCTTTCATGCGAGGTGGCAGTGACTCAGTAACAGGGGGAAGTGAATGAGCTGCAATGGACTCCCATTATTATATGACAAAAATCTGTTACACACCAATAGCTGCAAATAATCCATATGAGGTCTAAATGGCTCAGAAAGCCATCTCTCTTTTCTTCTGGCAGAGCCTTAGTACCAGCATCTGCTAAATAATAACACAGACAAAGTGTGGTGCTGCTTTATTTCTTAACTAGATAGCACAAAGATCAGGTGCATAGTTAGTCAGGTTTAAAAGTTTCCTTGAGGGAGTAAGGGGGATTCTGATGTAAGGTGGGGGGGGACTGATGTAAGGTGGAGGACACTGCTGGGAGGAGGAATGCTGGGGACTCTAGTGTAAGGGAGGACTCTGGTAACCCTGGTGTAAGAGGGAATGCCAGGAACTCTGATGTAAGGGGGGACTCTGGGGACTTTGATGTAGGGTTGAACTCTGATGTGAACGGGGGGGAGCCTCTTCTTGACTACTGCACTCTCTTTGTTGTTTTGTTTGGTCAGGGCCAGTGCTACCACTAGGCAAACTAGGCAGCCGCCTAGGGCGCCTGGCCACTGGTGTTCCTATTCTCTTCTCTCTGCAGCAAGCAACTAAGTCTCAGCATCAGCAGGCAGCCGCCACTTCGTTCACACATAGTGTCAGAGGCGCAACAGCGACGGAAGCCTGTGTCTGTGTCCCGACTCCCGAATGAATGGAAGCAAGTAAACATTCATTGTTGGGCACTGGTAGGCTGCATTGTTGGGCACTGGTGAGGCTGCATTTGATGGGTGCTAGTGAAGCTGCATTGATGGAGCCAAATACAGGGCAATCCAATGCCGCGTATACGCGATCAGAAATTCTGACAGCAAAAGTTGGATGTGAGCTTTTGGTCAAAAATTCCAACCGTGTGTATGCTCCATCTGACATTTACTGCCAGAATTCCAGTCAGCAAAAGATTGAAAGCAGGTTCTCTATTTTTCAATCGGAAAAAGTTCCTATCCAAAAATGCGTTCATCTGTATGCAGTTCAGACGTGCAAAAAATCACGCATGCTCGGAAACAATTCAACGCATGCTCGGAAGCATTGAACTTCATTTTCTCGGCTCGACGTAGTGTTGTACGTCACCGCACTCTTGACAGTCGAAAGTTCAGAGAACTTTTGTGTAACCGTGTGTATGCAAGGCAAGCTTGAGCATAATTCCGTCGGAAAAACCATCCAAGTTTTTTCTGACGGAAATTCCGCTCGTGTGTACGTGGTATTAGAAGAAAACCTGTTACAGTCTGCAAAAGACTTGAGACTGGGGCGGAGGTTGACCTGCCAGCAGGACAACGACCCTAAACATACAGCCAGAGCTACAATTAAATGGTTTAGATCAAAAGCATATTCATGTGTTAGAATGGCCCAGTCAAAGTGCAGACCTAAATCCAATTGAGAATCTGTGGCAAGACTTGAAAATTGCTGTTCACAGACACTCTCCATCCAATCTGACAGAGCTTGAGATATTTTGCAAAGAAGAATGGGCAAAAATGTCACT
Organism: Aquarana catesbeiana; assembly: GCF_042186555.1. Lineage (NCBI taxonomy): Eukaryota > Metazoa > Chordata > Amphibia > Anura > Ranidae > Aquarana > Aquarana catesbeiana. Next base: position 273,097,592 of record NC_133329.1, on the reverse strand, counting down.
CTCTAGATGTCCAAAGCTGGTAGAGACATCCCCAAAAAGACTTGCAGCTGTAATTACAGTGAAAGGTGGTTCTGCAAAGTATTGACTCAGTGGGGCTGAATACAAATGCACACCACACTTTTCACATATTTATTTGTAAAAAATGTTGAAAACCATTTATCTTTTTCCTTCCACTTCACAATTATGTTCCACCTTGTGTTGGTCGATCACATAAAATCCCAATAAAATACATTTACGGTTGTAACATGACAAAATTTGGAAAATTTCAAGGGGTATGAATACTTTTTCAAGGCACTGTATTTTTATATATAAAAGGAGTTTATGTCATATTTCAGGTTGACAGTAAAAATGTGCTTCATCAGGAACATTTTTCATGTTGCAGGCTGTTGGCAGCCCTGATATGGGCCATGTATGTATTTATACATGATGGTCATATACCCCTTTTAATGTCTTGTCTCAGGGGAGAATCATTTCAGATCAGCTAATCTTTCCTCGTAGCTGACCACCTCCATGTCTGTTATCAGTTTGGTTGCCCTTCTTTCGTTTTTTTCAGTCCCCCAATATCCTTTTTGTGAACTGGTGCCCAAAACTGAACTGCATATTCCAGTTGAGGTATTAATTATATAGAATACTGCAGCGCTAACAAGTATGTACCCAGTGAAAATATAGCCATGAGATACTGCTGCTGGCACAAAAAATAGGATTCACACCTCACCTATATATTACAACATAAGAATAAAAACTGTGTCTAAAAAATGCAAAAAATTAATAAATATATATATATATATATATATATATATATATATATATATATATATATATATATATATATATCAATGTACTGTTTCCATTTTGATTATGCTAGTATGCTAGCTACAAAAAAAATAAAAATTAAACAATAAAAATTTAAAATTGTGCCTATATAAAATTTCTTCACCAGTGGGTAATATGGGCTTGCATCCTTCCAGGTTAATATGGATCTCTCATTATTGGTGCATAGGTTTCTTCATGTTAAGATGTTAATCCATTGCCATCCTGGTTCCTCTCAGCTTTTTCTCCCATATAGGACCTTTTTAAATGCAGCCAAAGGACTAATGCCGCATACACAACCGGACTTATCGACCGGACTGGTCTGACGGAACAAATCCGTCGGACAATTCGACTGTGTGTGGGCTTCATCGGACTTTCAATGGACCTTTTCTGTGGAAAATCAGACGGACTTTAGATTTGGAACATGTTTCAAATCTTTCCGATGGACTTGAGTCCGGTTGAAAAATCAGTTCGTCTGTATGCTAGTCCGACGGCCGAAAACCGACGCTATGGCAGCTATTGGCTACTGGCTACGAACTTCCTTATTCTAGTCCGGTCGTACATCGTCACATTCGAATCCGTCGGACTTTGGTGTGATCGTGTGTAGACAAGTCCGATTCGACGGAACTCCGTCGGAACTCCGTCGAAAGTCCGTCGAAAAGTCCTCCAGAGTTGAGTCCGTCGAAAAGTCCGGTCGTGTGTACACGGCATTATTCCAAAATACTGGGGTCACAGGATATTCAGATCCCGGTACAGAGTTCTCTCCTTCAGCAAATACTGGTCAAAGTTAAATAAGCGGATAAACCAAAGGGATCTTTCCATTGCGGACACTGTAAAGTCTGCTTGTATGTCCTCATGGTCAATTAGTTTACAAATCTTAGGAGATAGCAGGAGAGCTCAGGGTGGTGTTTTTTCGGCTTTGTAGCAGGTTTCACAGAAGTTAGAAGTTAACTGAAATATCCAGAGCTCAGGAGCCTTTAAAATGGCGCCACTTGTCTAGTCAAGGTATTACTAATGATTTGTACAGGGGCAAAATTTTGTCTCTTTCTATACCTATTTTAATAAAAGAAAGGATTGTGCTTGCTTTAGAAACTGCATAATATATTCAACTGTAGATCAGCAAAAATGAAAGACTATGGGTGTGAGGAATTACAAGTCTAATATGACAAACACAGAAGACAGTGTTTGCATTCACTTTGAAATCCTATCGTCGTTACACCAGTCATTGTCCATCTTTGAACCTTTGTTACCCCAGGGTCACCTTCAAGCCTGTCAATGCTATGTAGTCCTTTCATGGCCCAAATGATTTTAGTTCTGCTGTTTTAATTGAGTTCTCTGCCCATGTGCACAAAAGTCTATACTTTAAATTGCCACCTAACCAGGGTTTATGACTTCATCTGGTTACAAACTTCATTTGTCTCTTATTGTATTTTCACTATGTATTAATAAGGTTACAGCTTCATGCAGGAAGAATGAACTATATGAAAAATGTTTAACGGTTTGCAGGCATACAAAGGTTACTAAAACAGATTTGTCAGCTTTGTATCCAAACAACTAAATATACAACTGAAATGGGTATACATGGACTGCTTTATCTGTTTAAACATTTTCAGCTACTGTTTCAGTTTAGGAACCCCTGTCACACTGCATAACCAGGGGACGTTACCTTACACTGCCTCTGAATGGACAATAAAGAAGCAGAAGGAAACTGACATTTCTTGGTAGTGGTCCCACTACCCAGAAGAATAATGTAATATTAAGTGAAATAAGCAAGATAAAGGTCTTGTTTTAAGTGGATGAGTGTGTGATTGTTTTGTATTATTATACTACCTTTACACCAGGTAGTGGTGACACATTGGGAAGTATCCCTTAGAAACAGCTGCTAAATGGCAGGTCCTGTGGTTACAATTTGTCCTCAAATTAAAGTGAGCAGCTACAGATATGCAACTCTATCTTAGATTTGGATTGAATATAACTGATACATCATAACCATGTGCTGCTCTCTTGTAAGCAAGCCCCAGGGTTAGACTAATAGTACTGTGTAATGCAGTTGAGCCCTACATGGATTATAGTGCTTATTAATCCTTCCTCCTCCAGCTTGTTTAGACTTTGTCTCCAGTTTATTAAGTATAAAAATTGCTGCTAATAATGATAATGTGAAATTGAAGTCTGGAAATATATTTGTGTAATGGTTTTTCAACATTGCCTTCACAAAAAATGAGGTACTTAGTATTTTTTAATATTCCATTTTCCAGGATAACTCACGAACAAGGTCAGTTAGTCATTGCTATATGGCCTACTGTGTGAAAAATCTCAAGATACACTGTGGCACATTAGGATTCTCCCATATTCTTGCTTGTTAACTGAGTTAATATGGCTGTAACAGTGTTATATATGCACCAAAGGGAAGCCATTTTCTTCCAGCTTTATTATTAGCAATCTGTTCAGCTACAAAATGGCAAATAATTATAATAAAAAGAACATAATAATAACACAGAAATCCCCAACCAGAGTAGCCACAAAGACCTTCATAAAAATATTTCATTACATTTTTGACTTGCTGAATATCAATGACTATGAAATTGTAAAACACCTAAAATGCTGTATCAAACCATTCAGTTAGGATCACAGCAGTTTTTCATTAACCTTTAAATATTGTAAACTAATTCTGCAGACTTTACACTTTGGGTTGCCTTATACATAGGGAACCTGCCTAGGGTCAATTAGTCAAGGAAAGCCCAATGGTGCTAAAAAATATACCGTGCTACATACAGGATATATATATATATATCTATCTATATATATATATATATATATATATAGATAGATAGATAGATATACACAGACATCCCAACCTGCAAAAACTAATTTCAAGGAGGTGGCAAACCAATTTCAGGGAGGTGGTGCCACGCGGCATGCCGCTCCGCACAACCCCCACCACCGTCAGAGTCTGAAGAGTTCCCCTTAACATCAGGGCAGCAGAAACAGCAAATGGGCTCAACCAACTTGCCAACAAACATTGGGGAGGGTCAGTGTGATCTGGATGCATACAGAGAAATGGGGAAATCACCTGAAATGTGTACTCCCACTTTGATCTGTTTCCCCTGCCCCCAGACAAGGTCACCTGGGAGAATAATTGACCAGTCAGGATTTCCCACCAAATTATTTCACCTGCCTCTCAGGTACCAGCTCCTCTATAGCTCCCATGCTCCCACCATGTGTGTACACCACTCAGGGGCTGCCTGCACGGTCACCATGCTTTGTGTGGAAGCACATAGAGAGCCAGGTAGAAACACAGTGCTGCCAGAGACATTGCAGTGTATAACACAGTAATGAGCACCATCCTCACACTCACCAGCTCTCTCTCACTCACTCCTGGACTCAATTTTCCCTCTGTTTCAATCCGACACCAGCTCCCTTCCACACAGCTGCTTCTCACCTCCCATTTGCTGTCCCGGTTTCCTAACTTTCTCTGAGCTGGACTGGCAGAGGACGGGGTACTCAGTGATTGGAGGAGCTTTAGGGTTACGAGAGGAGGGCATAGTAACACATAGGAAGTCCCGTGCTGCACCTGCTTTGGCACAATCGATCCCCATAGCGATGCCACTGCCTCCTCTGGCTGGGAGGAAGGGGCGGCTCTGGCTGTCAGATCGTGCCGCACTCGCGGGTGTCCGTGATCCCGCCGTCAAATGCGGGAGACTTGAGATGTCTGATATATGTATATATAAATAAATACATGCAAACTCCAGGCAGGTATTGCCATGGTTGAGATTTGAACCGGCGACCCTAGTGCTGCTAGGCGGAAGTGCTAAACACTTGACCACTGTGCATGTAAATTAACACACTATATAAGTGCCTGTACTGAATAAATTATATATATATATATATATATATATATATATATATATATATATATATATATATATATCCATCCAGGGATAGTATGGTTATAAGCCAGTCCTTTGCTCTCCCTTTGCATTATCTGCCTTTTGTCTGTGCCATGTTGCTGATGCAAAATAAATACATTCAGATGGTAACAAGCCTACCCATATTAGCAAGGGTGTATTATCTTCTCTTCAGTTCTAACTTCAGTTCTAACAAAACATGTGACTGACTGAAATCAGAGGTTCCCATACAGAAGAAGGTCTAGTAGTAGTATTGCCATGTATGTATGTATGCTTCCCATGAATTTGCAGATGATGTGTTATAACTGCAGTATGCAAAATACTGCAAAAAATCTTTTTTTCCCACTTCTCATAAAAGGTTTGGTAAGTCTGAATGAGGTCGGAATGAGGTTTTGTTGTGTGTATAGCTTTTGCCTAATAGAAAAGTCAGCAATTAAAGCGAGAATGAAAAGAAATATCTCAGAGCGGGGGGGGGGGGGGGGTCAGCAACCTGTGGATCCCAGACAGGTGACTGGTAAATCACGGTCTGGGCTTGCTGACCCGCCATCCAAGATCAGCAAACAGAGTGCAACCCAATGCAGAGGGACTACTTGTAAAGTTAGAGCTGTAGTGGGGAACAAGATTCGCATAAGCTGATGCCTCCTCTATAGTGCTGGCTCCTGTCCCATGTGGAGTGATATCAACTGCACTCTTTCCCCTAGTGCCAGCAGCAGGAAAGAAAAGATCTTCAGGCCAGTGTTAAGCAAAACAGTGGGCATAATGGTAATAGGCTGCTTTTACACTGATGTGCTGCGGTTCACCCACACCACGGGTGCAGTGCACCTGCAGCTTTCCTGTGGGTTTTCTGCGCTTATCCATAGACTTCTTTTATATCCTGCGAGTTTGGCACGCTTTCAGAAAGTGGATATAATAGAAATCTATGGCTAAGCACAGCTTACCCAGGAAAGTTGCAGATGCACTGCACTGCAGGTAAACCGCAGCACATCAGTGTGAAAGCAGCCTTATAGGGGCCTCAGAACAGTAAGGGTTCATTTATATTTGCAGTTTGGGGGGGTGGTAAAAGTTAAGATGTGTTTTATCATTCCCGCCCCAACCGCATCCACTTTAACTGCAGTGGCCAGGGGTGTACACATGTCGCAGCGCCAGCAGGAGTTATACGCCCTGTCATGGTTGGTGGGTGTAGCACCTGCTAAGCATGACCCATTCAAGTGAATGAGGGTTCACTGCAAGTGCCCTGCAAACTTGTGCAGTACAGCAAACAAGGGGTTACAGCAGGAAGCATTGTGTTGCTTTAACAGATAACGTTTTTTTCTATCTTCACATAGTCAACTTTATGACTATACGGTGTAGGGGGTTAGCACACACAGAATTATAATTAGAAAGACAAGGTACCGTGCATGATATCATTCTACCTGGGTAATGATGCATACTGCCTTTCCATCCCTTCATATGAGAGATTGCGGGTTCCACCAAGACCTTGTGCTGGGACCTGCAAAAAAAAAAGAAGAAGGAATAAACACAAAGAGCAGATTCCACAATTTAATCACAAGATGTCACCCTGGAACAACATAAATGTAACAGGAAAGAGGTAGCTGGGTCAAATGACTTTTACACCACAAAACAAAACCGGGATGCTTGATCCTTAGAAATGACTTTTGATATTAAGGTTTCTAGGAGTAGAGACATTACTCAGCTCAGTGACGCCATTGCTAGCAGATCGATGCAGCAATTTCACATTTTTTCTTTGTTGAGCAGTGTGAACTTGATGAAATAAAGTGCACACAAAGGTGAAGACCAAATAGCAAGCAAGAAGACACGATATCAAACAGCTTAACCATACCAGTCTGCAAGTGGATTAATATCTCACCTGCATTGTCAAAGTACTCTGTATGTTCTTTGGACAAGTCAGTTGGTAACATTATTTATTCTTCTGGCTTTTTAAGTTGATGAAAAGTAAGATACGACTGCCTGCTAACAAGACAACTAGTTCTGGACAATAAAATTATAAATGTAACAGAATTTGTGATTGCTCACAGTTGGTATGGGGAACGCATCATAAATTTCATTTAAATATCAATAAATCATACATTTAATTTCCCCTTGTCTTTCTACATTTGTAATGATGAGACATTTTGAACTGCAAATGGCTAGATCTCAGGAAGGGGATGTTTAGCAAACAAATTATAATTTGTAACAAACATCTTCCACTGAAAGATGCAGTAACAGTTTTACAAGGATTTCCATAATGCTTATTAACTATCCCAGTAGAAAATGTTTGGCAGCACTTTTCATGTTTGCACCAAACAAAGGGTCACAAATTGGAAGAACTGATCTAAAGTGGCTTAAAATACCATGACAAGAGGCAGGTATATGGGTACATTAGATGTTCTAAATTATAAAACTATATGTTTATAATACAACCATGAAATTAAGAAAATCTGTATGTAAGAAATATGCAATGTTATAGATAAAACAACGGACCCCCCCCCCATTTGCATAGACATCATAAATGTAAGGCACACAGAAGTTAGGCCTTTTATCCCTGATTAAACCTGTTCTGTTTATGTATAAAATCAAATAAGGAAATTGGTTGGGACTTTATATAGCACAGTTAGGAAAATAGAAATTTATAATCACATGCTATGGCGGCATACCGTAGCTGCCCTTGGCCATTAAGACTGCACCCCTCAGACCTCAACACATTGGCTCTCACAAATTCCCTTTTTGAGACTTAAGGTAACATTTTTCTTGGTATTGCGGTTCACTCACTAGGGCCATTTATAAATCTCCCACATTCACACTTATTTTCCACTCAGCTATTTCACTTTATTATATGCCCCTTGGGTAGTAGTCCTCTATCTGCCCAAGGGTAATTTTACACATAAATATACTTACATAATGTTTTCTTTACATTATATTCACTGGAATTGCCACACACTCTGCATCAATACTTAATTATCAACAGGGGACTACACCATCACTGAAGTTTCTCATTTCACGTCTTGGGCCTCAGTGCGATTGCGGAATTGTGGCCTCAGCTCCCGTGGGATGTTTATGTTTCCATGGCGCCTTCAGTTGTGAACAACATTATTAAATTATATATCCAATTCAATTGTAGGTAAGAGTGTTTGGGAATACTTTATCCCTCCTCTGCCCTGCTTTTCCCTTTGTGTCAAGCATCTACTCATTTTGCAACTCTTCTTATTATAGAATTATTCTCATGTAACTGCTCCTGATGAGTGGACATCTCCACGAAACGCGTAGAGCCCCAGCCTACATCAACACAATCATGTGATTCTGAGATTTAACAATATGAATAATATGAATTTTATTACCGTTAATAACATAATTATGCTTATCATGAATTGGAACAATTTTATTACTATATACTAATGTCTCTATTATCAATAGATCGTTTGTGAATTATGTCTTTATTATGTATAATAAATTGCTAAGGTGCTACTTATTTTTATCATGTTATCTCCTTTATTCAATGTATATTTCTTTGGACTCCATTAGCATGTGATTGTATATTTCTTTTTTCCTATCTGTGCTTCATATAAAGTCCCAACCAATTTCCTCATTTGATTATATGTATATAATAGGGATAGAGGCAGATGGACCTACCCACTCATTGCCTCATTTAGCCACTTGCTTACTGGGCATCTAAACCCCCCTCCTGCCCAGACCAATTTTCAGCTTTTAGCGCTGTCACTCTTTGAATGACAATTGCGAGGTCATACAACACTGTACCCATATGAGATTTTTACATTTGTTTCCCACAAATAGCGCTTTCTTTTGGTGGTATTTGATCACCTCCGGGTTATTTATTTTTTGTTAAAGAAATTTAAAAAAAAAATACAAAACTGTTTTATATTTTGTTAATAAATTTTGCAAACAGGTAATTTTTCTCCTTCATTGATGTACGCTGATGAGGCTACACTGATGGGCACTGATAGGCTGCACTGATGGGCACTGATAAGGCTACACTGATGGGCACTAATAGGCAGCACTGGTTGGCACTGATGAAGTGGCACTGGTGGGCACTGATAGGTGATATTGGTGGGCACTGAGAGGTGGCACTGATGGGTGGCACTGAAGGGCATTGATAGGTGGCACTGAAGGGCACTAATAGGTGGCACTGATAGCTGGCACTGATGGGTGGCAGTGATGGGCACTGATGGGTGGCAGCGATGGACACTGGCCGGCACTGGTAGGTGCCACCCATCAGTGCCAGCTATCAGTGCCACCTATTAGTGCCCTTCAGTGCCACCTAGCACTGCTAGGTGGCACTGATTGGCACCACTCATGGGCATTGATAGGTGGCACTTGTGGGCACTGATAGGTGGCACTGATTGCTGGCACTTACGTACTGTGGGCACTGATTGGTGGGCACTGTGGGCTCTGATTCGTGCCACTAGCAGGCGGTACTGGTGGGCACATATGAGGCGGCTTCGCCTCTTCCCCTTCGGGACTGATGTCCCTTCAAACAGAAGCCACTGATCAGCTTTTTTGCTCCTCACGCTGTCAGCAATTGTCTTCTAAAAAGTCATTTTTACACGGCTATGTTATCTGGGAACCCCTAATTTTTATCATAAAACATCTGTCTGCACTTTTTATATATATCAGCCATGTCACCCTCATTAAAATTGTCCTGCTACTGGACAATTTTAGGATGCTGTATCATTTGTAGACTTTTTATTCTTAATAAGAGCTTGACAGAAATTGAAACGACAGGGCAGTTTTGAATCAGAGAGCAAGGACAAACACAGGAGACTACTGGGAAATTTCTATCTGCCAATCAAATTGGCCTTTTATTGCTTCATGAAAAAAAAACAATTGCGCAACCGCTAAAAAAAATGTAAAACTAGAATGAATCAGATGGGAGTGCTGCTGCTGTACGTAAGCAAATCTAATTGTAAAAGAAAGAAAAAAATCCACAGCCAAATATGCCCTGCTAGTATACAATGATACTGAAACATGAAAGTACCCTTTCCCCACTGTATGGTAATTACTTTTTTTTTTTTGCATTGGTGATTGTTCCCATCCAAGCCTAATTTGACAGTAGTTTGCCTATTAGCCCTAAAATCGAACAGAAGTTAACAACAGGATCTGCCGTCCCCCTTCCAGGCCCCCCACCCCAATAGATGGTATTCTCCTCTACATTCAGGTTTGTAAAATTTTGATACACCAAACCATAAGGTTAATCAAATCTGGGCAGATTCACCCATCACTAATAAGCAACAAAGGGAATAGTGCACTATTGAGGAGATATTCAATTAACATCTAACACATAATAGGTTTTCAGAACCAAGGCACTCACAGCACAGAACTTGGAAAGAGTCCATGTCTGTAGCTTTATTGTTCAAGCGCCAGCATAGCTCCCTTATGCAAGAAAATGATGCTACTCTATATCATCGAATGATATAGACAGCTAAGAATAAAAAGTCAGGGTAAAAGCACTTCAGTTATTAACACTCAGCTAGAACACTATAGCCATACTCCAGTTTGTTTTCCAAGGAGTAACCTTCGTTGGTGGATGCATAAAGCACTATGAAAAGCCTCACACAGGGAGGGCAAACAGCACAAATACAGATGCTTTTAGGCCACTTTTAGCTCTGTTCCCAGTTTCACCTGCACAACCAGAGCCGAAGCTTTGAGTGTCTAGTTAAAAGGATGCTATTAGTCTTTTTTTTTTCCCTCCCTCTCAGTAAAAGCAGAAGTCTGAGAGAGGCAATTTCAGTGTCTCTTGCATTAAGAAATGTTCCTATGTCTTGGCATTGCTAGTACCAGCATCTTTTGTTAAAGAATATGTTAAGAGACCTCTCAGCTGCCTCCCCTTCACCAGATTAAAGCTCTGGTCTGAATCAGCGCTGTACAGTATATGGAAGGTGCATTAAGACATAAGTACTCAAAAGTCTTTACAGGCTGGTTTCTAATTGACGATAACCTTAATAGCTTTTCACATGCTGTCCTGAAAGGTGGCTATGCTGCTGGCCTCCATGGCAAATGCAGGTCCCTCATCCAGTGCTGCTAATCCAGAACATACAATGATGCTAAAAGGGTAACTCCAGAAAAAAAAACAAGGGATTTGTGTAAGTATAAATGATGCCTATATTAGAACTCATGTAAGAAAAAATAAATAAATAAATATATATATATATATATATATATATATATATATATATATATATATATATATATATATATATAGAAAATAACCATCCTCCAAAACTGATAAGGTGCTATAGGGGTCCTTCCTTTATTATTTAAAACAAAGAGAACTAAACCAAACGTGTATGTTTAAACAAATCTTGGAAAGCCTTTCTCAATTTGACACATTTTTGATGTTTTTTCTTTAGAGCTATAAAACAAAATGAATAAACTGCTGAAAAATTAGAAGAGATATTGAAAACCTTTGCCAATATATAACACATAACAGATCACCCAAGCAGAAAGGACAATTTTAATAGAAAAAACACATTTTTTGAACAACAAACAAGTTGTTTTCTCAGGAGATGAAAGAATAGAATATTGGCCTCAAAGGAGTTAAGTTTATTCTTGGATTCTGAAGAATGTTTTTTAAATCGTATTACTTCTTCAACTGTTCAGACTCTCTCCTATATATCCGCTCTTTACAGCACAATTCTTTTTTGAGCTAGGCATACAAAATATCATACACAAAAACAACAGAAGGGAATAAAAGCTCAATGTCTCCTTCTTGCATCTGTGTGTGATTTGATAGACCAGCTGCCGCTTCTCCTAGCAGTTATGGGCAAGTTAAACCTTGGAATAAATTAATATATTTTGTTTTGATGGTAAAACATATTAACCCATGAAGTACAGTATATTTCTTAAAATCGATTTTAGTGGTAGTTATCTATATCTTTTGTTTCAAATGACTGCTCTGTGTAATGTGCAGGATCATTTATGTGGAAAGCTATGAACATTATGCAAATATTTAAGGAACTCGAAACAACTTTCAAGGGTCTAAGAAACACTTGTGTGGAAAGCTGTTTCTGCTTTGTACATGACAACAGAGATCTCAGCAAATATATAACCACACTTTGAACAATGTACTACACAGAACTCAAGGTTCAGCTTTGTAAGAATTAAATAAAATTGCTGACAATAAATGGATTGTGTGGAGAAGGTAAACCAGCAATGACTAACAAAATCTGTATAACTGGTCACAGACATTTGGAGAGGATTCCCTTAAACTGCATGTTCACTATGCAAAGTAAAAGTTGGTAAATAATTTTCCTGTATGAGGGAAATTAAAAAACAGGATGAATGTGATTGAGCTTTCACAGTGAACACAGGCTAACCTACTTATGCAAGATTCACTTTCGCAAAGTGAACATTTGCTTTGCTAAGTAAACCATCCCAACTTCCTACTTCTTTAGTAAATATATCCCATTACCACATATGCTTAAAAAGTATAAATCTGTGCTCGGGAAATTTGGGATCAAAACAATTTAAATTAAATTATTAACCACTTAAGCGACCATTTTGCTGGCTAAAGACCAGAGCACTTTTTGCGGTTCGGCACTGCACCGTTTCAACTGACAATTGCACGGTCGTGCGACCTGGCTCCCAAACAAAATTGACGTCCTTTTTTTCCCACAAATAGAGCTTTCTTTTGGTGGTGTTTGATCACCCCTGCGATTTTTATTTTTTGAGCTATAAACAAAAAAAGAGCGACAATTTTGAAAAAAATGCATTATTTTTTACATTTTGCTACAATAAATATTCCCCAAAAATATATAAAAAAAAATTTTTTTTCCCCAGTTTAGGCCGATACGTATTCTTCGACATATTTTTGGTAAAAAAAAAAATCGCAATAAGCATTTATTGATTAGTTTGCGCAAAAGTTATAGCGTTTACAAAATAGGGGATAGTTTTATGGCATTTTTATTAATATTTTTTTTTTACTAGTAATGACGGCGATTAGTGATTTTTATCATGACTGCGACATTATGGCAGACACATCGGACACTTTTGACACATTTTTGGGACCATTGTCATTTATACAGCAATCAGTGCTATACAAATGCACTGATTCCTGTGTAAATGACACTGGCAGTGAAGGGGTTAACCACTAGGGGGCAGTGTAAGGGTTAAGTATGTCCTGGGGAGTGATTCTAACTGTGGGGGGTAGGGGCTGTGTGTGACACGTCACTGATCTCTGCTCCCGTTCACAGGGAGCAGAGATCAGTGACACTGTCACTAGGCAGAACGGGGAGATGCTTGTTTACATTAGCATCTCCCCGTTCTTCCTCTCTATGAGGCGATCGCGGGTATCCCCACAGCAATCGAGTCCGCGGGACCCGCAACCCGACTCACGGAGCTCCCGGCCGCATGCAGTGGCACGGTGGCAAATTTAAAGGGATGTACGTGTATGCCCATTTGCCCAGCCGTGCCATTCTGCCGACTTACATCAGCGTGCGCCTGTCAGTAACCGGTTAAGTATTGTACAATGTATAATAACAAAAAAATAATTAAAAAAACTGTTTTAATTTGGCTCTAGGGCTCTCAAGATAGCAACTAGAAATAAGTAGCAACTTGTGTCAGATACAATTCTTATAAGCTTAGATCTTGTAGCACCTTTACAGGACTGGGATGTTTTGTGAGTTGAATCCCAAAAAAAGAGCAAAGAAGAAATGAGCAACAATCTTCGTGCATTTAACCCCTTCAGCCTCGGAAGGTTTTACCCCCTATAAACAAAAAAAGAGCAGCAATTTTGAAAAAAAACAATATTTTTTACTTTTTGCTATAATAAGTATCCCCAAAAATGTTTTTTAAAAACACATTTTTTCATCAGTTTAGGCCAATATATATTCTTCTACATATTTTTGGTAAACAAAAAATGCAATAACCATATATTAATTGGTTTGTGCAAAAGCGTCTACAAACTATGGGAAACATTTGCCAGTATGTAATTTTTATGGCATTTTAAAAAAAAATTTACTAGTTATGGAGGTGATCTGCAATTTTTAGAGGTATTGCAATCACATAGCAATGGACAGATCGAACACTTTTGACACATTTTTGGGAACACTGACATTTATGCAGCGATCAGTGTTATAAAAATGCACTGATTACTGTGTAAATGTCACTGGTAGGGAAGAGGTGATCAAGGGGTTAAATGTGTGTTCCCTCAGTGTGTTCTAACTGTATGGGGATTGGACTGAGTGGGAGAGGAGACATATCGCTGTTCCTACTTACTAAGAACAAACAACATGTCTCCTCTCCTCTGACAGCACAGGGATTTGTATGTTCACACACACAAATCCCCGCGCTGGTGCTCGTGCATGCGATCGCGCCTAGTCGGTGGCGCTTGCTACCGCTGGCCAGCGCGTCAAGTCCCCCGCCGTGCAGCGGGCGCGCACCCTTCCCGCCAGCGCACGCATGCCCTCTGGCTGGTCTTAAAGAAAACCCAATACGGGTATGGGGTTTCATGCAGGGGAGCCATTCTGCCTCCATAAATAGCCATGAGCCAGTTAGGAACCGGTTAAAAAAATAAGGTGTATTTGAAAAAGAACAACATTTCACTCACATGTAATCAGTGCTTTAACGTCTTATTAAATGTGAGTGCAATATTGTTCTGTCTTAAATAAATCCTATTGTTTTTACTATTCGGGTCCCCAGGTCTTTTCCTGCCTAAATCTCCTTAAGTCCCAGAGCGTTTCTTTGTGTTTTGATTGGCTGATGTGAGTTCCGCTCATTATATCTTTTCAATTTAGTAGTGTACCATAATGTATTATACATTGGTTGTTTTCAGGACAGATAGAGCTTTATTTGGTAGCAAATTTGGATACATATATTTTATTTCCATGGCTTTTATTGGGAAATAATAGTAAAAATTAGATACATTACGTTTATCAAATTAGATTACATTAGATACATTACGTTTAATAAATTTGCTCACACCCATATATCTACCCCAAAATTTAATCAACAATGTCTGCTGATTAAAAATATATAACATTAGTGTGACTATGGATATCACATTTTGTGCCATAGGAAAATGGTTAAGTTCAAAGTAAATGGAAGCATTTTACTTTAGCACACAGGTTTGCAATTGCTAAAAATGAAAATAAACCTTCGTTTCACTTATGTGAGCATTTGATTGTGCAGCGAACGTAAGCGTCATCCACATCATTCAATGTCACTGTTGCAACCTGGGGATTAATCTGAGTAATTTATATATAATATTTGTATACTTTTTAACCCTTTTTCTATCTAAATTTTTTTTCTCAATTCATTTTTTTTCATGGAGGGTCTGGATCTGATCAGTGGTGACCAAATTCAGACCACATGCAGATTTTCAGCAACAGATTACTAAAGCAGGGATCTATTGCTGTAGGGAGAGGCTGAACTGAGGTACAAAAGGCGCTATACCGACAGATGCTATGATGTCACTGTATTCCATATGTAAACACAACAAGGAAGTGTTGTATTTACATTTGCTTCTATAAAAACTAGTTGCTTTAGCTCCTGAATCCTGGTTGTCACTGACCGCTAGCATTTCCAGCACCAGTGCCAGAAGGGATCTGCAAGAGCTTCTGACTTTTAGGCCTTATGCCCACGGGCATTATAAAAAACGAGCTGTAAAGCTAGTACCAGGCCAGGAAAAAAACGACGTTAAAAACGTGATTTTATCAGCGTTTTGCATTGGCGTTAGCCGATCTAGCTTTTAGCCGGGTTTCTCTGCCTCTATTCAAAATCATGATGATCTGACTTGGGGTGCGAATTGTGCGCTGAAGATCTTGAAGGGAAACCCCCCAAAATGAAAAAAAGTGCCCCCCGGACCATACCAGGCCACATGCCCCCAACATGGAAGGGTGGGTGCTTTGGGGCAGGGGGGCCCTGCACCTCACCCCAAAGCACCTTGTCCCCATGTTGATGAGGACAAGGGCCTCTTCCCGACAACCCTGGCCGGTGGTTCTCGGGGTCTGTGGGCAGAGGCTTATCGTAATCTGGAAGCCCCCTTTAACAAGGGGGCCTCCAGAACCTGGCCCCCACCCTATGTGAATGAGTAGGGATATGATGTACCCCTACTCATTCACCAAAAAAAGTGTCAAAATAAACACAGTACACAAGTTTTTAAAGTATTTTATTAAGGCAGCTCCGGCGTCTCTTTCCAATTTCTTCTCCCCTCTCCGGCTCTTCTCCCTCTTCTGGTGACATCTTCTCCCTCTGCCAGCCCTTCTCCCTATCTTTTTTTTCTCCTCTCTGTGCTTCCTTCTCTCTGCACTGTCTTCGCACTCTTTTGCCGGGTCTTCGCCGCTGTCTTCTCCCTCTCTTCTTCTTTCGATGTTGACTCAACGCAATCTCCTGGTGTAATTCTGGGTCTGCCATGTGCAATCACTTATATTGGCATGGGGCGGGACCACCCGCTGACGTCATTTGGAGGCCCCGCCCCTTTGTGATATAACTGTACCCCATACTCATTCACATAGGGTGGGGGGGCCAGGATCTGGGGGCTCCCTTGTTAAAGGGAGCTTCCAGATTCTGATGAGCCCCCGCCCGCACACCCCGGCAACCACTGGCCAGGGTTGCCGGGAAGAGGCCCTTGTCCTAATCAACATGGGGACAAGGTGCTTTGGGGTGGGGGGGTGCACGCCCCCCTGCCCCAAAGCACCCACCCCCCATGTTGAGGGCATGTGGCCTGGTATGGTCCAGGAGGGGGGCCACTTGCTCCCCCCTTTCCTGACCTGCCGGGCTACGTGCTTGGATAAGGGTCTGGTATGGATTTTGGGGGGCCCCACGCCATTTTTCTTGGTGTTGGGGTTCCCCTTAAAATCCATACTAGACCAAAGGGTTTGGCATCATCCTGGGGGGGAACCCCACGCCAATTCTTTTTCATTTTGGTGGGGGGTTCCCCTTCAAGATCCTCAACACACAAGTCGCACTGCAAGTCGGAACATCATGATACGACTTCTGGTGCAACTTCTATTCAAATCAATGGGCTCCCATAGGGAACCATTGCTTTTTGAATAGAGGCAGAGAAACACCTGACAAGGCTTAACGCTCTGTATACAGCTTTAAACCGCGTTTAACAGCTCTTACCGGCGGCTAGCGTTTTTACAGCTCTAGCGCTGGAGCCTCAGAACATGCTGGTCCTGGGTTTCTTTTGCAGCTTAAAAATGCCTATGCCACTTACAGCTCAAAAATGTAAACATTGAGAGGCGTTTTTAAGCTGTAAAAAAACTCTCCTAAAAGCAGCTGTAAAAATGGCTGTGGGCATGAGGCCTTAAAATGTATCATAAATATATAAAACAGTGCTGATATATTTATTTCAGTGATGTTTTCATAAGGAGACAGGAATTTAAATAGTAAATGCACGAAAATCTTGGCACTGTTGTTTTCTGATTTCTTTTTTTTTCTTTTGCAATGAACCCAAAAGCTGCCAGAGTGGGTAAATATGTTGATAATAGTTCATTATCACAAACATAACAAATGTATGAAAAAAAGCAAAACTATAGAGAGGTTGGCAGGAAGTATAAATTACTTTCAAGATAGAGTATGGCTTTAAGAGGGGGCTGAATGGAGGTTTCTGGGTCAGAAGGCTCTCAGCATGGTAAATGTAAATGGTTGAGGAACGGTAGTCAAAAGTAAATGCAGAATGGTGGTGAGATCATAGCAAAAAGGAGGAAAAAAAAAAAAAACACAAAAGGATTTATTGCCTAAATCCTGTAGTAACCAGATTCTCAGTTTTGTCTTCCCAGTGCATGACATTTACAAGTTGATTTTGTCACTGTAATAACCTTCATTCCCCAGCCTCTTCTCTCAGATTTTTAAAAATAAGCTCAGTTTAATTTTTGAATAAAATAACCATTCAAGGATATTGCAAATATTTTACAGAATGAGTTATGTAGTGATTTAAATTGTACTGATAAACAACGTACTTGTCAATGTCCCTTAAGAGACACTTCCTTCCAATTCCTTTCTGGCCAGATAATACTGGCCATCATTCAACATAGGAGACGAGTAGCGCTGGACATTGGAATACCACAACTGCATTGAATCTAGTTGGGACAGGTCTCTCTTTTTTTTTTGAAAATTCTTTTTATTGAAAACATTTTGCTGTGGAGGTACAAAACAGGGCCATTGGGGCATACCCCGGCCATAACAGTGTACTGGACAGGTCTCCTAAAGGGACCCTGCACATGAATTAGCTGCCAAGAGCTAGGGGTGAAATCACACAGATTTCAAGTAAAAAAGCGCAAGTTACATATTGATTTTAGGTCCACTAACAAGGTAAGCTGGCATTTCACTTATATGGTGGAGTAGTAGCACCGGAGGATTGGAGCACATTGTTTTTTAAGCGCACATTGATTTGGGAAATTTGGTGTCATGAAACACCAAAGGAGTTGGTGAAAACACTTGAGCTGTTTGAATAGTGAATGTATGGACACTTGGACTTGCATTTAAGAATTTGTTCTCCAAATCTGTATATGGCATATCACTTTATCACATCATGTTTGTTTTATTTATTGCTATTAGGCTGTGATTTATTTAACATCACATTTTTTGCAGTTGATATAAATAGAGGCGCAAGTAAGAGTTAGCCTTATTAAGTTTGTTGGATTAATTTCAAGGAACAACGCACATTTTATTTGTCCGTACTCTTTTGTGATTAGTGTTGGGAAGGTTGCATACCTAAATTTGTCTTGATATCAGCAGCTTTTATCTCCTGCACAGCAGCACTCAGACTACGAGTAGGCACACAAAGGGAGCTGCACAACCAAGATCTTGGCAGATCAGGAACAGGTGAGAATAAAGCCTGGTGCACGTCATTATTTGGGTTGAGCTAGGTTGAACGAAAAGAAAAACTGACAGCTCTGGTCGGAGCCGCTGTACTAACAATCCAATGTTAGTACAGCAATCTCCTCCACTGAGCTATTGTGTTCTGACAGGGGTATGGCCTCCCCACTAAAATATTCCGGTCATTGGCTGAGATCGCTGATCGGGAGTCGTTTGGTTGCTGGTTTTCCAGCATGCACGTCCAACATGACTGGCTGCCATACACAAGGGCCAAACGTTGGCCCTTTTTTATTGAACTGGCCAATGTCGCCTGACATTAGGCTCGTGTGTAGTAGGCTTAAGACTGGGAGGAAGGACAGGGGGTGGGGACTAACTAAAATAGGTGTAACTGCACTAAATGCTTACCACCGGTAAATACAATACAAGATGAACAAAATTACCCAGCCTTACCTTTTTAGACAATTGATTGGTATGCCTATAGTCGGTTAGAACTTTTTTTATTAGGTATATAGACTCACATTGGACAAAATTTATACACTAAATGCAGTTGTGTGCTATAAGTGATTGCTTCATAATATTTTGCTGTTAAGAATGTCTAGCGTACACACAAAGTAATAAAAACTGTTGTCTTAGTATTTGTTCATGTATTACAAACAGATGTTAGAATCCCATAAAGGACCCTCGGGCATTTAATAGTCACTTAACTTCCTGAAGAAGATCCATTGTCCAGCCACACACATCTGCATCTTCTAGAAAGACCACAAAAAAAAAAAACAAAACACCTTTCTTCCTGACTTTGCTGATTCGGCTCAGATGAACTGCATTACATAACAAAGCAAAACTACAGCGAAGAGAATTAAAAGGTCTGAGTAGACTCAGAGACACAACAATGGCATGCTGGGAGAGCTGGCACTGGAACAGCTTTAAAATTCTGCTTATGATTTGGCAAAGCTATACTGAAAACAAGGGCAGGAGTTCACGTAAAAAGATTTAATGTCAGAACCTTCAAAGCCTACAAACTGTTTGTCAGGGTATTTTAATACTTTTTGGATAACTTTTAGGAAGTTGCATAGAACGCTGGACTCAAAATTTCTGGCACATTTTAAGCTTGGGAAGTTTCTTCTTGAAAGCAATACAAAAAGAGGATTCATTTAAAAATATCCACTAAACAGGAGCAGAAAGTAGAAAAGAAAGTAAATGTTTTAGTAAGAATCAAGACAGCAAATTAAAGTTTTTCCTAAAAATAATGTTTTTTTTTCTATTATTTATGTTGTTTGAATACAGGAGAAATCAATTAACTGAACAAACATTCAAACCGCTAATGGACTTTTCTCCCAGACAGGATCCCGAGAGAACTTTAATGTAGTCTGATGCTCCACATAGACAGCCTGATATTCATCTCAAAGGTGACCATGTGTGGTAACAAATTGTTGCACAATTATGTGAAAATTACACTTACATAGAGCGTACCAATGTACAGTACACTATACGCCTGATGAAGAAGACCTGCGTGGCTCCGAAACGTTGCTTCTGCTGTGATGTGATCATTCAATAACACATTGGACCCTTTTACGGAGTTCCCTGGTGTGCTGGTGACATATTTCTTGCAATATTGTATCAGGAGCCCCAAAACTGCATTACATTTACATACCCAGCATGTAAAAAGGTTTTATTTATTTTATGATCATCTCTGCTGATTAGGTAGACATTTTTTTTTATATTTGATATTTGCAAAGATTATCTTTTAAAAAAGTATGCCATCCCTCATAATTCAAAATTCAGTCACTGTTAAAACACACAACTGCGCTGTGAAGTCTGTTGTTCTAATCCAAATTAATTTGCCTTTAATCTACTTTAAACTTAGTCAGACCTCAAAACATGTTTCTGTGTTGTAACATCTGTGCTAAAACATTTTATTATATTTTCAGCATTCAGTTGAAGAACAAATAACCAATAATGAAACACATTGTGTACAGCACCTGTTTACACTTTGAAATAGATGAAATTACAAAGGATGGAGCTTGGCGCTCTCTAAAGCACTGCAAGTCTCTTCTTAAATAGTATTGTTCTAGTACTTCAGAAAAATATTGTTCTGAAAAGCTGCACACTCTTCACTTCCTCCAGTGTATACTGCAGTTCCACTCACACTGCGCACACTTCAATTTCACCAAGATCTATTGCAAGTCCTTCAGAGCGCACTCTATGTCCACCTGCGCACATTCCAATTTCTTAGCTGTACACTAAAAACACTACAGTAGCAGTCGTTTTTTATACAATAGAATTTTGCCATCACATGCAGTATATTATAGGGATCGACTTGGATAACTCTTACCTCTCCAGATATGAAAATGGTGGGTAGAAAGGAATTCTGATACTTTTGGAACTACCATAACAAGAGTGTTATGCCCCATACACACGGTCGGACTTTGTTCGGACATTACGACAATCCTAGGATTTTTTCCGACGGATGTTGGCTCAAACTTGTCTTGCATACACACAGTCACACAAAGTTGTTGGAAAATCCGATCGTTCTAAACGCGGTGACGTAAAACACGTACGTCGGGACTATAAACGGGGCAGTGGCCAATAGCTTTCATCTCTTTATTTATTCTGAGCATGCGTGGCACTTTGTCCGTCGGATTTGTGTACACACAATCGGAATTTCCGACAACGGATTTTGTTGTCGGAAAATTTTATATCCTGCTCTCAAACTTTGTGTGTCGGAAAATCCGATGGAAAATGTCCGATGGAGCCCACACACGGTCGGAATTTCCGACGACACGCTCCGATCGGACATTTTCCATTGGAAAATCCGACCGTGTGTACGGGGCATAAGAATGGTCTAGACCAGTGATGGCGAACCTTGGCACCCCAGATGTTTTGGAACTACATTTCCCATGATGCTAAACTACACTGCAGAGTACATGAGCATCATGGGAAATGTAGTTCCAAAACATCTGGGGTGCCAAGATTCGCCATCCCTGGTCTAGACTTTTCCCTTATACAAACCATTGAGATGCATGCATCGACACTTAAGATAATAAAAAAAAAACTTTATCCCACAAGAAATAAAAATAAAACATAAACTGACCCACCAGATTGTGGATCCATTAAAAAGATGGCTGCGATTGTCCAGGTAAGCACCATGTTACCCCCAGATTTTATGTTCCTAAAGTGGAGCTAATGTCACAATTTTAAAGACTGCAAGCAGGTAGGCTCTTCATTGCAAAAGAGACATGCAATGTCTCTTCTGCAATAAAGTAAAATGACTTGCTTTCTTGCAGTCTTCTAGGATGTACACTCCGGCACAGATCCTGTGTGCCAGTATGATTGAACTCCTGCACATACAGCATGGTAGCCCAAAAAAGCCAGGTAGAAGATGGTAAGACTGGCAAGGGACATCGGACCATTGAAGGGAAGATATCATGGACTTTTGTTCCTCTTTAAGTGACTTTAATGGTTTGCTGTCTCCAAAACCAACCTGTGTCACTGTCCACTGCTGTAAAGGTTACAGTTGAGTCTCTGCTATATTTTTTCACACCTGGGTTCCATGCTTTATTCCTACTCATCTGTGCAATCACTTTCCCAGGAAGGTGCCCTAGGTCTTTTACATTCTTGTACCCCCCTTGAGGGTTCATAGGAAGAAGTGCCACATTACACATCCTCTGAGGTCATGCCCGGGAAAGCTATTTAAACCTCTTAAGTTCATATGGGAGTTGCCTGAGCAAATACTTCCTAGTGCTCATGCACATGGACTCATATGGGTATACTCCACCAGTGTATATTTGTGCCTGGAAGTCACAGGTGTTAACTAGCAGTCTGTACAAATCAATGACAGGCTAGAAGATACCACAGCTCTATGCCTATAATGGCATATCTTCCCTGTTACATGCATACAGGGATGGAGGAGTGGTTCTAGATGCAAGCAGTTCAGTGGTCCTCATGGATCAAGTAATCAGCTAAAGCTTTATAATGGAAAAATAACAGGACACTAGCAAAGCTGCAATCTGTCACGTCACACACATACCATTTTACCCTATGCTTACCCTATGGTACGATCATTTAAAAGTGCAGTACTACAAAGTTCAGTTGCCAAACACACATATCATTTTACCCTATGGAATGATCATTTATGAGTACAGCAGTCAAAAGTTCACTCAAAGACTGTTCACTTCAACGTTAATCTATGTAAATAAGAAACATTGTCCACTTAAACCACTCAATCATGTGCAAGGCAAATAGATACAATTGTTTTTTTAAGAGCGACATAACTGAAGCTTCACTTAATTCTCTAAACAAAGTGTACATTCAGTTTCCAAAACATCATTTTTATTAAATTAGCCGCATTGCTTTAACCACTTGCCGACCGCTCTTTAGCCAAAAGATGGCTACAGCGTAGTTTTCCCAGAACTCTGCTCCCCCTGTCCTTCGGAGTGGCCCTTTATCATGTGATGAGCTGTGTCCAATCACATCTCATCACATGTATACAAATGCCGGTTATCAGCATTTTTTTTTCCTCAGCTTTGCCACTATGTGAGAAAAGAAAGTCCAATAACCGGCTATCCTGTGACAAAGGACATTTACAACTGATAATCAGTGCCCTGATTATCGGTGCACTCCCATCATCCCATCAGTGCCAATCAGTGTCCATCAATGCAGCATATCAGTGCCCATCAGTGTTGCCTATCAGTGCACATCAGTGCCACCTCATCAGAGCTCATCAGTGCTGCTGCATCAGTGCCCATCAGTGCAGCCTCATCAGTGCTCATCAGTGCAGCCAAATCAGTGCAGCCTCATCAGTGCCCATCAGTGAAGGAAAAAAAATATTTATTTGAAAAATTTTATAACATAAACAAAGAATTTTTATTTTTTTATTACATATTTATTGTATTTTAACCAATAAAATAACAGACAATACATTAGAAGCACAGAAAAGTTGACACTCTTATGAATTGACATAGCATAATGTCCTCTAAGATTTTTGAAAATAAAATATCTAAAGAAAGTCAATATTTCACAATGGTAGTTTTATCACAAGGAAAAACAGTTAGATAATACAATCTCAAATGGTCGTCACGTAAGGATTTCCAAAATGTGCTTCTCAGTTGTGCAGGCATTGGAGTAATAGAGAAATTGGTGATGTCAGAAAGAGGGGGAATATTTCCGACCAATATTTAGTCATAAGAGGGCATCCCCAAAAAGATGTGTAGCAAGGACCCTAAAGCCCCACACCCTCTCCAGCAGTTAGGGGGTGAGTAGGTGTCAAATTTAGCTATGGTCTCGGGAGTTAGGTACCACCTCAGGGTTATTTTTTGTGTGAGCTCCCACAATGAGGTGCAGTATGTGAAGTGATAGACACAACAAAGCACCCCTGGCCATTGTTGTGGGGAGAATTGTAGGCCAAGGGCTTTTTCCCATTGCATAAAAGGGAGAGATTTTTTAAAAATTAATTTTTCTTGAATAATATTATAGAATAGGGAAATGCCTTTGATTCCTTGAATGATGGGTGATAGATACTGCCAGGCTCCTTTGGGGAGGGACAAGTGCAATTGTGTAGAAGGCAATGAGTTATTTGAGTGTGGAAGAGGTACAGCAATTGCAGTAATACAGTCATTTTGAAAGCAGCAAGACATCCTGCCCATGAAAATTTGTACGAAGCCAGACGGTGTAAAGCATCACCGAACTTTTAAAGGAAAGAGATGCAGTTCTTTTTAAATAGGTTTTTAGTTCTAGTGAAAGTAATTTATAAGTAGCATATGCCCGAGTCTTCCCAAATATAGGGTGAGGATTGTTGTATTAAGTTGCGCATTGTGCCATCTATACCCAAATCTAAGACATGAGATTTTGAGGCATTCACTTTATAATAAGAAATTTAATCACTGCTGCAGAATTGTCTGTACTGAAGCCAGGGAAGTATGAGGGTTAGTAAGAGTTAATATAACGTCTCCAGCAAATAAGCTGATCTTTTGTTCAGTTGTCCCTAATTGGAAGCCGGTAATATAGGGGTTGGAGCGAATGTGTTCGGCAAGGGGTTCCATGACCATATTAAAGATCAATGAGGATAAAGGGACAATCTTGCCTAGTGCCATTTGTGATTATAAAAGGCATTGTTTTGGCTACATATACAATGCTATGAAAAAGTCTTTGCCCCCTTTCTGATTTTTTTTCTTTTGCATATTTCTTACACTTAAATGACTCAGATCATGAAACAAATTTTATTATTACTCAAAGGTAACCCGAGTAAATACAAAATGCAGTTTTTAAATGATGGTTACATTTATTAAGGCAAAAAAGCTGTCCAAACCTGACTGGCTTTATGTGGAAAAGTAATTGCCCCGAAACCTAATAACTGGTTGTGCCACCCTTGGCGGCAACAACTGCAATCAAGCGTTTGCGATAACTGGCAATGAGTCTTTCACATTGCTGTGGAGCAAATTTGGCCTACTCTTCTCTGCAGAATTGTTTTAATTCAACCACATTGGAGGGTTTTCCAGCATGAACAGCCTGTGTAAGGTCATGATACAGCATCTCAATTGGATTTAAGTCCGGGCTTTGTCTAGGCCACTCCAAAACCTAAATTTTGCTTTGTTTGAACCATTTGGAGGTGGACTTGCTGTTGTGTTTCAGATCATTGTCCTGCAGCATAACCCAAGTGCACTTTAGCTTAAGGTCACGAACTGATGGCCAGACATTCTCCTTTAGGATTTTTTGGTAGAACTCAGAATTCATGGTTCCATCAATTATGGTAAGTCGTCCAGGTCCTGAAGCAGCAAAGCAGCCCCAGACCATCACGCTACCACCACCATGTCTGACTGTTGGTATGATGTTCTTGTTATGAAATGCTGTATTCGTTTTATGCCAGATGTAACGGGATGCACACCTTTCAAAAAGTTAAATTTTTGTCTCATCAGTCCACAGCATCTTTGCCTAAAAGTCTTGGGGATAACCAAGATGTTTTTTTTTAAATGTGAGATGAGCCTTTTTGGTCAGCAGTGGCTTTGGCTTGGGAACTCTCCCATGGATGCCATTTTTGCCCAGTCTCTTTCTTATTGTTGAATCACGAACACTGATCTTACCTGAGGTAAGTGAGGCCTGCAGTTCTTTGGATGTTGTTCTGGGTTCTTTTATTGACCTTCTGGATGAGTAATTTTTGTAGGCCGGCCACTCCTAGGAAGGTTCATCACGGTTTCAAGTTATCTCGATTTGTGGATAATGGCTCTCCCCGTGGTTCACTGGAGTTTCAAAGCCTTAGAAATGGCTTTGTAACCCTACCTAGACCGATACATGTACATTACTTTGTTTCTAATCTGTTCTTGATTTTTTTTAGATTGTGGCATGATGTGTGGCTTTTTGTGATCTGTTAGCGTGCTTCACTTTGTCAGACAGCTTCTATTTATGTGATTTCTTGATTCAACAGGTCTGACAGTAATCAGACCTGGGTGGGGCAATGGACAATTTAACTCAGCTTTCCAAAAAATTGTGGTTAATCACAATACATTCATGATTCAGCGTGGGAGGGGGCAATTACTCTTTCACATAGGGCCAGGCAGGTTTGAACAGCTTTTTTTACCTTAATAAATGAAATAATAATTTAAAAACTGCAGCTTGGATTTACTCTGGATATCTTTGTGTAATATTAAAATTTGTTTGATGATCTGAATCATTTAAGTGTGAGAAATATGCAAAAAAATTAAAAGTCAGGAAGGGGCAAATACTTTTTCAGAGCACTGTACTTGTGCAGATGGTGTCGAGTTGAGGGTTATTATAGCTGATAAAATTCTATCACAGAAGCCGAACTTGCACAGTACAGCTTTTAGGCAAGACCAACGGACCCTGCCGAGGCACCCTATCTGCATCCAGAGAAAGAAGCAGAGGAGGCATTGGAGAGCACTCGGCAAAGTGAATAATGTTTATTAAATCGCCTGTTCGCATCCACAGTTTGTCTACCCTTGACAAAACCAGTTTGGTCTTTATATATGAGGGATGGCAAGATGTCTATTAGCCGAAAGGCTATTATTTTAGCATATATTTTTAGGTTGATGTTGAGGAAAGTGATAGGGTGGAAATTTTGTGGGGTGTTATGCCGCGTACACACGAGTGGACTTTACGGCAGACTTTGCCCGGCGGACGGGATTTCGTCAGACAATTAGATCGTGTGTGGACTCCAGCGGACTTTGTTTTCTCAAAAGTTGGACGGACTTAGATTTGAAACATGTTTCAAATCTATTCGACGGACTCGAGTCCGGTCGAAAAGTCTGCTCGTCTGTATGCTAGTTCGACGGACAAAAAGCCACGCTAGGGCAGCTATTGGCTACTGGCTATGAACTTCATTGTTTTAGTCTGGTCGTACGTCATCATGTACGAATTCGAATTCGACATCACATACAAATTTGGTTTATCGTGTGTAGGCAAGTCCGTTCATTCAGAAAGTCCATCGTAAAGTTCATCGAAAAGTCCGCCGGGCAAAGTCTGCCGTAACGTCCGCTCGTGTGTACGTGGCATTAGGCTCTTTCCCGGACTTCGGTAAAGTTATCACAAGCAAAGGGTTTTTTTTCAAAATTTTTAGTTTGTTTAGCAAAAAATAAAAAACCCAGTGGTGATTAAATACCACCAAAAAAAAAAAAAAATCTATCTATACAGTGTTGCAATTTTCATTCAAAGTGCAACAGCACTGAAAGCTGAATATTGGCCTGTCAGAAAGGGGGTGAAAGTGCCCAGTAGGCAAGCGGTTAATGAAAAATGAATAGTGGTTTTAATTGATTTTATCAAGATATCTGCATTAGGTGAATCGGTATATCATTGACTAAAAAAAAATCTGAAGCATCAATATGATACATACAAGAAAATTACATCTCTCAAACAGACAAGATAATCCTCCTCTAGCTGACACTGACTAGAGAAAGGTACACCAAATCTGAGGCTTTGTTTTTTCAGAAGACCAACAAAATTAAAAAAGTTCCAGTGAAAATCAGGCCTGCCATGAAATATCTACTTTTTGATTGCTTTGTGAAAGAAAAGAAAAAGGACATCTCTCACCAGCTTTTCTAAGACATGAAGTTACTATAGAAACAGTAATTGCAATACAATTTTTCATCTAGTCAAATTCTATCCCTTCCATCTGACAAGCTCTCCGTAGTACTGGCCTGCCTTCCAGATAGTGCTAATGATGAATTAGTAAGCCTGGAAATGCTATTAGGGAAAACATAGGAAAACCCTCTTAAAAACCTATAGCTTTGATAAATGAAGGCTATACACTTTACCATGCAAATGACTACGAATAGAAATGGATATGAGGGGAATGTTGTTTTTTTTTTTTTTTTTTTTTAAAAACACATCACTCATAGTGGACAACTTAGTGGTTACTTACTCTGCAACAAATATTTCTCTTTATTCCATATACCCTGGGGATTTTCTCCTTTTTAGTTAATATTTAATACAGTATTGTTTTCTGCCTCACGGGTATAATTTCTCTTTAAACTAGGGAAACTTTTTGACAGTAAGATAATAAAGAATGAATATCTGTCTAGTCAACTGTAACTTTTTGGTTTTATTCAACAACTATTTAAGGCCTCTTTCATGGAACACGGATTCATCTCCTTTCTCATATAGCTGGATGGTAAGAGTGGTATATTGGTGGCTTTTGCACAGACTCCTAAATAATAAAAGCATGCCACAGCTGACATGCACAGAAAACAAGTTCTGCCTTTGCTCATTCGTTACCAAGTAGCATCCAAATCCAAGTTGAAGTGTCCAATTGTTTGGGAAGAGCTTCAGAACAAAGGTATAATTATAGCCAATGCAGACCATGCAACCTCTATCCGATTGCTATTCTAAAAGATTAATATGAAAGTAATTTGTTTTGTGCCCCTAGAGCAGGGATATGCAATTAGCGGACCTCCAGGTGTTGCAGAACTACACGTCCCATGAGGAATAGTAAGACTCTGACAGCCACAAGCATGACACCCAGAGGCAGAGGCATGATGGGACTTGTAGTTTTGCAACAGCTGGAGGTCCGCTAATTGCATATCCCTGCCCTAGAGTGTCACAGGCCACTCCTGACCTCTAACATTCCCAAGCAGCTTTACCCTGCTTCCCTCACATAATCCACCACTCCACACCACTTACATGAGGGAAAGAAAGCTGAGCAGCCAACTGCCATCATGTCTTCCCATCACTCCCAATCATAGACCCTGTCATTCCACAACACCTTTGTACGGGGCACCAGGTAGTTGGACTCTTGCTAACGCCTCCTGGTCCCTGGTGTTGCAAAGTGCCAGTCAGCCATTATGTTTCCTGGCTCATGGCCAGATAGTCAGATTCTTTGCTGTGCTTGCAAATGGCTTTACCACATGCAGGCTATAGACTTCTTCTCTGCGGATACTATACTGTTCCAGTTGTAGAGCACAGCCTCGCTTCCCAGCGCCCATGCTTCTAAATGCAGCAGAACATTGTTGGGCTTGGAGCTTGTCGCCAGGGCAATCCGAAGTAAAGCATCAAGTTGTCTGGCCGAGGAATCGTGCCCCAACTCGGGATGAAATACCTTAACAGGGACCAGCAATCAACACTCTCTTTTCTATTTCCTGCCTGTTGCTTTTGAATTTGCTCCTTTATCACCCAAATTACCACATATTGATTGCTGTCTGTCCCATACTGTGTGCAGATTGTTGCCCTGTGTCCCTGGACTCATTAGTTGCTGTACCAGATTTCTGCATGTCCCTTGTAGTGCCCAGATTTCTTCCTTGTGACCCTGGACGTATTTCTTGAGAATAAATAAATACAATTGTACAACCGCCCAAACGAATAAAGCTGCATGCACCAAAAAACTTAATACAAATTGCTAATCAGCCAATCACATGGCAGCAACTTAATTCATTTAGGTATCTAGACGTGATGAAGATGTCTTGCTGAAGTTTAAACTGAGCATCAGAATGGGGAATAAGGGGGGATTTAAGTGACTTTGAACGTGGCATGGTTGTCGGTGCCAGACGGGCTGGTCTGAGTATTTCAAAGACTGCTGATCTTCTGGGATTTTAACGCACAACCATCTCTATGGTTTAGAGAGAATGGTCTGAAAAAGAGAAAATATCCATTGAGTGGCAGTTGTGTGGACTAAAACTAAAACTGAGGAGAATGGACAGCTGATTCGAGATGATAGAAAGGAAACAGTAACTCAAATAACCACTCGTTACAACCAAGGTACGCAGAATACC
Source organism: Aquarana catesbeiana (assembly GCF_042186555.1). Lineage (NCBI taxonomy): Eukaryota > Metazoa > Chordata > Amphibia > Anura > Ranidae > Aquarana > Aquarana catesbeiana. The sequence goes on along the minus strand of NC_133329.1, from coordinate 273,067,894 downwards.
ATCTCTGAACACACAAAACATTGAACATTGAAGCAGATGGGCTACAGCAGCAAAAGACTACACCGGGTACTACTCCTGTCAGCTAAGAACAGGAAACTGAGACTACAGTTCACACAGGCTCACCAAAATTGGACAATAGAAGGTTGGAAAAACTTTGCCTGGTCTGATGAGTCTCGATTATTGTTACTGACCATGCCCATCCCTTTATAACTACACTGTATTCATCTTTGAGGGCTACTTCCAGCAGGATAATGCACCATGTCACAAAGCTCAAATCATCTCAAACTGGTTTCTTGAACATGACAATGAGATCACTGTACTCCAATGGCCTCCATAGTCACCAGATCCCAATCCAATAAAGCACCTTTGGGATGTGGTGAAATGGGAGATTCGCATCATGGATGTGCAGCTGGCAATTCTGCAGAATCTGTGTGATGCTATCATGTCAATATGGACCAAAATCTCAGAGGGATGTTTCTAACACCTTGTTGAATCAATGCCACAAAGAATTAAGGCAGTTCTGAAGGCAAAAGAGGGTCCAACCTGGTACTAGCAAGTTGTAACTAATACTACTAAGTGGCCGGTAAGTGTACACGGAACATGCTGTGCTAAGAACTTACACTCAAATATGCAAAAACTGCATTATGATTGTCATATTATCATAATAAAATGTACTCTTTTACATAAATAACATTTCAAGACTATATGTATACATCACTCAGAAAAAAATACATCAGAAAAAAACATGAAACTAATTATTATATAATACACAAAAATACCCAAACATTGTGAACAGTCCTAAAATGTACAAATGTCCACTCCTTTGCTGTGATTAGATGCTCTCCAAAAATCCAACATCCCTCGAAGGGCAAACACCTACCTCCACTATTTGATCCCCACTACACAGGTCAAAGGATACATATCAAGCAGGAGACACAGAGGACACTTGGATCAGAAACAGGAGATACTCTTCCATCAGATCCTGCTTGTATACATAACTCAAATGTTGTTTTGAGGTACCACAAAGCCCAAGTAGTCATAGCATCCAGGGAAGATTATTTATCTTTTAAACTCAAAGGCTCTTTCACACGGGGCGGATCAGTGATGATCCGCCCCGTGAACACCCGCTGGCTCAGCGGGGATCGCTCCGCCAATCCCCGCTGAGCAGAAAGATGACAGGTCCATCGCTGCACGCTGTGCAGCTACGGACCTGTCAGAGCGCCGCTCTCCCCTATGGGGGATCGGATGATGACGGACCGTAGTGTCCGTCGTCACCCGATCCGATCCGAAAACAGATGGAAAAGTAGGTTTTTCCTCCGTTACACTTTTCGGATCGGAGCGGCGTCGGATGTCAGCGGACATGTCACCGCTGACATCCGACGCTCCATAGGGATACATGTATGTCCGTTTTTCAACCGAAAACGGAAGGATGAAAAACGGACATACGGATCCCCCGTGTGAAAGAGCCCTACGGCAAAAAAAGAAAAATACTATAGTGCTTGCCACCATATGAAACTCTTCATTAAAATGCTAAAAATAAACTTTCATGTAAAAGGAAAGGTACAAGTGCTTCTTTCTGGCTCAAAACAACGGAGTCAAGCTGTTCTCTCCAGGAGGAAAAAAGTCCAATGCAGGACTAGTAAAGCAAAGATCCTCCTGATCACAGTTGGTTTCCTCACTCAAGGATAACTGTAACCTCGCCCAACACATTTCCTTACCAAGTGATGTCATCAGGGGCACCTATGATGATGTCACTTGGTGATGAAATGCGTTAGAGGCATAGGGGCGAAGCCCGATGCTGTCATTAGGACAGTACTGTGTCTGCGTTGTTGCTGGAGCCAAGAAAGCAGTGAAGGGTTAAGCAGCTGGCGGATCACCCTATCCCTCTGCTGATCCACTTATACACTTGGAGCACTTGATTCTTGTTATATGCGTGCTAATGTTTCATTTAATGTGAGTATATATTTGTAGCCATGACCCTCGTAGAGGTTGCTGAATGTAGTGGTTCACCTGTCACCCTGCCCAACCCGGCATCCATCTCTCAGACGCTCAGAGACGTAGAACAGTCCATAAGCTTTGTTTTTTTTTGTTTTATTGAGGGGATTGAACTTGAATGGGAAATTATGGGATGCCCGGGAACATTCAATGCAACTTGCTTGGGACTTCTACATACACTCCAGTATATACACTCCAGCACAAACTCTTGCTTAAGACCTCTTATCCTTCACTCCTCCAGCACTTCACTTGCTGCAGACTGTTACTCCACAAGCACTTCCCTTGCTGTAGACCAGTGGTTCTCAACTCCTGCCCCCAGGACCCACTAACAGGCCAGGTTTACAAGATAACTGAAATACATCACAGGTGATGATATTTGCTGCTCAGCGATTGCAGTATTCTAGTCTGCATCTCCCCAAGGTAATACTTAAAATCTGGCCTGTTGGTGGGTCCTGAGGACTGGAGTTGAGAACCACTGCTGTAGACTGTTACTCCTCCAGACTAGTTAGCACCACATGGTTAGGTCTGACACTAATTCAGCCAGGCCTCGGTGAACTGCCTTTTGCAGGCAGGGACCTTGGGCCCCCGTGGTGTAGAAATAGTTCAGGTGCTAACTGTCCTCTATTCAGCTACCAATCCCAGATAGCTCTCTTCAGGCCCTGCCAGCCATCCTGGCTGCAATGACCTCTCTCCACTGCCTTTTCCACAGTCCTCTCTTCTGGTTCTGCACCCATCTCAAACTGCAATCTCCCAGTTCTCTCTGGCATGCCTCACCAGTCCTCCCAACTGTGCTTCACTCACCAGCCCTCCAGGCTGCGACCAGTTCTCCATTCTGGAGTCTCTTAGCAGTGTTCTCTCCCGCTGTCCTCTCCTTGCTCTCTCTTCTCTCCTCTTGGATGCACCCTAACCCCCGGCCCAGGGTCATCCCCCCCCCAGACTGGGGTTCTCACCATGGGCCCCAACAGCTTCCACACTCTCCCACTCCAACTCTTCCATCCAACAACTCCTCCCCAGCTGGGCTGACCCTAGGTATTGGAGGAGGCCTGCCCCCTGCCAATCCAAGTTGGGGATTGGTCAAGGCTCCTCAAGATACCGCAGGCAGCTTCACCTCTCCTTTCCTTTTTTCCTTCCAGCACCTTCTAGAAAGAAGAGGGAGGTGACAGTGGTGTTACCTGTGAGTCACCCAGCCCTGCCGTAAGCCACTGCCAGCCCAAAATGAAAACAAACAGGCCTAGCCACCAGCTAAGCCTGCCTAAATTTTTCTACTCTCCAGAAAAATCCTCACTCTAGCACCTACCTAACTAGAAGGTGCTACATATTGATTGTGTCTAAAAAAAAATGTTTGGATGGTATTACACCATGTGAGTTCTTTTGGCAGTTATATGTCCATCTGGGGATTGAGGGGCAGAAGGTGGACAGAGTACTACTTAAAGGAAAAAGCTAATTTATACACTATCTTTACTGAAATTTATACAAGCTGTGTTTGCCTTTGGGAATGGTAAAGTATTGTAAAATTCACGTGGTGGTAATTATTTTTGAAGGTTGGTGATTTTTTTGCCATAGCATGCAAAGGTTTATTTATTATTTAATTATTCCTTGCTGTACAGCATTGCTATTCCCTGGAGTTACCCCATCAATCAACCATCCTTTTTGTAGAAACTCTAAATACAGAACCCATTGGCCAATGGTCCTCAACTACTTTTGAAATCCATGTGTATTCTGCTCCGTCCATGCTTGCGAGGAATTGCTTTTGAGATGGAAATTAAAAAGACAGAATGATGCTTAAAAGGAAAACTGTGGCAATTTAAAAAAAGAAGCAGAAGAAAGGAATATCTGCAAAGAAAACAAATAATACATACCTGTCCTATTGTTACATTGAAGATCCAAACGTGTGGAAGAATGCTGGTATCCTTTGCTGCAGGGAGAACACAGTGGCTTTCTCCACTGTTCCCTACATGACTGCAGGACACAATGTTGCCTGCAGGAAGAATCAGACCGTGCAGTGGCAGACCAGGCTTTAGACACACCTAGAAGTCTGGCTGATGCTAAAGATCCTTCAGCTAGCAGGACAGGTAGGTAATAATTGCTCAGGTTAATGGTTTTGTTATGGGGCCCTGTCATAAATAGTCATGTCCTTACTCCCAAAGACTTTTGACATTCTTAGGATTCCTGAGTTATTTTCACAGGTTTTACTACTTTTATCTGCAGCTCACCATTTAGAAAACTGTGCAATTTACTGTATTTAAGGTCAAAGATTACAGAAAGTGACTATCACAGTTTCTATTTATGTTTGCTCAATATTTGTTTTAGTATTAATAAATAGGTGCCTATTAACACCTGTCCACTCAGATGAGTTGAGTTAAAGCATCTGATTCATTTTGAATGCGCTGCAAATGCTGCAGGTAGGACAGAAATATGTACCAACATTTTTTTTCTGACACAGCTAACCACAATGCATGGTAGTGCATATTACTGTGCCTTGCATGGTTGTGTGCTGTGACAAATATACTGTAATTTGTAGAGGTGCATGAAAAGCACAGACTCATATAAAGTGCCCTACCACATGTGTGAAATCAACCTTAGACATCGAGAAATAAGCCACAATATTCACTCTACTTTGAGAAAGATTTTAGCCACTGCATTGTTTCTAATAAGTCAGGTGACACAGAGATTTCTACAGGGAGAGAATAGTAAAGCACAAACAGATTATAAAAAGGATATCAGGGAACACGAGAAAGTGCAAAGAAGGGCAACCAACTGATAAGAGGCATAGAGGAGCTCAGCTATGAGAAACGATTAGCTAAACTGAATTTTTTCTCCCTTGAGAAAAGGAGATCAAGGGGGGATATGATCAACATATATAAATACATAAGTGGTCCATATAGTGAACTTGGTGTTGAGTTATTCACTTTAAGGTCATCACAGAGGACAAGGGGGCACTCTTTACGTCTGGAGGAAAAGAGATTTCATCTTCAAATATGGAAAAGCTTCTTCATAGTAAGAGCTGTGAAAATGTGGAATAGACGTCCTTAAGAGGTGGTTCTGGCCAGCTCAGTAGATTGTTTTAAGAAAGGGCTGGTTTATTTCCTAGATACACATAATATAACTGGATACTAATATTTATAGGTAAAGTTGATCCAGGGAACATCCAATTGCCTCTTGGCCGATCAGGAAGGATTTTTTTCCCCTGCTGGAACCTGTATATAGGAGTATATCATTTTTTTCCCCTTCTCTTGCTTAAACTGGATGGACTTGTGTCTTTTTTCAACCAGACTATGTAACCATTGTGTGGCACTGATATATTTTACATCTTTTAAAAAAAATAACATTAAAAGACAATATATTCCCCCTAATGATTTGCAAAATTGTATTGACTTAACACGGGTACACATTAGAATTCGGCTGATTCAACAGGGAGCATCTGAATTTTGATCTGTGTGTGACACTCCCTGTCAAATGACCATGCTGGAAAACTTTCATCAGTCAGTGTCTAGGCAGGTGCAGGCACTCTTCTGTCCAGTAGGTGGAATTGTGCCATTGTTACAGGGAAGAGGAGTCTAAAGGAACTCGGCCCCTTAAAGACTTTGTTAGTCCTCTTTAGGAAGGTAGACATCTGATTGGATGCTGAATTCTCATGGGAGTTGAGGCAGTAATCTTAACTTAGGAGCCTTTAAAAGGGATCCCACATCATTTGGGCATGCTTCAAATGAGCAGTAAGTTAAGGAGAACAACCTGTTGGATAGGGACAGTGCTTAGCATAGGGTAAGGTTCCTGATGAGTAAGGACAGTGCTTAGCATAGGGTAAGGTATAGGGTAAGCGTAGGGTAAGAACAGACTGAGGGATACTGTATGTTATGTAAAACCTTCCAAAATCCCTTCCATGAAGTGTAGTAGGAGTTAAGTTGTTTTACCACCACCTCGGCAGAAGCCATCCTACATTAAGGCCAAACTCAAACATATACAGTGGGCTTTGATAAACTGTGTTGCCTTTGTAAGTGAGCTGTATGTAACGTAAAGTTCCAGTTAGTGAGAATTGTTTTGTGTCTGTGATCCCTCTTTAACATGCCCTGCCTACAAGCCAACCGGCTGCAGTTGATCGGTGAATTTTGTCAATGGAGAATCCCAGCTGTCAATATACATTGTTTAAGTGGAGAGGATTCCTCAATCTTCCTCACTTGGGCGGATGGGGGAAATTGTTTATTTTTATTAATCAGCCCCCCCGGTTGAATAAAAAAAACTGTGTATACCCAGCTGTAGGTAGATGAAGTCAGTTTAATCTTATGTTCGATGAAAGGGGATGAAAAATAGCACATGAACACATAAGCCAAATTCTCTCATGTGCTCAGTTCTCCGCATGTAATCCTATATTCAGTGTTTAGTTGTCTGTACCTCATCAGTCATTTATTTTTCATTTTGCAGTCTAAATTTTAGTGAGATCCAAGGTACATACTGGGGCGTGGCTGAGCGAAAGAGACAGTATAACTTTGTGATTAATGGGTATTTTCTGGATACTTCACTCTGTAAATTTGATATATTTAGCTGTATTTTGCAAGCCAGTGACTCACTAACTTGTAATGCCAGGGATCAAAGCAAATAAAGCAAATCCGTAATAGCAGCTTCCATTTTCTGTCCTCAAACTGCAGCCATAAACATATGCTTGCAACCAACATGCACCCCTAATGAAAAACTGACATCATTAGTAAGAATTCCAGCAGACAAAATCTCTGATAAAGGGAATGTGGTAGTTTAGTAAATATTGTCTTAATTTACTATGGTCAGAACTGTTAAAATGTTAAAAACATTTTCTTCTTTTTTTTTAGCCAGGCAATTCTGAAAACATATCACACCAATATTTAATCTTCCATACAGCCAGCGGCTGGAGCCCTATGCCCCATACACACATCGGACATTGATCGGACATTCCGACAACAAAATCCATGTTTTTTTTTCTGACGGATGTTGGCTCAAACTTGTCTTGCATACACACGGTCACACTAAGTTGGTCGGAAATTGCGAACGTCAAGAACGCGGTGACGTACCGCACGTACGACGAGCCGAGAAAAATAAAGTTCAATAACCAGTGCGGCTCTTCTGCTTGATTCCGAGCATGCGTGGAACTTTGTGCGTCGGAATTGTGTACACACGTTAGGAATTTCCGACAACGGATTTTGTTGTCGGAAAATTTGAGGACCAGATCTCAAATTTTGTGCGATGGAAAATTTGATGGAAAATGTCCGACGGAGCCTACACACAGTCGGAATTTCCCGACAAAAGGCTCGCATAGAACATTTTCCGTCGGAAAATCCGACCGTGTGTACAGGGCATTAGGCCTCCCTTCACATATTTTCTTATTACTTACTAGAGTTACTTATCCCTTATTGGGGTTTTACTCAGACAAAGAAAATCTCAAACCAGGCTGCTACAGCTATGCTTTCTTTTTAGATAAACCAGAGTGCTCTGAGATTCATTTAATATGCATAAAATCCAATCAAGATTGTTCTAATCATTCTGTGAGATAGTTTGTTTATGCTGAACAATCTCAGTAGACAAGTGCCAATAGTCAGGACAAGGATTGGAATATCTTTATCTGGTTTTTTTTTTTTTAGCTAGTCAAACATTTAAAGCAAAACCTGAAAAACTTTTGTAGATGGGTAAATGTAGCATGGTTTAAATTAATTTGCACTTGAGTTGCTTCTGACCTTCTTCTGAGCTACTTTACCATCCCATTGACTTGTACTAAAAAACGGTTCTGATTTACGCAAATGGTAATAACGCTAACAATGAAGTCATTTTTACCTTACTCAAGCACTTCATTGTATTTCCATAGGCTGTGACGAAAATTCACACCTTTTAATAAAATGGTAAAAATGGTACAACTGGTAAACGTAGTCAAAACATAGCCAGGGTTCGGTAGCCAAATCGGGTAGTCAGAACAAGCCAGGAAATCAGGAAACCAGAGATCAGTGTAGTCAGAAGCAGCAGACAGGATCAGGAACCAGAAGGGACTTAAGCCAGGCAAGTCTTCAATAGGAACACAGTAGAGAGTCTCTAGATATTTTGACCAAGGTGAAGGCACAGGAGAAATGAACCAGGCAGTTTAAATAGCCACAAGGGGCTGGCTGTAGTAATGAGCAGGAAATGATCACCAGGTGAACCACAGTGGAAAGATGAGTACTGGCGATTAACTGACAACTGAGCAACCTGAGAGCTGAGAAGGGAGGGCTGAGAGCCCAGCCCTGACAGTACCCCCTCCTCAATGACCCCTCCCCCTCGGAGGACCACCAGGTTTAAGGGGAAAATGTCTATGGAAAGCACGGAGAAGGACAGGAGCATGTTCATCCGAGCATGAGACCCAAGAGCGTTCCTCCGAACCGTACCCTTTCCAATAAACCAGGTACTGTATGTGCCCACGGAACCTACAGGAATCAATGATCGATTGTATCTCATACTCTTCATGGTTTTCCACCTGAACTGAGCGAGGACGTGGAACCAATGATGAGCCCAACACCCCACCGGTTCGGTTTGCACCAGAACATCGGTCAAACTCGCAAACACTGTTAAAATCTATAGGACACGAACATGAAATATCAAAAGTGCTCATTTTAAAGGCTTATATGCAAGTTATTGTCATAAAAAGTGTTTGGGGACCTGCCCCAGGGGACATGTATCAATGTAAAAAAAAAGTTTTAAAAACTGACGTTTTCTCGGGAGCAGTGATTTTAATAATGCTTAAGGTGAAACAATAAAAATGAAATATTCCTTTAAATATCATGCCTGGGGGTGTCTATAGTAGGCCTGTAAGTTGGCACAGTTTTCCCATGTTTAGAACAGTACCACAGCAAAATGAAATTTCTAAAAGGAAAAAAGTCATTTAAAACTAATCGCGGTTGTAATGAATTGTCGGGTCTCGGCAATATAGATAAAACTCATAAAAACTCAAAAATCTATACCAGGCCCTTTAGATCTGGTATGGAAATTAAGGGGAACTCTGCGCCATATTAAAAAAAAATGGCGTAGGGGTCCCCCCAAAATCCATACCAGACCCTTATCTGAGCATGCAACCTGGCAGGCCACAGGAAAAGAGGGGGGATGAGAGAGCACCCCCCACCTGAACCGTACCAGGCCACATGCCCTAAACATGGGGAGTGTGCTTTGGAGTAGCCCCCCAAAGCACCTTGTCCCCATATTGATGGGGACAAGGGCCTCAACCCCACAACCCTTGCCCGTGGTTGTGGGGGTCTGCGGGTGGGGAGCTTATCGGAATCTGGAAGCCCCCTTTAACAAGGGGACCCCCAGATCCCAGCCTCCCCCTTTGTGAATTGGTAACGGGTACATTGTACCCCTACCATTTCACAAAAAAGTGTCCTGGTACGGTTCAGGAGGGGGGGTGCTCTCTCACCCCCCCCTTTTGCTGTGGCCTGCCAGGTTGCGTGCTCGGATAAGGGTCTGGTATGGATTTTGGAGGGACCCCTATGCCATTTTTTTTACTCTGGTGCAGGGTTCCCCTTAAAATCCATATTAGACCTGAAGGGTCTGGTATGGATTTTGGGGGGGGACCCCTACGCCATTTTTTTAAAATTTGGTCCAAGGTTCCCCTTAATATCCATACCAGACCTGAAGGGCCTGGTATGGATTTTTGGGGGGACCCCCACACAATTTCTTTTTTTAATTTTTGGTTTGGGTTCCCCTTAATATTCATACCAGACCCAAAGGGCCTGGTAATGGACTGGGGGGGGGGACCCATGCCGTTTTTTCAATGAGTTTTATCTATATTGCCAAGACCCGACAATTCATTACAGCCGCAATCAGTTTTAAATGACTTTTTTTTCCTTTAGAAATGTCATTTTGCTGTGGTACTGTTCTAAATTCGAGAAAACTGTGCCACTTTACAGGCATACTATAGACACCCCCCCAGGCACAATGTTTAAAGGAATATTTCATTTTTATTGTTTCACTTTAAGCATTAATAAAATCACTGCTGAATTCCCAACTGTGCACAAAAGGCTTGCCAGAACCTGGAGACAAACTGACTATCTCTGTCCGAGATGATAACCTTGGGTAGTCCATGTAACCAAAATATCTCTCGAGCAAAAATGGATGCCAGTTCTTTGTATGTGGACAACTTCTTCAGCGGAATACAATGTGACATTTTCCAGAACCAGTCAACCACCATATGAATAACTGTGTTGCCCTGGGAGTTGGGTAACTACACAATAGAATCCATGAACAGGTGGGTCCAAGGCCTCTCTCCTATGGGTATAGGCTGTAGGAGGCCCACTGGAAGGTGTTGTGGTGTTTTACTCTTACTCTGAGCACACATGGAACAAGCAGCTATGAAGGCGGTCACATCAGCGTGCAGACTAGGCCACCAAAATTGTTGAGAAATAGCCAAAATGAGTTGATTCTTCCCGGGGTGGCCAGCTGCCTTAGGAGAATGGTAAGTCTGGAGCAAAGCAGTGTGAAGATTCTCAGGAACAAAGCAGTGGTCACCAGGTTTCTCGGGAGGAGAATTCATCTGAGCGGCAAGAATTCTGTCACCCAACGGGGAAGTGAGACAAACAGTGGCCAGAATACGATCAGAAGGTATCACAGGAGCAGGAACCGACTCCATCTTGGAAGCGGAGGAAAACTGTCACCACAATGCGTCTGCCCTTACATTCTTAGTACCGGGTAAGAATAGCGCCCTTCTGGGAGATAAGTGTTTAGCCTCAGACAAGAATGTGAGATTCTTATGGTCAGTCAAAATGAGGACCGACACAGTGGTACCTTGAAGGAGATGCCTCCATTCTTTAAGAGCTAAAATGATAGCTAATAATTCTCTGTTCCCAATCTCATAATTGCACTCTGCAGGAGACAATTTCTTAGAAAAGTAGCCACAAGGATGCATAGCGCTCTTAGAGGTAGGACGTTGAGACAGAAGGGCTCCTACTCCAGTCTCAGATGCATCAACCTCAAGAATGGGGTAACATAGGATCAGGATGTGCCAGCACAGGAGATGAAACAAAGGCAGCCTTGAGAGACTCAAAGCATTTAATGGAATCCGCAGACCAATTCTGTGGGTTACCGTCCTTTCTGGTCATATCAGTCAGGGGATTGACCAGAGAAGAGAAGTTACGGATACATTTCCGCTAATAATTGGCAAAGCCAAGAAAACGTTGTAGCGGACAAAGACCTATGGGTCGAGGCCACTGTAGAACTGCAGATAGTTTCTCAGGGTCCATAGAAAAACCAGCAGAAAATCACATAACCCAGAAATGTAAACTGTTTGGGATGAAACTCGCACTTCTCCAACTTACAATACAGGTTATTGTCTCTCAGCCTCTGTAGCACACAGGAGACATCTGTGTGGGGGCTCTCTAGGGATTTGGAATATATGAGAATATCGTCGAGATAAACCACCACACATTGTTGCAACATATCTCAGAGGACAACGTTGATGAATTCCTGAAAAAAGGCAGGGGCGTTGCAGAGACCAACAGGATTCGTAATTTCCTGTCCTAGTATTAAACGGAGTTTTCCACTCATCGCCCTTCTTGATCTTCACGAGATTGTATGCTCCTCTCATATCGAGCTTCGTGAAAACCATTGCTGCCTTGAGGCGGTCAAATAATTCCGTAATCAACAGAATCGGATAGGCATTCTTAATTGTGATGCGATTGCGACCCCTATAATCGATACAAAGTCTCAGTTTACCACTCTTCTTTTTCACAAAGAAGAAGCCAGCACCAGCAGAAGACGAGAATTTGTGGATGAACCCTCGAGAAAGTGCATCGGCAACATAGTCCTCCATGGCTTTAACCCCAGCACCAGGTTGAAGGTCAATTGCGCAATCATACGACCGGTGTGGAGGCAAACAACTGGCTTGACCCTTGTCAAAGACATCGCTAAATTCATGGTACTCCTCTGGCAAGGAAGAGAGTGAAGAGGTTCACAAGACCTTTGCCACTTTCTGAAAACATGTTTGACTGCATTGTGGCAACTAGGAAAGAACCTCAGCACGAAGCCAATCAAAAGAGGAGTTGTGCCTCTGTAACCAAGGATAACCAATAACCACCAGGTAATGAGGTGAGGAAATTACTTGAAATTGGATTATCTCATGGTGAAAAGCTCCTCCGGCCATGGTCAACGGAGCAGTCTCACCTGGGCAGGTTGTAGAGGTCTCCCATCAATAGCCTCAATGGCAAGTGGAGTGGCACGAAGCTGCAGTGGAATTGAGTGCTTAAACACAGTGCTTAGACACAAAGGTACTGTCTATGAACAGGCCTGCAGCTCCAGAGTCGACTATAGCATGTGTCTCGATGGACGACTCAGACCAAGAAAGGGTAACCGGAACTATCCTTCAGGATAACTGGGGACATAACAATGCCACCTAAGGTCGGTTCCCTACAGGACCTCAAGGTGCAGGTGTTTCCTGGATGGGTAGGACAAGACTTCAAAAACTGACCTGCCTGGCCACAATTAGGGCACAATCTATCCCTCCTCCTAAAGGCTCTCTCATCCGCAGAGAGACGTGTGAAGCTCAACTGCATGGGTTCAAGATCACTGGCTGACTCGGTACCAGGAGGCCTGGGAGGTGAGGAAGGTAAGGGTGGGACTGCAAAGCTCAGAGCAAAATGTACAGGAGGCTTTTGCAAGCGCTCCTTAAAGGAAAATCTCTCTTGGAGTCTGGAGTCAATAAGAATGGCAAACGTGATCAACTTCGAGTCCATAGGTGTCTCGGGCTGCTATCTCATCTTTGATGTTATCCGAGAGACCATGAGAAAAAGCAGCCAAGAGGGCCTCATTGTTCCAATCGACCTCTGCTGCCAGAGTACGGAATTGAATGTTGTAATCGGCAACCCTTCTTGTACTCTGTTTGATGGACATAAGGCTCTTGGCAGCAGAAGTGGAGCCACAAACTCAGGGTAACTTAGGACAATGGGTATTTGCATCTCCCATAGAGGGTATGCCCAGGCCAAGGCTCTATCAGAAAGCAAAGAAATTACGAAGCCTACTTTGCTTTTGTCTGTGGGGAACGCCTGGGGCAGCATCTCAAAGTATATGCAACCTGATTGAGAAACCCTCTGCATTGAACTGGATCGCCCCCAAATTGCTGGGGAAGCGGAACAGAACCAGATATACCTCTTATAAAGGTAATATTCAAGGCAGGTGCCTGCACAGAGACTGGAGCAGCAGCAGGGATGGCCTGCAACACAGGTTGTACTGGAACAGCCACAGTGGGAGGATCCAGGAGAGCAGTGCAAGTCAGGATCATCTGTAATGCTATGGCAAACTGATCCATGTGGTGATCCTGCTCATCCAATCTGAAAAAATATTACCACTAGGTGGATTGCTTGCATCTTCTGAATTCATGGCCTTCCCCTACTGTCAGGAACCATGAAACAGACGGGGGCAGAAAATGCAGAAAAATTCACACCTTTTAATAAAATAGTACAACTGGTCAATGTAGTCAAAACATAGCCAGGGTTTGGTAGCCAAATCTGGTAGTCAGAACAAGCCAGGAAATCAGGAAGCCAGAGATCAGTGTAGTCAGAGGCAGCAGACAGGATCAGGAACCAGCAGGGACAGTAGGGAGTCTCTAGATATGTTGACCAAGGCGAAGGCACAGGAGAAATGAACCAGGCAGTTTAAATATCCAGAAGGGGCTGGCTGTAGGCTGGAGTGATGAACAGGAAATGATCACCAGATGAGTCACAGTACAATGATGAGTACTGGCAATTAACCGACAGCTGAGCAACCTGAGAGCTGAGAAGGCAGGGCTGAGAGCCCAGCCCTGACACTCAGTGGTTCAACCTCAGTGCCTTAAGCCCAGTACACATGGGCCAGATGCCTAGTATACACGGGACATTCGGCCCGTGTGTACTGTAGTCTGTTCGACAGAAGCCAGTCATGTGAATTCTGTCAAAGGCGCATAACGAAAAAGGTCTGCCGATCGGCTCCCGATCAGTGCTCTTAGCCAATGGCTGAGAGCTCTGACCTGAGTGTTCTGGCGGGAGGCCGCCCCCCCTGTCAGAACACAATAGAACAGCAGAGGAGATTGTTGTACTAACATTGGATAGTTAGTACAGCGGCTCCTCATGAGCTGTCAGTTTTTTTCTTTCAGCCCTGCTGGGTTGAACAAATTAAAACTACTAGTGTATACTAGGCTTTAAGCCTAGTACACACTATGACCTTTTTTCAGTTCAACCCAGCGGGTTGAACAAATAAAACCTGTAAGTTCCGGTCGGGAGCCCATGTACTAACAATTCAATGTTAGTACAGCGATCTCCCCCATTGAGCTGTTGTGTTGTGACACTCCGGTCAGTGCTCTCAGCCATTAGCTGAGAGCTCTGATTGAGAGTCAGTCGGTGGCTGTTTTCCAGCATGCTCGTCCGACAGATGCTGGCCAAACGGCCAACTTCTGTCGGACAGGCTGACATACACACGGACTGAATGACAGCTGGTTTTTATTGAACCAGCCGATGTTGCGCAGCCTTCGGCCCGTGTATACAGGGCTTTAGAACCAATATGCAGTACATGAGTCAGGAAATGGTTGCTTCTCTGAAAGGAAAAATAAACTAGTGTTTCATGCACTGCTCTATGGAGACTGGCTTGGCATGCACTGTCCTATAGACATACATGGTGGACAAAAAGGATTTTTCAAGGGTCTGACCATTTCTGATGGAATGATGAAAAACTCTTATGTACCATATGTGTATGTTAATGTCATAATAATGAAAGGAAAAAAAAGTGGTAAGTAAGCTGCAGAAGAGCTTGCTAGTATATTTAAATTGTACAGCTACTTTCTATTGTTATGATCCCAGCAACCATAGACATTTGTTCCAGATTTCTCTGCAGCTCCCTCCTATCTATTCCTTCCCATCTAATCATTTCTAACCTCATACAAAGCTATTCCGATACCAATTTTCACCTAGCCGGCTGGAGTTTTGCCTTTACACCATTTAATCAAAGGAATGACAACCTACAGCCAAGTGTGAGAGAGTTGGCAGCTTTTCCTAATCACATTTCTCAATCTTTCATTTACGGGAAATGATGACAAATAAATGGACATGGAAATCTACACTTTGAAGGAGGGTAGATGAAAAGAAAACATCCAGAAAAACCCACGATGAGGTCCTGAGAATGTAATATGGGAGAGCGAAGCACACACACACACATAGTGATCAGTAAGACAAGCACATGCAAATGTAATGAGATGTTCCTGTCAAATATGATAATTGCGTGGTATGATGAGAGAGGCTTTTAACGAGAAGAGGTGATAGACTGGTTGCAAATAATGCTTCAGTCCTGCCACTTCTCAATATACGGTACTTATTACTTTGTTGCAGGCTGAAAACATATTAGACCATAACGTAGAATAAATAACACACATTATGGTCATTTTGATTAACAGCTAATCATGTAGAAAAAAAGTCTTAATTTTATACAGTGGAATAAATTAAACACATATCACTTAAGAATAGAAATGAGACAAAAGGAAAGGATCCTGATCAAACGGTAGCATCAACTGCTGATGAAGAAAGAAGAAAAAGGTTAAGTGTGACCAATAAACTGCCCAATGTAGCCCTTAACTTGGTGAGTATAAGCTGTTTAGGTCTTAATAAGGGGGTGATAGGAACTTTTGATGCTTTTGACATTATCAATCACGTTGATGGGGCTGATCTATCTTTTTGGGCCAACAGTACTGCTCAAGAATAAACAGGTATCTTCTTTTTTCAGAGGGAGAATTACCTGGCTTTGGGGTACTTTTCTTTTGTACTAAGAGTTTATGATAATAGAAAAACCAAAACAAGCAAAACAAAACACAGACACATGTGGACATAGAGCAGATGCACAGGAAGCAGGGAAAGAGAGAAAAATGTTGAGACCTGACTTGGATAATATTATTGCCTCTCTTGTGAACTTTTAGAATGTATTGCATCATAGCGCCTGCAGCTACCAAGGTCGGAAGGGTGGATTGTAGTTGGTGTGTAATGCTTATGTACTGTTAATTAGGAATATGTACTCCCTGATTGTTCAAAGCCTGGGCATGGTTCTACTTTGAGACCACTGGGTGTCTGAGCACTAACCAGTTGTTTACAGCTAGGACATCATAAAGATGACAAGTGGCCTCTATTTAATTTAACTGCTTCCTGCCTAGGCCATTGAAATGACAGCTGGACGGGAACCCCATTGTTCTGAGTGGATGTCATATGACGTCTTCCCCACAACGCGACTCGTATGGCACGCCGGACTGTGCTTTGGCATGATCTGGATCACTAGCTGTGTCCATTGGTTATCGCTGCTGGTACCATGTGATTGCTGTGACGAAACACAGCAGATCATAAAACAATTGTAAACAATGAATGGCTTCGTTTCATGCCATTCATTGTGTAAAATGGTGTTGCTAGCTGTGATTGGTCACAGTAATCACATGGTACAAACAGGCAGTCACAGCCCATCTGTACCATATGATTAGCTGTGGCCAATCACAGATAATCACAACAGTAAACATTGAATAGACACTTCAGTAAAAATTTTGCTTATAGTAGTGACTTGCTTATAGTAGATGTCACTGCTAGAAGCAATCATAGTGCGTGAAAAAAAATCCTGATCCCTTCTCCAGAGTAGTACAGCGTTACTATGGTAAAAGAAAAGGAAAAAAAATATTAATTGTTTTTTTACATACTGTCATCAGTACTGCACTGGTGACATATGTATAAAATAAAAATAATATGAATAAAACAATTTTTTTTCCATTTGTTCATTTTCCAGAAAATTGTGACAAAAAATTACAACTTGAAAAAATGTGCCATGCCTCTTGCTAAATACCTTGGCCTGTCTACTTTCCAAATGTGGTTATTTGTTGGATATTTGTACTGTCCTGACATTTTTGGGTCCCAAGAAATGAAATAGGCCGTCAGTACATTAGGACTGATCAATTTTCAGATATACTGTATATAGTTTGTGGACTCTGTAACGTTCCTACAGACTAAATAATATACACTGATTTGGGTTATTTTCACCAAAGAAATGTAGCAGAATTCATTTTGGCCTAGAATTATGAAGGAAGGCTATTTATTTGCCAACATGTATAACAGAAACAAAGAATTTTTTTTTTTTCAAAATGTTCTGCCTTTTTTAGTTTAATTAGCAAACCATAAAACCCCCTATGGTGATTAAATACCACCAAAAGAAAGCTCTATTTTGTGAAAAAAAAAGGTTAACAAATGTAATTTGTGTATAGTGTAGTGCCACTATTTCCATTGGGAACATTTATCTTATTTACACTAGTTGGCAGCTTTAAAGAATAATTGTTTTGATTTTGCACATAAGCGCAGTGGGGGAGTTATTCCAGTGCCTTGTTGCGCGGCACTTGAACACCGACTTTCTAGTACAGTGTAGCATGACCGCGCAATTGTCGTTCAAAGTGCGACAGCGCTGAAAGCTTAAAAATGGCCAGGGCAGGAAGGGGGTATAAGTGTCCGCTATTGAAGTGGTTAAGCTTTCACATGCATTTTGACTGTTATGGCAATGTAAGACAGGCAAATCTGTTGCCAGTGACACTTCACTAAGGATGGACTCACTGAAATTCAACTTCCATTCTAATCAAGGATATCATTCACATATCACTGTTTTAGGCAGCGAGGGAGCATCATCAGAGAATAATATTTTTAAAGTTGTGTGATGTTGATTCATTATTGTCCATATGACATCAGGGTTATGGGACGCAATAAACCATGTTTTTTTTTAAGAACAAATATATAACATATACATACCTCTAACAAATTCCTGCCTAGGGACCCACAGCCATTTTACTGGATTATATGTGTATACACAGAGCGCTCTTTTGTGCACTTTTGAAAAGTTCCAGATTTGTAAGTGGTTTTACATTTAATGAATACATGATTATATATAACAGAGAGCACTAGATTCTTTTTATTTGCTTTCATATCAATATCCACGATCCTACGGAGGAATTGGCTGTCTCGGATTCACTCAGACTATTGGTAGACTTTTAGATCCCTTTATGGAAATGCTTGTTTGACCATCCTGTTGGTTCAGGGGGTCATGGTCCAAGGGGAGCGGCCATCTGTGTGTATGGTGGAGGAGCTGCACAATATATGACACCTGCATGTTCAATCTATAGACACTACTTTGCACCATCCAGGATGTTTTTTATGAACTTTTTATGGAAATTTATTTGGACTATCTCTTATATATTTTATAAGATTCATATGTTTTTTAATATATGAATATTTCTTGCACTGCACTATTTTAATTTATTAGCTTATTTAAAGGTGTTGTGTAATTGGCCTTGAGTGTTCAGCTGCAATTATTAGTATTTAGGATTGTTTGCACTGATTATTTTTAGTTTATATTTAGTCCAAATATATAACATCCCTGAAACTGAATTAAGATTGAATATCCAGTTTAGTTGCAAAAAAAGTTCTTTAGATAAACATCCGTTAATAATTACATAATAAATAGTCTAGAGGTTCAATTTATATATTATGTTGTACAACAAATTACATTTCCTTGAGGGTACCTTGTAAAAAGGCTGTCAGTAGAGAATTGGACAGGAAAAGGTTACTAATAGTTGTTTTGTAGGTCATTAGGGCTTATGAGAGTTTTCTTCATTTAAAAAAGAACAAATCCATCACACTGGGGAGGAAATAAGATGTCTGAAACAGATGAAATGACATTTTTCCTGGCATGTGTACAGCTCCGGGTTTTTATAAGTTGTTGATCTAAAAAAACAATGTTTTTTATTATATGTAAACAAAAATCCATATACATAATCCCACTCAAAAAATAATTGGATCTTGATTACTCTGAGTTAATGGAAAACAATGAGGAAAACGTGTGCATGTAAGCTATAAATTTTACATTTCCTTACTCAATGATTGTCATTATTAGACTTAATGAATACAACACGATAGATAGCGGAATTGTGCTGTCAGGTGTTTTCATGATGATGATTATCCAAGTTTTCTATAACAAGCATATAAAAATACTAAGAGGAACCTAAAATGTGTGATTAACTAGATTTAAGATATGGAGAATATAAAATGTTGCATATACTGTATGCATGTAAGACAAGGCAACAGGACTGACCACGGTGCGATTAGACAACAATATGTTAAGTGTTACTGTATGTTTAAATTGGATGGAACACCAGTTTGAGATGTCAAGGAATTGCATATGCAGTACATGTATCACCCTCATAATCAGAACGTTGTAATTATATTATCTTCCATCATTTCAAAAGCTGCAATAAAGCCATTTTAACCCTCAGGCTCAGTTCACACTGGGGCGACTTGGGATCCGACTTGTACGCCCTCAAGTCGCCCCAAGTCGCTCCAGAAATAGTTTCAATGGGAGTTAACGCTAGCGTCTTAATAGACACTACTGAAGTCGCTCCGACTTCAGAGCGTACTCCCTGTACTACTTTGATCCGACTTTGATCCGACTTCAGCCTATTGACTATCATTGAAGTCGGATCGCCGTCTCGCATGATCCGACTTCGGCATGCGACTTGTGCTCAGATGATCTTGAGGGGAACTCCGCGCCAAATTTTAAATAAAAATCCGGCATGGGTTCCCCTCCAAGGGCATACCAGGCCCTTGGGTCTGGTATGGACCTTGAGGAGAACCCCCTACGCCGAAAAAACGGCGTGGGGGGGTCCCCCCCCAATCCATACCAGACCCTTATCCGAGCACGCAGCCCGGCCGGACAGGAATGGGGGTGGGGACGAGCGAGCGCCCCCCCCCTCCTGAACCGTACCAGGCCGCATGCCCTCAACATGGGGGGTTTGGTGCCTTGGGGGAGGGGGGCGCGCTGCGGCCCCCCTCCACCCCAAAGCACCTTGTCCTCATGTTGATGAGGACAAGGGCCTCTTCCCGACAACCCTGGCCGTTGGTTGTTGGGGTCTGCGGGCGGGGGGCTTATCGGAATCTGGGAGCCCCCTTTAATAAGGGGGCCCCCAGATCCCGGCCCCCCACCCTATGTGAATAGGTATGGGGTACATGGTACCCCTACCCATTCACCTAGGGAAAAAAGCGTCAATAAAAAACACAGTACACAGGTATTTAAAATAATTTATTAGGCAGCTCCGGGATCTTCTTCCCACTTCGGGGGTCTCTCCGGCGTCTTCTCCCGCTGTCCGCATCTTCTGCCGGCTCCACCGCTATCTTCTGGCGCTCTTTTGCCAGCGGTGGTCCGGGCCTCTGGATCATCTTCTTCCCTCTTCTCTTCCAGAGATGTTGACACGACGTTCTCCCCAGCCAGAATGGTTTCTGTGCGCTCTGCAAGGGACTTATATAGGCGGTGACCCCGCCCCCTTATGCCGTCACAGTCCCTGGGCATGCTGGGTCTGTGACGTTTTAGGAGGCGTGGTCACCGGGTGATGACCACGCCCCCTTATGATGGCACAGCCCCAGCATGCCCTGGGACAGTGACCTCATAAGGGGGCGGGGTCACCGCCTATATAAGTCCGTTGCGGAGCGTTCAGAGACCATTCCAGCTGGAGAGAGCGTCGTGTCAACATCTCTGGAAGAAAAGAAGAAGGCAGAAGTCCGGACCACCGCTAGCAATTGAGCTGCAGAAGATAGCGGAGGAGCCGGCAGAAGATGCGGACACCGGGAGGAGACGGCGGAGAGACCCCCGAAGTCGGAAGAGGACCCCCGAAGTCGGAAGAAGATCCCGGAGCTGCCTAATAAATTATTTTAAAAACCTGTGTACTGTTTGTTTTATTGACGCTTTTTTTCCCTAGGTGAATGGGTAGGGGTACCATGTACCCCATACTCATTCACATAGGGTGGGGGGCCGGGATCTGGGGGCCCCCTTATTAAAGGGGGCTCCCAGATTCCGATAAGCCCCCCGCCCGCAGACCCCGACAACCAACGGCCAGGGTTGTCGGGAAGAGGCCCTTGTCCTCATCAACATGGGGACAAGGTGCTTTGGGGGGGGCGCACACTGCGCCCCCCATGCCCCAAAGCACCCCCCATGTTGAGGGCATGCGGCCTGGTACGGTGGGGGGGCCGCCAGCGAAGTCGCCCGTCATGGAGGCGACTTGAAGTCGCCTCGTAATTTGCCGAAGTCGTGCCAAAGTCGCGTTGAAGCCGCGTTGAAGTCGCGGTACAAAGTCGCGTTAAAGTCGTGTTGCCCATGTGTGATCACACATTCCAACAACAAAATCCATGGTTTATTTCCGACAGATGTTGGCTCAAGCTTGTCTTGCATACACATGGTCACACAAAGTTGGTCGGAAATTGCAAACGTCAAGAACGCGGTGACGTACAACACGTACAACGAGCCGAAAAAAATGAAGTTTAATAGCCAGTGCGGCTCTTCTGCTTGATTCTGAGCATGCGTCGAACTTTGTGTGTTGGAATTGTGTACACATGATCGGAATTTACGACAACGGATTTTGTTGTCGGAAAATTTGGGAACCAGCTCTCAAATTTTGTGTGACAGAAATTCCGATGGAAAATGTCCGATGGAGCCTACACACGGTCGGAATTTCCGACAAAAAGCTCCCATCGAACATTTTCCATCGGAAAATCTGACTGTGTACGGGGCATAACTGCCACTGCTCCCAAGCATATTTGCATCTGCACAGCTTTATTTATGATATTGGACTTTCTTATGACTCCAGAGATGTTTGGGAGATGTGTTCAAATATATTACAGTGTAACTACAGACTGAAATCTGGTTTTGAATAGAATGGGGGTCATTAGATACTGTTAGATTATTTCTGTGTGTGCCTCTTGTGGGAAGAACTCCCCTCAGTTTCTGCCCTTTTGATACAGCCGAAAGTATAATGAAATCTCCCCATAGCCAGAAGAACTTCCACTTTTAATAACTGTCCCTGTGATAAGGTGTCTCCCCAGGGAGATTTTTGTTCTGGTGACCGCTGTCAATGTCAGGATTTTCACATCACCTTCAGTTCCAGTGACAACTAATGGGGTGTGGTTACTGCATGCGACGCCACTACCGATTTCGGTACACATTCCGGCTTCAAGGATAGCAGTGTAAAGGGGCGGCACTCCCAAGATTTTATCTCTTAGTGCCCGGAATGTGCATTGGATTCTGTGAATGCAGTTGTTTTACATGTTTATTTTAATAAATATACTTTATGGGTTTAGGCGATGAGGCACCCCTTCTTTGTGATTTG
Organism: Aquarana catesbeiana; assembly: GCF_042186555.1. NCBI lineage: Eukaryota > Metazoa > Chordata > Amphibia > Anura > Ranidae > Aquarana > Aquarana catesbeiana. The sequence goes on along the minus strand of NC_133329.1, from coordinate 273,045,741 downwards.
TATATCATTACATGGTCTTGATATTAATGGAAGGAATCAACTGAAAGGATGCATATACGTAGATGTGAAGGTTTCCTTGCTGGCTACAAAATACTCACCTTAAAGCGCTGATAGGCCCTTCCTTTACTAGAAAAGTGATTGTTTCTGGTGAGTTGTTCAAACCACTGGGGTGTGAGCACTGGAACAATTTAATTGTTAATGGCTGAAGCCCTGTGGCACTTTATGGAATAGGAATTCACAGAAGGTAAAAGAAAAGGACTTATATATTTTCTAAGACCACTTTTATTTTTGACACAATATTAAGGTTTCCAAGCACACTGATTACTATGGAGACTTAAATGGGAGAGATACACTTACCAGTTCAATTAGGTGCAGCTGTTTCTATTTTATAGCATTAAAGAGGAAGTAAACCATGATGGGTTTTACTTCCTATTTATTCCCCTGCAAAAGCATACTCATACTAGCCCATTACTAGCCCATTATGTGCGACTTAACTGCAATAGAAGCCCGCAGTGTCGGCGATGTTCCCACTGGTGGAAGCACCCATCTTCACCCCTCTTTCTTCTGGGGTCACAGACTCTGGCTCTGTGACTGGCCAGAGCCGTGTAACATCACATGGCTGTGCCCTTTTTAAAGTGCGCATGCGTGTATGGTAAATATCCCCTAAACCGTTTTGTTTGCAACCACTTTAAAGTAGAACTAAAGGCATTTTTTTTCAATTTTGATAGAGTAAGGGAAGTTAACTCCCCTCCCCTCCACCCCCCATAGGTTTTGTGTTTTTTCTGTCCATTGTGTTCCATTGGGGAGATTTCCCTTTACTTCCTGGTCCAAAGCCAGAACAGAAAGCGAGAGGAAATTCCCTCCAAAGTGAGGGAATCCCTTGTTATCCAGAGGGTCACCAGAACTAGTGACCCCATTAGAAGATTTCCCTTCTATAACTGTTCTGGGGACAACTCAAAATTTGGGATTTTTTTTCACTTTCGATGACAACAGTGAGGCTGGGTTCACACATGCTGTGGCCATGGCTCACAGCAGGGAGTCCCTGTTCACCAATTCAGGTGCGAATCAGGTCTGAATTTTTGCCTGAATTCACAGTTGAATCAAAACCAAAGATGCACAGTACCCTTTCCAAAGGGCTGCCCCGGAGGTGTGTGAACTGGCTCCATTGTGGGCTGGGCACACTCTCCTGTCATAGGAATAGGATGTGTGGAAACCATCCAATTCGCATAAGTGTGAACCCAGCCTTAAACATGAGAAATAGAGAGGGTGAATCTCCCAAACAGGTGCACAGAAAATAGTAAAAACCTGAGAAGTGCTCTAATTCCTCCTCACTCTGATCAAAAAAAAATGTCTTGCCTTTAGTTTAAAGTGGAACTAAACCCTTCTATCCTTTACAACCAAGAAAGCTGCTAGCTTAGCCTCTGTTAGATCTGCAGTTTCCATGTTTCTGCACATATGATCAGTTATGGCACCAGCCATTTGATCACTTGGCAGTTCGGTTAAAAGCACAATCAACTGTGACAGTTATCATTCATGGAATGCCTTCAATGGAACTTTTTTGGGAATCCGTCAAATTGATGGGTTTAGATCTGATTTAACGTTTTATTTCTTCCTCTATTTATCCAAAAAATCTGAGTTCTATTTTAATATTTAACCTTCTCTCTAAACATTGGCATGTGCGAGTGTGTGATTAAAAATTCTTTGCCAAAAATATGTTGTTATGTTTTTCAGGCCCTTTACATGTCTTTAAGCAGTTGAACGGCTAGAGAAGTCCTCTTGCTATGCATCGCACATGAAGAGGTCAGGCCTTTAAATCTGAAATTTGTAAGATTAATTTTCAAAGTTCCGATTAGGTTGTATATTTTATTAACCTGCCTCTACATTTTTAAGAAAGTGAAATAAAAAAAGTGGTTTGTTTCCTAAAAGTATTGTTTCCTAAATCTCGGTAAAGCATCTTAGTAACCTTCAGAAGAAAAATAATTCATACAGTTCTTTATACACTATATGGAATATATATGAAACCTATGCATGACAGTGTCTGAAATATGAACCTTTTTTTCTAAAGTCCCAATAAAATGTTGACACTACAATTTTATATTACTAATCAATTCTTAGTCTGATTTTGACGGTTTTTAATAAAGCTTCATTGATTCCAGTGTATAAAATTGCTCCTGGCAAAAGAGGAACACACACGCTGATTGCTAAATATGCGGCAATTATCATATTCAGCGGCGTACTTTAATATATATTTATAGATGGATCTATCTATAATTTGGTTTAATTAAGTTGCATTGATTTTAATGACAGAAACAGACCTGAAAAAGGGACAAGTGTTATGCGAGCACTTCAAATGCTGCTCTGGTAGCTGACACACTGCAGTAACACTTCAATGGCTCTTTGTACTATTTGATGTGAGCCTTTTCTTTCCCAAACACACTAAGATGTACGTGATGACAAATGTAACTATAATCCTATGAAAGAAAAAAAATCTTGAAATGACTGTTGTTCTGTTTCTTTCGTACTCCTCTGACAAGCTAGCAAGGTTCTTTCATGGGAACATAACTGTGTACCTTTCTTTCTTTCATTGTGGGCATCCAAAGTAAAATGCCTTATAATCATACCCACAGAACAGAAACAAAATGTTCAGATTTCACCATACATCTGAATCTTTAGTGCATACACCCCAGACAGTGGCTCATGTTCCTCTTGACTTCAAAGAATGCTTTTGAAGCTAACTGAATAGGCAACATTACAGTGGTATACAGTACAATGTAGAGAACATTCAAGAGAAGTATATGATAACAAATGAAGCTATAATCCACATACTGTATAACTGTAGCAAAATAAAGTACATTAGTAATTGTATATATTGCATTGGCTGCATAGGGCAGTTTTCTAAATTTTTATTGAAACCCAAATCTGGGATTTCTTTTTAATGTTTTAAAGGTCTCCCTGATGTTATTTAAAAAAAACAGCTCAGGCTGCAATACTCGCCTTCAATCTGGGATGTCACCCACAGTACCATTTCTTTACCACTAGATGTCCACAGTCTTCTTGAATGCACAATGCCTCACATGATTCAAGACTGGGGATTCTACTGTAAATGGAAGAAATCTTGGAGGGGGGCGTTACCAAAGCACCCTACATTCACACTGTACTGGTGCAGAGAGGGGTGGCTGATGTCATCACTCTGCATCAGTATGGACCGCCTAGCCTGGAGAAGAAGCAATGAAGAAGACGACCCTGCAACATAATGTGATTGACCAGAAGTCTTCAGAAAAGGTAAGTATTTAAACAAGAAAAAAAATGCTGCCGGTGGGAGCCATAAGTGAGGGAGAAGGTGAATGATTTTGTGGCGGAGCCTGAAGCCCAGAGGTAGGCTTTAAGAACTAGCATGGTTTGCTCATTTACTAAACTGCTCATATAAAGCAGTTTTTTTTTTTCATTTTATTTAGGAAGTGGTATGATTAATGTGGTTTTGGCTGTAATAATAATGTGTAAATTATTTTTTTAGCAAGATTTTATCAAATTGAAGGATGATGGTATAACATTGTGCAAACTTCCAATGCAAAATTGGGTTCCATGTACTCACTCATAGGGTTTATTCTGTGTCTAGCCAGTGTGTGTTTACTGAGTGTGGTGCTTTCACTAGGAGTAGAGATAGATTTGTGTCCCTGCTTTGCTGGAACACAGAATCCATCCCTTCCCCCGTCAGAACGGAACTCTGCCTTGTTTACATAGAATCTGGCAACTGTTGTCTCAGCAGCATTATATGGGGAAGTTTTCAAAGAAATGTATAGCATGATACTATGGCTGGGACAAAGTTACCCAGCCTTTTCCAATGGTGATGAACGAAATTCACAAACAGAGGATGTTTAAGAATGCCCAAATACTTCTATTTAGTAATCGGAAGTACAGTGGTGTACAAGCACCAGTAATGTGACAGAAGAGACAGAAATATGAGTTCAGTAATCATAGTGTTACGTTGTCACTCTCCATATATGGAGGCCTTCAGACAGAACGTCATTAAGCTATGAATAATAGCCATGAACTACAGCTTACTGTAGCCTTCTGCATGTTTTTGATGTGGTCTTTAGGGCTAGTTTACGCTTGCTTCAAAACATGGCATCAAAAAAAGCTTTGTTAAAGCTCTCTGAACGCCAGTCAAAGCCCGTTACTAAATAAAAAGGTTAGCTTACAGGCCTGCTTACACCTTGCTTTTGCCTGGTGCTTCGATGAGGCTTCATGGTGCTTCAATTAGGCTTTGGTGGAGCTTTGATGGCTTTGGTGGGGCTTCAAGTGAGCTCTGCCATCTTTGGAGGCTTTGAAGACACTTTGAAGCACCACTGAAGCTACATGGGGGATACTTTTTGAAGTGAAGCCAAAGCAAAGCAAAAGCAGGTGTAAACAGGACTGTAAGCTAACCATTTTATTTAGTGACAGGAGCTTTGACTAGCATTCAGAGTGCTTTAACAAAGCCTGTCCGAAGCCTTATTCTGAAGCAACTGTAAACTAGCCGTTAATGTGTGTTGAAGCCGAAGCAAGTGTAAATGAGCCCTTACAGTCTCTATATTTATGGGACTAAATGTTGCTATGTTAATAAAGTCTTTTCTTATGGCCCATCTATCCTGTGAAACTGGTTCATTTTTGAAGCTTTGTGCTAAATAATTATTTGTGGCCGCAAAGTTCAACCACTTTACAAAGTCATTTGCCCTATTTTTTGCTGGGCACATTGGGTTTGATTTACTAAAGGCAAATAGACTGCAGTTGCTCCAGAGCTTTGTAAATGAGGTAAAGCTTCACTTTACAAAGAGTACCCAAGGAGGTGCAAGGAAAATAAAAAAACAGCATTTTTGCTTGCACATGATTGGACGATGGAAATCAGCAGAGCTTCTTATCACTTACTAAGCTCTGGAGAAACTGTACTTTGCAAAGTGCACAGTCTATTTGCCTTTACTATATCACCCCCATTGTGCTTGAGTGCATATATTGTTTCTCCCTTCATAGTACACAATTTGGTTAAAGTCCTCTATTATAATGTATCCCATCTCCAGAGGGGGGGAGATAAGAGCTTCCTGGAGAACAAGGCAAGCTTCTTATGTTCCCCCTAAAAGAGGAGTCCTTCATCACATATCCATTATTCGCTTCCTGTATCCACACCCAGAAGAATGCCAGTTCCATCGCTACTCCTCTCACCTGACATGAACATTGGCCAATCCAAAGTGAGAGCTGGTTTAAAGGGAGCTTTCAGACTGTGTGTGTGTTCTCAGATTGTGCGTCACACAAGTGTCATTGAAGTATTGTTTCACACTTTTAGTGAAATTACCATTACCCGTTGTGGGCGCCTAGCATTTGCATTTTTGTATATTTGCATACTTACAGTGTCTTGAAAAAGTATTCATACCCCTTAAAACCTTGAAATTTTGTCATGTTACAACCAAAAACGTAAATGTATTTTATTGGGGTTTTATGTGATAGACCAACACAAAGTGGCCCATAAGTGTGAAGTGGAAGGAAAATGATCTTCAATTTTTTTTTTACAAATAAATATGTAAAAAGTATGGCGTGCATTTGTATTCGGCCCTCCCTGAGTCAATACTTTGTAAAAACCACCTTTCACTGCAATTACAGCTGCAAGTCTTTTTGGTGATGTCTCTACCAGCTTTGCACATCTAGAGAGTGAACTTTTTCCCCATTCTTCTTTGCAAAATAGCTCAAGCTCTGTCAGATTGGATGGAGAGCATCTGTGAACAACTATTTGCAAGTCTTGCCACAGATTCTCAATTGAATTTAGGTCTAGACTTTGACTGGGCCATTGTAACACATGAATATGCTGATCTAAACCATTCCATTGTAGCTCTGGCTGTATGTTTAGGGTCATTGTCCTGCTGGAAGGTGAACCTCAGCCCCAGTCTCAAGTCTTTTGCAGACTATAACAGGTTTTCTTTTAAGATTGCCCTGTATTTGGCTCCATCCATCTTCCCATCAACTTTGACCAGCTTCCCTGTCCCTGCTGAAGAAAAGCATCCCCACAACATGATGCCGCCACCACTATGTTTCACGGTGGGGATGGTGTGTTCAGGGTGATGTGCAGTGTTAGTTTTCCGCCACACATAACGTTTTGCTTTTAGGCCAAAAAGTTCAATTTTGGTCTCATCTGACCAGAGCACCTTCTTCCACATGTTTTCTGTGTCCCCCACATGGCTGCTCGCAAACTGCAAATGAGACTTCTTATGGCTTTCTTTCAACAATGGCTTTCTTCTTGCCACTCTTCCATAAAGGCCAGTGGAGTACACGACTAATAGTTGTCCTGTGGACAGGTTCTCCCACCTGAGCTGTGGATCTCTGCAGCTCCTCCAGAGTTACCATGGGCCTCTTGGCTGCTTCTCTGATTAATGCTCTCCTGTCAGTTTAGGTGGGTGGCCATTTCTTGGTAGGTTTGCAGTTGTGCCATACTCTTTCCATTATCGGATGATGGATTGAACAGTGCTCCGTGAGATGCTCAAAGCTTGGGATATTTTTTTATAACCTAACCCTGCTTTAAACTTCTCCACAACTTTGTCCCTAACCTGTCTGGTGTGTTCCTTGGCTTTCGTGATGCTGTTTGTTCACTAAGGTTCTCTAACAAACCTCTGAGGGCTTCACAGAACAGCTGTATTTATACTGAGATTAACTTATACACAGTTGGACACTATTTACTAATTAGGTGACTTCTGAATGCAATTGGTTCCTCTAGATTTTAGTTAGGGGTATCAGAGTAAAGGGGGCTGAATACAAATGCACGCCACACTTTTCAAATATTTATTTGTAAAACATTTTGAAGACCATTTATCATTTTCCTTCCACTTCACAGCTACGTGCCACTTTGTGTTGGTCTATCACATAAAATCCCAATAAAATACATTTACGTTTTTGGTTGTAACATGACAAAATGTGGAAAGTTTCAAGGGGTATGAATACTTTTTCAAGGCACTGTACCTGTAGCCGTATCCTTCACTGTGGTTTGCCTAGCACTTTTCACCTTTTCTGTAAAATCTTTCAAGCATCCCAATGCCCTTCCCATGAATATCTTGCATTCATTCTAATAGAAAATGCATACAGTGCCCATCCTGTTGCATTAACCGATTGGAAGGATTTACAGACTGGACATGAAGTGCTGAACAAGGTGCATAGGGAGGATCACAGCAGAGCAGGCTTACACGTATTTGCACCTAATGTACGTAGCATAACGTAATTAAAAAATACCAGGGGCACTAAGGTCAAGCGTGCTATAAATCTGCTATATACCCTTTATAATGTTCACCTTTACAGAAAAACTGCCTATGCAGGTAGAGGGTGCTTGTAGAAAAAATAAATTGTGTAGTTTTGACCAAAGTTAAATTATGCCTTTGCTATAGGTGTAGGTCACTTATGTATCTCCCAATGCCTGACCAAAAAACTCTCTGAGATGTCACCATCCCAAACTGCCTTGTTGCTAGGTCATTGCTAAGGCACTTTCAGCTGATTCAAACCCCTTCACATGCTCTCTCTCTCTCTCTCTCCTGTCATAGTAGCTCTAAGCTCAGTGATGCTGCGACCAAGTTTGTGGACCACGTGTCTACAGGGGTTTGAGGGCTCATTCCTGCGATGGTGGGGGTGAGCAGTAATGGCTGGGATTTTCTTAGCAATGTCCTAGCAACAAGACAGGATAGATGAAGTCATCTCTGGGAGTTTTTCAGACAAGCTTCAGGAGGTATGTAAATGGCCTACACCTATAGCAAGGGTATTAGCCAATTTTAGGTAACGCTGCACAGTTTGTTTTTTATCTACAGAAGACCGTTACCAGCATAGGCAGTTTTTTTTTGGTAAAGGTGAACTAAGCTTTTAAACCAAAAATGTAATGCACCAGGCCCTGTAACAGTAATCTTTTTTAAATCCAGTAACTTGTTGCTGATAAACACTCCTATTCCCTACCCAGCCTGGGCTGGTGCAGTGTTAATCATTTAGAACATTCTTACAACTGAACAGAATCAAGCTGAAAATGGGCTTGGCCTAGAAATTAATAGTCTGGCTGGTGCTTGTATGTTAGAGGCATGGAGACCTCAAAAAACAGTAAGTATATTCCTTTCTATAGAGGCTGATTATCTTAAAGTAGTTAACCTCAGACATTTAATATGAACAAAGAATATCCTTTTATAGTGTGTGTTTGTCTCAATCCAGAGCACCAAGTGACATTTCTGTCTGCTGCCCTCTTCCTCTGCTATCTGCACAAGTTACTTCTGACACGTTTTCCTGACAACAAGAACAAAATAGTGATGGAGGGAGTTCTAGCACACAGCCTATGTTTGACAGCCTCAGCTCTGTTCAGGTGTGTCCCTTCCCTCCAATCAGCTGTCAGAGCTCCCCTCACTGAGATCTGCAGAGTGTAACTTCAGCTCCCCGCCCCCTGCTTTGAACAGCCATAGAGAAGAGAAGACTGCAGAATAACAGGTACAACTGATATAGGAAGATTTGTTTCATCTCTGTGTATCACCTGAGGCCAGCCACATCACTGGGTATATGTAAGGGTTTACAACCACCTTAAATAACATATGAGTTATAATCACTGATCAATTATATTGTAAACCATGCTTTGTACTTTTCTCTTTTCCATTGCTGTAAGATAGCCACAGATATAATTATATAAAGATCAATAAACATTAATAAAAGCATCATGTCTTTTTGCCATGACAAATGCCTATAAAAAAAATGCATAAATAAACTGGAACAAAACAGCTTATACATCCCAAAATTGTTTTCCATAAATTATGAAAAAAATGCATAAAATGATTAAATACATCATTCAAGTAGGCAGCGTTGCAAAGCAGGAATGTAAAAATTGTTCATGACTTGGAGATGCATACCTTCAGTCATAAAGAAATTCATTGCAGATTACCAGTACAAGAAATCATTATTTCAGCTGCGGTGTTTGCTTCATGTCAGCCTGTCACCAACGGGAATGATTTACTTAAAAGTATAACGAAATGCAAAACTTTTTTTGTTTTTAGAGAGCGTGGCAAGGGGTTAGAACCACTGTCAGGTTTTTATTGCCGTCTGTGTTCCCATTAGACGGATTCCAACGCACACGTTCCTACAGAAATGGCTATGAATATACAGTAAATGGGTGCTGATCTGAAGCGACCACTGGCTGGAACCGTGAATAGTCAGAGCAAGAGAATGTCACCAGCACACTATGGCTCCCCAGATCAGGTCCAAAGCTTTATTCAGCAATCACATCGTTACAGCAGATAGCAACATTTCAGAGCCTCGCAGGACCCCTTCATCAGGTATGTGATGATGGATTCACTCTCTTTTATTGTGCTGATCACCAATGTCACTGGGAATGAAAGTGAGGGTAAATCCAACATTTTGAGTTGCCACCAAATTAGGAATCATTAGTTCCTGTCTAAGAGGGGATTTCCCTCACATTGGAAAGATAGCTTCTCACTTCCTGTTGAGTCCACAGGACAGGAAGTGCAGGGCAACCTCTCTACTGAAAAAAGATGGCAAAAAAACTGACAACAGTTTTAACCCTCTCCTATTCCAGACATCTCAAGTCTCCCGTGAGGTGGGGGAGCCTCCTGGACACCCGCAAGTGCTGCCCGATATCCCGGCTGTGGGGCTGATCCTGGATGGTCCCCTGGTTCACAGCCAGGGAAGATTGGTGCAGCAGGAAGGACAGCTGTGAACACCGATCTCCCTGTATAGCTGACATCCGCTTCTCCTTCTCTCCCTCCCGCGGCTGTTGGCTAAAAAGCTATACAGGGAGATCGGTGATCACAGCTGTCCCTCCAGCTGCACCGATCATCCCTGACTGTTCCCTGTATCCTCCTCCTCCAGCCCCCCTCCGTGTCCCTCACCCCCCCTTCTTCCCCGGCTCCCTGTCCTCCTCCTCCAGCCCCCCCTCCGTGTCCCTCACCCCCCCTTCTTCACCGGCTCCCTGTTCTCCTCCTCCAGCCCCCCTCCATGTCCCTCACCCCCCCTTCTTCACCGGCTCCATGTCCTCCTCCTCCAGCCCCCCTCCGTGTCCCTCACCCCCCTTCTTCACCGGCTCCCTGTGCTCCTCCTCCAGCCCCCCTCCGTGTCCCTCACCCCCCCTTCTTCACCGGCTCCCTGTCCTCCTCCTCCAGCCCCCCTCCTTGTCCCTCACCCCCCCTTCTTCACCGGCTCCCTGTCCTCCTCCTCCAGCCCCCCTCCGTGTCCCTCACCCCCCCTTCTTCACCAGCTCGCTGTCCTCCTCCTCTAGCCCCCCTCCGTGTCCCTCACCCCCCTTCTTCACTGGCTCCCTGTCCTCCTCCTCCAGCCCCCCTCCGTGTCCCTCACCCCCCCTTCTTCACCGGCTCCCTGTCCTCCTCCTCCAGCCCCCCTCCCTGTCCCTCACCCCCCTTCTTCACCAGCTCCCTGTCCTCCTCCTCCAGCCCCCCTCAGTGTCCCTCACCCCCCCGTGTCCCTCACCCCCCCTTCTTCACCGGCTCCCTGTCCTACTCCTCCAGCCCCCCTCCGTGTCCCTCACCCCCCCTTCTTCACCGGCTCCCTGTCCTCCTCCTCCGCCCCCATTCCCTGCAGACGGCTTCCCTCCTCTCCCGCCAGCTGTGGGGATCTGTCAGGATGGCGAGCAGAGGAAGGGACCGGTCATTACCGGCCCCTAAATTTTCTGAATTGGACACAGTGAATGAGATCGCTCCTGTGTCCTGTGAAAACTGAGCAGAGTAACCTGTGTGTTACTCTGCTCAGTTTATGAATGGACAAGAGCCGCTGTCTTCTGTCTATTCATCTTCAATGCTGAGAAAGGGACTGGGGAATCAATGCCCTCAGTCCTTTTCCATGTCTCAAAGAGGAGATGGCAGGGCTCTGTTTAGACCCCTGATATCTCACCAAAGCCCCCTCCCCCCCAACAGAGTTGATTTAAAAAAATGCAAAAAATATTTACAAATAAATAAAATTGTAAACAAAAATTATAAAAATTAAATTATAAAAAATATATAAAATAAAAAACTACTGACACCACCCCCTGCCCTAACAACACTGTCCACTGCCCCAAACCCCTCCCCCCAAAAGCATTGTGAACAAAAAAAAATTAAAAATTAAAAAAAACAATATGTAAAAATAAAAACTACTGACTCCAGCCACTGCCCTACTGACACCGTCCACTGCCCTACTGACAACATCACTGCCACATACTCCCCACCCCCTCCCCCAGAAGCACTGTGAAAAAAAAAATTTAAAAGTTGATTTAAAGAAAATAATAAACAACAAAATTGTAAAAAATAGAGAAAATAATAAAAACAAAAAACTATCAACACACTGCTGCTACTGACACTGTCCACTACACCACCCCAAATCATTGTGAAAAACAAAAAATAAAAAAGTAAATTGTAAAATCATTTAAAAAATAGAATTGTAAAAAAATAGTAATAAAAATAAAGAACTACACCCTCCATTGCCATACTGACACCGCCCTCCACACCCTCTGCTGTAAGTCATCTCAGACTCTATTAAACCACACCCCATTTAAGCCACGCCCAATATGTAGCACGGTTTAAGCCACGACCACCTCCCTGGAATGAGTTTGCCACCTCCCTGAAATGAGTTGATCCCGTTTTTTCTGTTAATTTCTGTTGGTTTTACACTTTTTGATGTCGCATTCACTGGGACTTTTAGATACATTTTTTGTCACTGACACACTTTTTATTGGTTTCATTTATGACCTTTACTTATAAGCCACAGTGATACTTGTGGCAACTATTGTTTATACACATTTTTGGTTATAAGATTGTAAGCTCTAACGAGCAGGGCCCTCTGATTCCTCCTGTATTGAATTGCATTGTACTTGTATTGTCTGCCCTAATGTTGTAAAGCGCTGCGTAAACTGTCGGCGCTATATAAATCCTGTATAATAATAATAATAATAATAAGTTTTTTCTCCTTATGTCATTGTGACACTGTTTCCATTCAATACGATTTTCTACTTATTTGATTAGCGCCACACATCCTTGTTTACTTATATTTTTACAATTAGTTTGATTGTGGTGTTGGCTGCTTTGCTTTTAGAGTTAGCACGGCATTTCTCCCATTTACAAACAAAAGGTATATGCATAATTTAAAAAAAAAAATGTATGCAGTATCCCACAATGGTAGTGCATTACCTTGTGCTGCAACACATTGCAGCAGAGTTGTGCTGGGGTAATGTTTATCAAGATGCATTGCAGTAATGCATGTGTTACCCACAACACAAAAGTTCAATTCGGCACTCCTAGCAGTGCCCTCCCCGACCTGAATGCTTCTGTGTAGGGGATTAGAATAGGTTAATACTAAGCCAGATCCGAGTGCTTGCACCATTGGCATTAAAAATGGATTGAATGATTTGTTAATGTATAAATAGCTGCACTAGTTTGTGTCTTCTATATCTGCCTGGAGATCTAGATTTTTATCAGGATTAAGACTCATCTCTGACACGTACAGATCACCTACTGATGCAGAGAGGCATGCATGCAAAAAGCTTTCAAGTGATCAAGTCAAACATTCCTATAATTGAAATGAGCAACTAAACTTATACCTAGCAATTCTTAGGATACGCAAAACATCTTATTAACCTTCAAATACAAGCAGATAAATAATTCCTATTCCTTATTCCTCGGTTGTAAGAATAGAGAAGGTAAATATCACCCAACCTCAAAAGGCCAAGAAATGTCTTTTTGGTATTTAACTTGAATTCACAGAGTGAATAAACTGATTTAAAAAAGTACGGGATGTTTTTCTCAACTTTGAACGTCCTTCCAGGTTGGATAACCCAATCATAAAAATAATTTTTAGACTCTAAGGAGACTCTACATCCGACTGAAAATACCATGTCCACACTGTGTGCCAGAAGCACATTCTTCTTACCTAAATTATATATTGTTTGTTTATGTGTGGGAATGACTGACCCCCATAAATCAACCTCCTATACAGTGGTGTTTGTAGGCTGATGGCTAAAGCCCAACTATAGTGACATAACCGTCACCTTTATATTTGTCTATGATTCTGCACGGCATCACATTTCACATAGCTAGAACACTAGTGACTTTTGGTCTTGCCATTCAGGATCTAGGAGAACAAAACTGTATACAAACCATAGAGCACACATGGTAAATTATTTAGTGGCCATCCGTCTTCAGGAGTACAGGACCAGCTGCTTCTAGTCCTCAGAATAACCTCTCAGAACTAAAAGGATACAGAAAAGATTTCCAACTTTCAAAGGGTCAGATCATATCCTAGATAGGGGGTCCTTACAGCAACACCAGGTGCTGCAATGAAGGTTCAGGGTGTGAGATCTTTTTCGTGAAGGACATTGATTAATTGAGTCCTTAACACATAATTATGTCTGGCTTCAAGCTGAACCTATTGACAGTTTAAAGTTGAGAGAAGATAATCATTGTACAGTGGCCAATACTGTAATGCCCCGTACACACGGTCAGACTTTGTTCGGACATTCCGACAAAGAAATCCTAGGATTTTTTCCAACGGATGTTGGCTCAAACTTGTCTTGCATACACACGGTCACACAAAGTTGTTGGAAAATCCGATTGTTCTAAACGCGGTGACGTAAAACATGTATGTCGGGACTATAAACGGGGCAGTGGCCAATAGCTTTCATCTCTTTATTTATTCTGAGCATGCATGGCACTTTGTCCGTTGGATTTGTGTACACACGATCGGAATTTCCGACAATGGATTTTGTTGTCGGAAAATTTTATATCCTGCTCTCAAACTTTGTGTGTCGGAAAATCCGATGGAAAATGTGTGATGGAGCCTACACACGGTCAGAATTTCCGACAACAAGGTCCTATCACACATTTTCCATCGGAAAATCCGACCGTGTGTACAGGGCATTACAAATAATGTCAATAACTAGGATGTTGGAAATTAATAGTTAAAACATGGCTCTAATTAAGTAGGGGTAGAGTGATATGACTGAAAAATGCACAATGACATTATTACCTGATGCTATATAAGATGCATGTGCAGAAGAACAAGCTTGGTATTTCTGGGGCACAGGAGGGATACACTAATTCATGATTTTAATCTTATTCCCAAACCACACACATCTTGTATATAATTTTATAAGCATACCATTCATTCTATTGGTGGAATATTGATTTCATATGTTTAGGATACCCCACATCTTACTCAGCAGACCACAGAACAGGCGACCATCATTGTAGCACTAAGTCAGTCCCGCATATGTAAGTAATGTTCATATCACACATGTGAGGTATCACCACGTGTGTTAGAGCAAGAGCAACAATTCTAGCACTAGACCTCCTCTGTAAATCTAAACTGGTAACCTGTAAAAAATTGTAAAGCGTCGCTTTTTGGAGATCTTTAAGTAACAAAGTTTGGCGCCATTCCACAAGTGTGCGCAATTTTAAAGCATGACATGTTGGGTATCTATTTACTTGGCGTAACATCATCTTTCACGTTATATCAAAAATTTGGCTAACTTTACTGTTTTGTTATTTTTCAAAAAAAGCATTTGAAAAATTGTTGCGCAAATACCGTGTGATATAAAAAGTTGTAACAACCGCCATTTTATTCCCTAGGGTGTCTGCTAAAAACATATATAATGTTTGGGGGTTCTGAGTAATTTTCTAGAAAAAAAATGATGATTTTTACATGTAGAAGAGGAGTGCCAGAATAGGCTCGGTATGGAAGAGGTTAACCAGCTAGCTGCCATAACCCCGGTATCCACTTCTTCAGCAGGCGGTCCGCTTTCAGATAAAAGTGGTCTCAGCAGCGGATTCTCTGCAAGATCACTTTTATTGGTGGCGGGAGAGAGGGGCCCCCCTCCCGCCATGCTCGGGTGCCCTCCAGAGCCACCGGCAGCAGCGGAGGCAATCAGATCCTGTCTCCTGTTCCATACCATTGCAGGGCGGAAGCGACGTCAAAACATCACTTCCACCCATAGCTCTTAAAGGGACTTTTTTTTTTTTTGATTTTGTCATTTTTTTATTGCATTTTAGTGTAAATGTGAGATCTGAGGTCTTTTTGACCACAGATCTCAAATTTAAGAGGTCCTGTCATGCTTTTTTCTATTACAAAGGATGTTTACAATACCTTACCTTATCTTATGTTTACAGTACTCTTACCTTCTAACAATTTAAATTATTGGTCTATTTGATTATTCCTCTCTATAAGCTCATCTATCTTAGTTGCAACTGTCCTAAAAAAAATTGACAAAATCTGGTCTTGCTGGCTGATGTGTAATCTGTTCAATAGCTCCCCGTTATTTTCTAAAATTGCCTCCACCCTTCCTGCTGGAGGGATCTTTGTATGGTATTGTACTATTTTCTCCTGTACGAAGCTTTATATTTCTGTGTGTCAACTGCCTATGTAGTACTCATCAAGCCTGTTATGTGTGAGGAATATTGTATTACACTTTGTATTACAATATCTTATTGCTAAAATCTCTCTGTATGCCATTCTGTGATCCATCAACGTTAAATAAATGTCTCTATTCTGTGCCCACTACGTACTGTATTGTATGCATGACGTCAGAAAACCCAATAAAACGTTACTGTTGAAAAGCAATTCTTATTTCCCACTGTACTGTGCTGTGAAATGACAATTGCTTTAAGTGTTCTGTATCCGGGTACAGATAATGTCTCATTTAACAATGGAACTTCCCACACACGCAAAGGTATATATATATATATATATATATATATATATATATATATATATATGTAAAGAGAATTTACAGAAATGGAAACCTGTGGAAAATGTCACGTCATGCCAAATTTAAAACAGACAAATTGGTATAGTTCCATCCTTATACCGTTTTAAAGACATAATAGATGTATAGAGCACATCTTTTTAAATTTATTTTAGACCTAAATATCTAAATATTGTCAGACTGGAAAGAAACAGGAACTCTTCACATTATTCCCCTGACTGGGCACCCTCTGGTGTCTATACCCTAATTTTTTTTTTATACTTACCTGTTGCTTTCAACAGCATTGCCACCCCAAAATGTTGCCTTTCAGCAATACTCAATAATTGCATTGAGGCCTTCCAATTGACTGCTGAGGCTCTAAGCACTGTATTTTGGGGATGTGCCCTTGCCCCACCCATAATAATAGGGATCATGGGCTTTTTCTGAGCAGTGATGGGGATCAGAGCAGTGCTATAGGTAAGTATAGACAGTAAAGGATACCTAGCAAAGAGTGGGGGTGGTTTGGGTATCTTTTACCAATGTGTTTCCTTTGTGAGAAACCATTTTCTAATTTGTATTAAGCTAGAAAAGTGAATCTCAGTATTTATTTAAAATAAACGCCATTCAGTTAGCAACAAATATTTAGAATATTTTAAAATGCAAACTCAAATGTCTGGCATTCTTGAGCACGCTATGATGTAACTGTCAGCTCTGTTATTATCTCAGTTACAGCTAGTGAACCTAGCTCTGTAAGGGTTAGAATAATACAGTCCCAATTAATCACGTCTTGGCACCCTAGATGTAGGCAGATACAGTGAGCAAGATATGGACACCAGCAATTTCCAGACCTCTTCTGGTTTCTTAAAGAGACAGAGGTAAAAATAGATCTCATCTGATAACATGACTTCAGCTTTGCCATGCACATAATAGGTAATCATATCAATGTAAAAGGCTATGATATTAATTTTGACGAAATGGATTGTAGCAGTACTCTATGTCTTCAAATATAAGCTCACAACTGCATTTATTACTATTATTATTATTATTATTAAGCCATTACGATAATTATCATGCCTTGAATGTAGCATACACTGCATATGCACTACTAGGCAGAATGTAAATGAAAACACAAATAGAGCTTTCTTTTGGTGGTATTTAATCACCACTGGGTATTTTTTTTATACGATATAAACAAAAAAAAGACCAAAAATGTTGAAAAAAAAGTACGTTTTTTTACTTTCTGCTAAAAAAAATATATCCAATAAAAAAGTAAAAAAATGTATTTGTATTGCTACATGTCAATATATGAGTGTATATTGATTGGTTTGTGTGAAAGTTATAGCGTCTACTATCTATATGGTATATATATATATATATATATATATATATATATATATATTTATGGTCGGAGCCCTCCGTCCTGATAGATATGAAACACATAAACACGTCACAAGACTAACAACATAAATAGACCTGAAGTGTGCCCTGGCCTGCTGTATGGTAAACCCAGATCTGCTGGGCGGTATGCCAGAGAAGGGCGCATACCTTAAGAAAGTAATGGATATTTCTGTAGAGAAATTGTTTGAAGAGAAGTGCCTTGAGAAGGGGAATGGGTGGGTGGGTACCGCGCACTGGAACTGACACAGACCATTGTGGATGGTCTGGCTATATACCCTCCGGGCTCCTCCCATAATTTCAGGCCGGTAAACCGGCCTTCCTATATATATATAGTAATTTTTTTATACTAGTATTATTATTATTATACAGGATTTATATAGCGCCAACAGTTTACGCAGCGCTTTACAATATAATGGTGGTGATCAGTGACTTTTAATGGGACAGCAATAGTGTGGTGGGAAAATCTGACACTAACTGATGTTGACATCACCAGTGACATTAATACAGTGATCGGTGCTAAGAATGCACGCTGTCACTATGCTAATGACAATGCCTGGGAAGGGGTTAACATCTGGGGCGATCAAGGGGTTAAATGTGTGCCTAAAAATGTGTAATGTGTGCTGATTTTTACTAAATGTCTCTTTGTTTCTTATCCCTACTTTGAGAGAGATTGTGGCCTCTGTACAGAGCCCTGTGTTGATTGTCAACACAGGGCTCTGGGCTGTGATTGCGCACAGCTGATCCGCATGTTTCAGCAATGAATCATTGGCATCAAGGACTATGAATCAAGGACAATCAATTTAAAGCCCAACTTCAGCTAATACATTTTAAAGTGTATGGCAAACAAATGTTATTATTTTTTTTGTGTTAGATAGAGTGTAGGAGGATTAGAACTCTGACTGTTTTTACCGCTATCCAGGGATCCCTTAGAGAGATTTTTCAGCACCTTCCCTCCTAGTGACAACAGTTTTACCAGAGAGGAATTGAGTAAAACTCTTTATACAAACAGAATAAAACATTAGACAATGGGTCCTAGGCTTCCCCTACAATATAAAAAATTCTTATTTCTGTCTGTTATTCTGTTGAAGAGTACCCCTCACTTCCTGTCTAGTAAAATGTTCTCAGCAGGACAAGGAATAAAGAGGTATTCCTTAAAGTGGAACTTTACCCAAAACAGCTTGATAAAAATAATGTTCTTTAGCAAGAAACATACATTCCACATTAATAATTACCGGTATGTTACCAAAATTAGTGTGTGCTGTAAATTGCCTCCAGAAATGTTACTTATTCTTGTTGCCAGAGGCTGTCATTTTGCTGCAGCCCAGGGCCCCTGAGCAGCAGTAAATCTTTAGGTTCTCAGCAGATGGGTCTCTAAGAATGGATTTTAAACAGTATAGGCATTTATTTTTTATGTTTTGCAGAGCTATACTGGCAAAGTAACGATCTAGCAGGGCTTAATTTTTTGACCAAAGTTTCACTTTAATCGGAGCCCTGGAATTAGAGCAACTTTTTCTGGACAGCTTGACCTGTTTAAAGTGTGGAAAAATAACGGTTCTACAGGCAGGATCAACAGGTAATAAAACTATGTTACAGGAGGACTCAGAAAAACAAAAAATGCTGTTCTAATGCTATTGACAGATTGTATCTACTATGCATGTCGTGTTTTATTTTGCCCATTATTCACTCCTGCCAAAATTGTATACTTGAAAGAAATAATTACTATTGCTGTTCTTGCATCATCCTAAGTGAAATGAAATCCAAACTTCTGAAAAGCCACAACACATGCTATACAATTTAATCAAATACTGTCAAGTGACTCCAATGAATGTTAATGTTAGCTTTCCTTTTAAGTTTTTATTTTATTGTTTTAGTGACATAGTTATACAACCATGTGTTCAATTTACAATCTTTTAAAAAGATTGTAAAACTAGTTCATTCAAGGGTTTATTAAATATTTAAAAGTTCTTTCAAATGTTCTGTATATTTTTACAGGAGAATAAAGTGTCAGTAATATTAAAAGAACATAAAAAGTAAAAAAATAAAATAAATGTACTTACACTTGCTACAACATTCAAACTGAGAATTATTATAAGTGCATTATTAGCACTTTATGTAATTTAGCTGATAATTAAGATGTTTGCTTAGGGGTGGAGAGTGGAATTGTTAGTGAATGTAATATAAAATGTAATGTGGCAATCAAGCAGGATCGTATATTTACAGGCATCTAAATACAGTACTATTTGTTATCAGTTAAACTGGCATGGTGTCTTAGCTTAGATTGCTTCCACATTAGATACTTCACCTAAATAATCCTTGGTTTTTATCAGTAAATTTATTTTGCTAGGAGGACCACAAGATTAACTACATTAAATTAAATAGGAAGTGCTTCCTTCTGAGCCCATATCATAGGAACATTTGGACCATTTTATGAGTAGGCCTTCCACCCTATCTTACATGCCACCTAGCTAACACAAAAACCATGGCAATGCCAAGACAAAGATAGAGCTTCAAGATCTGTGGAGTTACAAGCCATGGTATGCACCCTTGGATTACCAGTTCCACATAGGTTAATTTCTTTCTCTTGCCATCCAGTTCCATGGCTTCTTGCATGTTTATGCCAATGGGTTTGCATGATTTGTGATCTGGTGACCAGGGTGGATTGTTATACACAATTAGTGGATCCAGGGCATCTGCCCCTTTATATTGAGAAATATAGTATATGATGTTGGAACAGAAACAAAGTATGTGACCACTATAATTTCTGTATATGCTAACAGTTTAAATTTTTTTCTAATTGGAAAGATTAAATGTGTACTGTACATTTTTTGGTATCTTCACAGAGCAAGTAATCAAGGAATTTCTGTTTATCAAGTTTACTAATTAAACAGAGATAGTGTTGAAGTGCTCATTGTAACAAAAACTTTCAGCATAAATAGAATCTTTTCTAGAATACATTCTGTGAGCCCACAACAAATACACACTGTTTAATGTGAATTTGATAAGCTGCATCTTCCATCTCTCCTAGTGTCTGTTCATTTGTTGATTTCATTCCAGGCTTGCTCTACCAGTAAAATAAATGTGTTAATGTAATTCTTCTGTCCCAATCCTCCTGTAATAATACACATTCTATGCAATCACAGATTCTTGCTACAGGATCAGTTTTTAGATTGCATTATTCCATGACACAAAATCCCACTGTCCAAAAACAAATGGATGGATTCAATACAAGGAAGTGACTGAGATCTGCTACATGAGCCATAGAAATATTCATTTTACTCATGGCATCAAAGTGACGCTTTTTGGTGGTATAGATTTCCAATAATGATTTCATTTTTTATACCTTTAAAAGCCCGTACACACGATCGGACTTTTTGACAACAAACATGCAAATTAGCTGTTTTAAGGCAACATATGACCGTGTGTATGCTCCATCAGACAAACCTTTTCAGTTTTCATCGGACTTTTGTTGGCTGTGCGAACGGACAAACTATCCGATGGAGCAAAGTCCAATCGTGTGTACACAAAACCATCGGACTTCTGTACAAACTACAAACACGCATGCTTAGAATCAATGCAAAAGATCAGACAACAATACAGAAGTTGACCAAAGGGTGGCGCCAGAGAATTGAACATCCTCTTTTTGAAGTGTCGTCAGTGCGTTGAAACGTCACTACGTTCGTGTTTGTCGCCGAAAAAGTCCTGCCGTGTGTATGCTTAATTAGTTTACGGCCAACGCCCTTTGTAGAAAAATCCACGGGAAAGTTTGTACAAAGTCCGTTGTGTGTATGAGGCTTTATTAGCAAAAATACATTTTAAAAAAGAAAAACATATGCTTTTTTCCCGTTTCACCAGCGATAGTATTAAAGCTGAAGTTTATGTTTCTTTGGGATACAGCACCATACATATTATGTGTAATGGTATGCATTTCAATAAGTACAGGCAGCTGCTTCTGCTACAAACCCTCCCTGCAGTGCCTCACTTTTTGCATTGAGTTAACTGCGGCTGCTGTTACTGAGAAAAGTTGCATCTTTTGCCAGCCCCACTCTGCCCTCTCCACTATTTATGGAACGCCTATTACTACACTCCCACAATGCATGAAGTTCTTTAAATGGGCAATGAAATTCTTTCATTCAACTGCTCCACTGCCCATTCACAGAATGTGATACATTGTGGGAGTTTAGTAATACACATTCTGTGAATGACAGAGGGGGCAGAAGGGGGCAGGTGAGTGGTGGAACTTTTCTCAGTAGCAGCAGATGCAGTTAATTGTCACAGTGCTGGAAGATAGCCAAATATGACAGTATCCTGCAGCTCCAAATAGGCCATATTAATTCGCTATTTTCACACACCTGGGTGAGCTCAAGGTGCAGTGCACTGCACCCCAAACCCACCCTTTCTTAAAGCCAATTAGAGCCTCATCATTAGAGGCTCTAATTGTGTGCTTAAAAAAAAAAACCCTATTGAAATCCATGTATCCAGTGCCCTGCATGTAGATCAGGAGCCAGGTGCATGGATTAGGGGGGCGGCGCCCCTGCGCCCCTAATGGATGGGCTGCCACTGGTTAGACATTAATACTAAAAAAAAAAAAAGGAACAAAACAGTTGTGTAAAGAGAATATAATGTAGGATTAGTAGGTTGCTATGCAAAAAGTCTCATGATAACGCAGTAAACAAAATATAAACACAAAAAATGCAAGGGGATTTTCTTATAAATTCCATTTGAAGCAGAGAAATGGAAAGTGCTTACATTCAATGCAATTTGTAACGATGAATGTTTAAGAGGCATTACAATCAAAATTATGTCTAATTAAACCACAAACATCACCAGTACATTTTTAACATACAAAACATGTACAAGCATTGACTCATTCAAAACATAGCAAAAAAGTATTATGAAAACGCATTTCTACTTTTTCTGTGTTTATTGATGAAACAAAAAATCTATTCATTCTAAGCCTCAACTGATCAGTATTCCAGCAACCATGGGTCATTAAAAAAGTGTGTGTAATGCTTTCAAATGCAATTTAACACAAAAATAGAATCCCCCATCTGCATAAAACCGATGCTAACCTTACAACCATTGCATACAATTGTACTAAGATAAACAAAGCTGAACCAGAACATTAAACAGTTAAGGCCCGTACACACGATACGAAAATCTGATGGAAAAATTCATACGACGAGCTGTCTTCCGGACCGTTAGTACGGTGCTTTCGACAGCCGATTTTGCTTTTTCGTCAGACAAAAGCTGGATGTGCAACATTTTTGTTGGATTTGACCTAAACGTCTGACTTTCGTTTCATTAGTATGGTTTTTGTACAAAAAAAAATCATAAGAGCAAGACTACGCATGCTCAGAAACAAAAGAATACATATAAAACTATTCAACACATTACGTCACTTCTGACGTATTCTTTCATACGAAAATTTTCATATTGTGAGTAACCTCTTCCCTTTCCACATGAGACTAGCATGCAACAAAAAATGGACGTTCGGTTGTCCGAATATCTTAGCGTGTGTACAATGCTTTAGACTAGAATACATTGGACTAGACTTGGGAGTTTCTCAGTATTCCCCTCTGCTTTATAATTTTACTTCTTTAACTTCTAGTGGAAAATGCAGGCCCTTCTCTGTATTCTAGTCAAGTGATCTATGCTCGCATAGTAGAGTAATGATCACACCCCTCAACACAAACACTTGGGGTGCTGATGGAGGTGTGTCTGGCCTGGTCTGTTAGATAAGGGTCCTTTCACACTGGGGCGGTTTGCAGGCGCTATTGCGCTAATAATAGCGCCTGCAAACTGACCCGAAAGTGCCGCTGCTTTCATTCCAGTGTGAAAGCCCCAAGCGGTGCGCTGGCAGGACGGTAAAAAAAGTCCTGCTAGCAGCATCTTCGGAGCAGTGAAGGAGCGGAGTGTATACCGCTCCTTCACTGCTCCTGCCCATTAAAATCAATGGGACGGCTCGGCTATACCGCCGGCAAAGCGCCTCTGCAGAGGTGCTTTGCAGTGGTTTTTAACCATTTCTCGGCCGCTAGCGGGGGTAAAACCGCCCTGCTAGCGGCCGCATACTGACGGTAAAGCGCCGCTTACAATAGCGGCACTTTACCACCGACGCCTGCCCCAGTGAGAAAGGGCCCTTAAGGAGTACACTGACCCACATAGACAAACTATGGGTGGGTATTTTTAGACACACTGTACTATTGCTATAAGGGCTCGCACACATGGGCATTTTTTGGCTTACAACATAAAATTTGGGGGTATTTCCAGGCCCAGGATACACAGTTGCCATGTACAGCTAACCATTGTAATGAATGGCTGTATGCGGGTGTAAGCAGGTTTATGCCACTGCAGGTGCAAACCCACTCATGCTTAAAGCCAGATGCCCCTGGACGTAGACTATCTCTGTCAAGGGTTTTGCACCCATATGCATGTGCAGGTTTACTCACGTAGTGGTGTGAACCCACATACAGCTATTCATCACTATGAGTGTCAGTACAAGGCAGTTCCGTATCCTGGGTGTGGAAATTTGCCTGCAATTGATGTTGTGTGTTAATAAGCACCCCTGTATATGAATCCTAAGAATTAATGAAAGTAGGACTAAGAAAATGGAGGCTGTATAACTGAATATTTTTGTTTATGTGACATCAATTGGGCTCTAATCATGACTACCCAACCTATCATGTTACACATGCATTTTCAGTTTGTTTGCTTTTCATGTTGTCTCTATACCACTCTGTAGCTAGGGGATAATCTTGCAGTTAGTCCCACCTACTCTTCATCATGCTTCAACCTCCATTCATCACATGTACTGTATTCTGCTGGAGATAGATACACTATGATTGTTTGACCTAACTGATGTTCACCTGTTATGATCTGCACAATTTTTTGATTTAAAGCTTTCTACGATCTGCAAGATGTCATTTGGATCAAGTCATTGTCTGCCAAGCTACTGTGACTGTAAGTTAAGCTTTCTCACCACAACTTGATCAGTTTTAGAGACCACACTTTCAGTGCTTAGATTGCAAAAGCAGAACACAACCTCTAAATTCTCATTCTGTGACAAACAAATGATTAGGACATACTGTATATGGAAACATATCCCATGCTCATGTGAATCACACAAGTGTTCAAGTTCACAGTGCAGACATGCTTTACTTCTGCTGATGCCTCCACAAAAGGAGATCTTGCAAGAATTTAGAACATATCCTTGTGTAATAAAGAGCACCTCTGACAGAGGCAGTTCAGAAATTCTATACACCAATAATTGGAAACAAATCCCAAAATCAGGATCCTTGTTTGCTTTTATTGAGTAGTCTATGGTTAGCCTGAGTTCTGCTGATTGAGTAACCATAAAGTCCCGTACACACGGGCCGAATATCGGGAGACATCAGGCGGCTAAAGAAAAAAACGTCCGTCATTCGGCCAATCAGCGCTCACAGTCAATTAGGGCTGAAACAACTAATCGATTAATAGGCAACTAATCGATTATGAAAATAGTTGTCAACTATTTTCATAATCGATTAATCGGCCAGCTGATTAGTTGGCCTGCATACAGAATGCATTATTTGTTTACATATCAGGAAATACAGTGCAGCACACATACAGCTCAGTACACCATCCATACATGTCAGTAATTGCCTGAGAACTTGTGAATGTGTGGTGTGAGAAGCAATGCCTCATGGAACATGTAGTCCTGGGCAGGAAGTGAGTGGGTCTAAAGGCAGATGTTTTTTACCTTGCTATAGGGGCACGCTATTCTATAATTTGCAGCTTGCTATGGGGGCATCTAAAGACAGGAGGAGCCAGAAGCATCAGTGGGGGACCCCAGAAGAGAAGAATCGGGGCTGCTCTGTGCAAAACTATTACACAGAGCAGGTAAGTATAACATGTTTTTAAAAAGAAAAAAAAATACTTTAAAGACCGCGCAGGGAAGATCCGCATCTGCACATTACGTGAGGGCAGGGCACATTTCAAGGCAGCAGGGCACATTACATGGGGGCAGGGCACATTACATGGGGGCAGGGCACATTAAGTGGGAGCAGGGCACATTAAGTGGGAGCAAGGCACATTATGTGGGAGCAGGGCACATTATATGCACCCCAGTGTGAAAGGAATCTAAATAAAAAAATGAGATCTCTGAGTCTGATGATATTTACCAGATTCAACCTCCAATAGTATATACAGTATATCTCTTCTGTCTGTTATTCTCAGAGTGGATTAGAGATTTTGCTCCCTAATCATATAGTTGGTTATTTATATTTACCACTGCATATAGATTTTTAAGAATAAATTGCCTTTTTTTAAACTTTACATATTAAATTATACACCACACGTTTTTAAGGTTATTATCCGATTAATCGAAACAATAATCGGCCAACTAATCGATTATGAAAATAATCGTTAGTTGCAGCTCTACAGTCAATGGTGAAAAGCGCTGGTCGGAGTGTTCTGGCGGGGGACCGTCCCCCTGTTAGAACACAATTTTTTTTTCGTTCAACCCACTGGGTGTGTACCGGGCTTTAGAGTGTAACTAAAGGTATTTTCTTCTTTTTTTTTTGGTTTTGGATAGAGTGAACAGGGATTAGACCCCCCATCAAATTTTTATTGCTGGCTGTGCCTGGCTTTTTCTGGCACTTTTTGTTTACAAGTTTAAATCAGTGTTTTTTTTTCTAGAAAATGACTTATAACCCCCAAATATTATACATTTTTTTTTTTAGCAGAGATCCGAGGGAATAAAATGGTGATTGTTACAATTTTTTATGTTGCACGGTATTTGCAAATGCACTTTTTTGGGGAAAAAAATGCACATTAATGAATTAAAAAAAAAATAACAGTTACCTCAATGTTTGTAAGATGTGACGCCGAGTAACTAGATACCTAACATGTCACGTTTTAAAATTGTGCACGCTCGCGGAAAAGCGGCAAACTACAGTACTTAAAAATCTCCATAGGCGACGCTTTAAACGCCTTTACAGGTTACCTGTTTAGAGTTACAGAGGAGGCCTAGCACTAGAATTATTGCTCTCACTCTAACATTTGCGGTGATACCTCACATGTGTGGTTCGAATATCGCTTACATATGTGTGCGTGACTTACGTATACATTTGCTTCTGCGTGATCTTTCACTTAAAATAATATTTTTCTTTCAACCTGGACCGGAAGTGACATCATGATGTTGTACTGGTCCTTCAAGGCCATAGAGTGTTAACTCTTTGATCGCCTATGGGAGCAGCTGGCCGCACTGCCAGAAATGGTAAGCCCAAGAAACACGGGGGGGGGGTGGGTTGGGTCAAGGAGGGGGAGGTCCCTTCCCACTGCGTTGGAAACTGTTCCAGTGGCTCATGGGCCGCTTGGAAGGGTTTCATGAGAAAGCCAGCTGCCAGTAGAAAAAAACGGTATCGGGGTTATGGCTGATATCTTCAGCCATAATCCCTTTAAACCACAGCAAACCGCAACATATATATATATAGTAGGCAAGTGGTTACGGAGATTCACTCCCTCTATTTGTCCTGTTTACCATTGTCACTAAAAGTGAAGGTAAAGGAAATCCCAAGTTTTGAGTTGTCCCCAGAACAAAAATAGAGGGGGGATTCCCTCACTTTGGAGAGATTTCTTTTCACTCCCTGTTTTGGCTATGGACTGGAAGTGAAGTCTCCCCAATGGGACAAAGAGAGCAAGATAAAACCTGACAGGGGTTATAACCTTCTCTTATTCTATTCAAAATGAAAAAAGCTTTCCCTTTAGTTTTATGTCAAATGTCAAAGAAAGGCAAAAAAGGCAAAAAAGTACTATGCTATGTTTGCCTTCTTGTATTTATGGCTCTTATGAACCAAATCTGACTAATTTAAATATTTCATATACGGGCCAACTACAACCCAATTCTAAAAAAGTTGGGACGCTGTGTAAAATCTACGGTACATAAAAACAGACATGCAAAATTAGAATTGGGACTTCACAAGTGCTGAAACCTCCTCTCAGAATAAACCTCTGTACACAATCATGCATTTTAAAAGGTAAATTTTATTACACAATTTATTAAAAATGTGTCTAATGTTGATGATAGACACTCCTTAAAAACATAAGAATTCATCACAACTCATTATAATACAACCCCCCCCCCCCCAAAGATAGTAATTCCTCCCCAATAAAGTGTAAAATGGGACCCAAATAAAATATTTGATCACACTGTGTATACACAGAACACATTATTCTGTCACATTAATAATGTGACAAAATAATGTGTTCTGTGTATACACAGTGTGATCAAATATTTCATATGGGTCCCATTATACACTTTATTGGGGAGGAATTATTATCTTTGGTGGGGGGGTTGGTAATATGAGTTGTGATGATCTTTTATGTTTTTAAGGTGTGTCTGTCATCAACATTCAGTGGCGTAGCGTGGGGGGGGCCAGGGGGGCCATTGCCCCGGGCGCAACATTTGGAGGGGCGTAGTGACAGGTGGCAGATTACCAGTAGCTCTTCTCCTGCACTGTGCAGTCTAGGAGACTGTGAGCTCTTCGCTATGATGAAGAAGAAGTTGCGGTGCGGCTTAGGCTCCAGTGGTAACACTGACACCGCAGCAAGTGAGTGACTGAACAGTGAAGACGGTGATGATGCCAGGGATTGTGACCGTGCGGCATGCGGAGAGTGGGGGGAACTTAGGGCAGGCGAAGATCTCCATTACACGTCACTCCCAACACACCGGGTCCAGGATCCCCACTCGCTGTGCCCGTTCTCTTAACCCGCCTCACAGCCCGGACTTCCGCCGCTCTCCTGAGTCTGACTCCTGCTTGCCACGGCACTCTGACCCTGCACCGACCACCCCAGGACTGTCTGGAGAAAACCCAGGCCAGGAGGAAGAGGATGCGGCATCCACATAGACAGAAGCCCTGGCCCCCTCCACGCAGCCTGCACGGACACTGAGTACTCGCTCTGTATTGCATGGTGGCAGCCGAGCCAAGGAGGGGGGCTGAGCTGAGGGGAAGAGAGCTTTGTATTTGAGGGGGGAGATGTACACAGATGTAACTCCTCAACCCTCGCACACAGCGCACCCACTCAACCCTGCACGCCACGAACAGTGCACCCCCTCAACCCTGCACGCCACACACAGTGCACTCTCCTCAACCCTGCACGCTGTACAGAGTGCACCCCGCTCAATTCTGCACGCCACACACAGCGCACCCCCTCCTCAACCCTGCATGCTGTACACAGAGCACCCCCTCAACCCCGCACGCCACACACAGTGCACCCCCTCAACCCTGCAAGCTGCACACAGCGCACCTACTCAACCCTGCACGCTGCACAGCACACTCTCCTCAACCCTGCACACTGTACACAGCGCATCCCCCTCAACCCTGCATGCTGTGCACAGAGCACCCCCTCAACCCCGCACGCCGCACACAGCGCACCCCCTCAACCCTGCACGCCACACACAGTGCACCCCCCTAAACCCTGCAAGCCGCACACAGCGCACCCCCTCGACCTTGCAAGCCGCACACAGCGCACCCGCTAAACCCTGCATGATGCACACAGCGCACCCCCTCAACCCTACATGCCACACACAGCACACTCTCCTCAACGCTGCACGCTGTACATAGCGCACCCCCTCAACCCTGCATGCCACACACAGTGCATCCCCCCTCAACCCTGCATGCTGTACACAGAGCACCCCCTCAACCCTGCACTCCATACACAGAACACCTCTGAACCCTGCACTCTGTCACCTCCACAGTCTGTGGTGTGCAGGCAGTGAGATGATATGCTGTAACCTTAAGCAACCAATCAGTGGGTTGTAATGATGTGCTGTAACCTCTAGCAACCAATCAGTGAGCTTTGATGATGTGCTGTAGCCACTAGCAACCAGTTAGGGAGCATTAATATTGTACAGTAACCTTCAGCAACCAATCAGTGAACAGTAATGATCTGCTGCAATCTCTAGCAAGCAATCGGTGAGCAATAATTATTTGCAGTAACCTCTAGCAACCAATCAGTTAGTAGTAACAATGTGCAGTAACCTCTAGCAACCAATGGGTAAGTGGTAATTATGTGCAGTATCGTCTAGCAACCAATCAGTGAGCAATAATGATGTGTGTAGTGGGCAGTGTAGGAATCAGGTAGTGTAGTGGTCAGTATAGGAATCAGGTGGGTCAGTGTAGTGGTCAGGTAGGTTAGTGGAGAGGTCAGTGCATAAATCAGGTAGGTCAGTGTAGGAATCAGGTAGGTTAGTGGTCAGATTAGTCAGTATAGGAATCGGATAGGTTAGTGTAGTGGTCAGGTAGGTCGGTGTAGAAATTAGGTTGGTCAGTACTACTGTACTAGTGGAAGGGACTCAGGGAGTGTTAAAAGTCTGCGGGTTAGGGGGGCGCAAATTTCTTACCTTGCCCCGGGCGCTGACAACCCACGCTACGCCACTGTCAACATTAGACACATTTTTAATGAATTGAGTAATAAAATGTACCTTTTAAAATGTATGATTGTGTATGGAGGATTGTGGTGCTGATCTTTCAGCTGAACTTGCGTCTTTGTTGACTACATAAAAACAGAATGCAATGATTTGCAAGTCTCCAAAAAACATATTTATTCACAATAGAAAATATACGTGTTTCTGCCATCAATTTTAATATTACCTTTTTTTATTATTATTAAAATGGTACATTTTCTCAGTTTAAACATGTGATATATTTTCTATCCTCTTTTCTGAATAAAATATGGGTTTACAAGATTTGTAAATCATTGCATTCTGTTTTTATGTAGATTTTACACAGCCTCCCAACATTTTTGGAATTTGGGTTGTATTGGATTTTGCAGTGGATATCAGCAAATTTACAAACAATGCATAAAAGCACCTTGTTTCCCATGTAAACTACATTTCTATCTTGACTGATCAATAGAAGATATCTATAGAACTCTAAAGGGCCATAAACAGGGGCTGAATTTTGGGTGGGATCGGCCAGTTCAATAGAAACCGGAAGACGTGTGTACAACAGCCGGTCCGACAGAAATCGGCCGTTCGGCTGGCTTCTGATGAAGGGACATGACCAAAAAACATCAGCCATTTGGCCAATGGCTGAGAGCACTGACCGGTGTGTTCTGGTGGGCAGCTGTCCCTCTGTCAGAACACAATAGCTCAGCGGGGGAGAGCACTGTACTAAGATTGCATAGTTAGTAGAGCAGCTCCTCCCGAGCTCTTCCATTTTTTTTTTTTGTTCAGCCCGCTAAATAAAAAAACGGATAGTGTGTACTAGGTTTAAATTAGGTTAGTTTGTAATACAAAGCCAAAATGGTTATAAATACTTGACATGCCACATGACTGGACCAGAAGATATCAGAGACAGGCCAGCAATAAATTTAATTCAAAGAAAGCCCACAGTACTGAGCAGAGTCAAACTGAATAGTACAGATTCTGAATGCATGCCAATATTTTATATATTTATAAAATATGCACAAATTATCATATTGCCAATTGGGTATACAATACAGAAGGCATGATCAAAGCGGTTTTCAGTATTAATGATCTGAACTTTGCAGCTTACATTAAGATTCATCTTCACAGAACGCAGCTTGAGAAGGGACAGACAGTTAAGGTTACAAATACATTTTATATAGCTTTTAAATACTTCAGTAGTATGGTTTATTATGTCATAACCTGTGAATGACAGAGGCTGTTAATTTGTGCCCTGGGACGATATAGACTGCTCATAAATAATAGCTGAGCTTGTGTGATTAGTTCATAAGACAGGAGAACGTTTAACTACAGGTGAAGCTCTACATGAGTGAATAATACATGTCTGGCCAGTCTCAAGCTAGGCACATTTTCCAGAATGTTACTAACAATGCTCTGGCTTTGTAATTATAAATAGTCATCTGACAAGAGCCATGTACAGTTCTCAACTGAAGAAACATCAAGAAAACTTTAATTTACATAAGATTGTGCATGTAGATCAGACTGCTTTTCTTCCTACAAACAACACAAAGAATGTTCAACATCATACTTTTGTTCTGTAGAACATAAATACACCAAAGAATGTGTACACCACATTGGCATAAACATTCAAGACACTGTGCCTGGAAAGTCTTAGCTTCTTAAAATAATAGGTGTTTCAGGACAGAGGAGAATAAATCTATAATCCAGGAGGGTTAGTTTGCATTCCAACTGAAAGATAAGTAGCTTTGGGCTGTTTCCAGGACTTTAAGTATCCAGAGGATCTTGTTGGGTTTCATTGTCCTGAACTGTTTGAGCCCCACTTCCTGGCTAGATACTCTCTCTGCTTCTCTCTGTGGGTGGCTTCTCATTCTTTTAATCCTGTAATGTGATTTAGTTAATTCTAGATTCTAATTGCCTTTAATGAACACCAGACCGGGAACTCCTCCTTCCCATACATTACCATTCTAAATCTCAAGAGGTTCCATATACAGCATCACCTCCAGGTTGTCACAGTTGAAAATACACTTTCTAGACAGTAGGGACTAGAACCGATATATCACCATACAAAGACATTATGATAACAAAAATAGTTTCTAACACTACTCTTCTGAGTTAATAGTAACTAAAAATCATTATCAAATCCTAAAAAGTATGTTAAAGGCTAAGGCACTTTGTAATAAAGTGTACCATACAAACAAGAGGCCCTTCAGCAGTAAAGTACAGCAAAGCCTTTTTAAAACAAAGTCTGTTTGAACCATCACTGCCATCACAAATCCAAAAAAACGAAGGGGTCTAATTAATTGTTTACACAATATTTGGTAAAGCTCATAAAATCACTCCTGTATATTCTAAACCCTAACTGATCTATGCAGAACCACTAGGTACAACCTATATGTTATGGCTGAATAGCTTTAAATGATAAATAAACTTTTTTTTTTTAAGAAACTAAAAATATCAATACCTTCTATTTGAAGAAGGCACATAGTACTGCGAGTATTTTGTTTTAGGGTCCAGTTTCATCACTGGGCAATTTTAATGCAGAAAATATTGACTAGATTCACATTACAATGATTGCAATTAGTATGTCAAAGAGGTTGATTATCATTTTCCACATGGAGCAGTTGAATCATTGAGCTATTGTAAAATGAAACGCTATTAACAAAATCCAATAATAATAAATAAATAATAATAAAATCAAATATATATATATTTTTTTTATGGAGCTGTTAAAATCCCATAGACTATCACATTTAAATTCTTTAGAATATCATACTGGTCGACAAAACTCTTGTTTGGGTGCTTTGAAACGCCATTTTAATGTGTTTAAAAGTTTTTTTTTTTCCAAAATGAAGTACATGTATGGCATTCACTACTAAGCTACTGCATTGACCTATACACACTTAGTGAAAAACAATCAGAGAAACTGTTTAAAAAATCAACTAATCAGAATACTGATGTCACTTTCCAAGTGTTTAAAGTTTGCATCTTATTGGTCTTTTTTTGCCATTAACTCCTGATTACAGCCAGCTAACACAGTGTTTCAGAAAATGATTCAGGCACTTGCACACAATGAAGAAGTATACAGTCTGTTTATTGATAAAGTGTATGTTACTGAATAGGTGTGCAGGTTATTCTGGCAAGTTTCCCCAATGCAATCATGCTTTTCCAGACAGTGAACACTTCTAAAGCTCCCCTAATTTCCCTTCCCTCACCAAGAAAGAAAAGCTGTAGTGACAGCTCCCTTGGCTATAATCTCACCCTGCCCAAGCAAGAAGTAACATTTCAATCTGATAGATGGCCCTTGCCAGTTCTAGGTGCTTCTGAAGGTGGAGGGTTTTTTTTCCATTCTGAGATTTCAGTATAAAGTGGAACAATGTAACTAATAAAAACAGACAATGAAAAGACTTCCCAGAGGCAGACTGTCTGACAGCAGAAAGTCTGTTTTATTATCTATTACAACCCCTACCAGTTAGAGGTCACTGCAAGCTAAGGGGACTGCCTAAAAGGCACTAAATCTTCTTAACAGGTTTTCCTTTTACAAACACAAAGGTTACTTCTCAGCTGTTACCCCCTATCCCCCTACTTTAGGATTCCGGACCCAAGAAACAGCCCATCAGAGGGATTATATAATCCAATTTCCAGGGCATTTAAACCAGCCTTCCGCATGTAGCCTCCATTAAGAACAAAACATGTGGCTAACGGCTCTTTTAAATGTTGCCTTAAGAACAGAGATACTGAGACAATAACTACGTTTTCAGATGTAAAATTAATTGGTTCAATGACAGCTGGCTCCTGCCCTTTTATCTAGTAATAGCATGAATACAGCAAATTACACCAACAATATGGGTGGTATATGTAAAAATAGAAACACATTCACACCTATACCAATTTATATATTCACACCTACACATGTATTTATGTCATTAGTTATTTCTTCGTTTTTATACTAGGTTTAGTTCCATAAAAATAAAAATAAAATTATTCTCAGAAAGAATTACAGATGAGAAGGTCTGCAACAACAGTAGCACTTTTCCACTGTAAGATAAGGCACAGTTTATCTCTGGAGAGTTTATTATAGAATTATATATATACAGTATATATTTATCTTACAGTGAATTCTACTCAAATGATCTATAACTATAGAAATTCTAGCTCTTGGTACCCAACTTCTGAGTTTAGGATTAGCCCATCACCTCCCAATATCCCCCTCTCCTTTTTTTGGAGTCTTTGGGCTGAGTGATCCTGTGACACACTGGGTCCTCTTGTTAGAGGGATTGTACACTGGTTTTATACAAATTTGTACATATTTATTATGGCCAGGACTAATTTATTTTTCTGCACAGTCAGCAGGGGGAGCTTTAAGCCTAGTACTCACTATCAGTTTTTTTTTTTTTTTTTTTCGTTTAATCCAGTTGGACAAAAAAAAACCTGACAGCTCAGGTTGGAGCTGCTGTACTAACAATCTGATGTTAGTATAGCAATCTCCATCACTGAGCTATTGTGTTCTGACAGGGTAACGGCCCCCCCGCCAGGACACTTCGGTCAGCGCTCTCAGCCTATGGAGAGTGCTGATCTGGAGTCAGTTGGCTGCTGGTTTCCCAGCATGCTCATCCGACAGAAGCCGACTGTTCAGCTGTCATACACATGGGCCAAATGTTGGACTGTTTTTATTAAACTGGCTGATGTCCCCTGGCATTCGGCCCATGTGTACTAGGCTTTAGGCTCCTTTTGATGTGGCGTTAATTTGCTTTACCATCTGAGATACAAAATTATGCCGTTTGTACAGATCATTGGCTCAAGCAGACATGCTAATACACATAGTTTTTTCACTCAACCAGCGGGTTGAAAGAAAAAAAAACCTCACAGATCCCCAAATCCACATAAGTGATGTAGATGTAAGGATCTCCCCTGCAGTGCTATTGTATCTTGACAGAGCGGACTACCTCCATCATCAGAATACACTGGTCAGTGCTGCAGCTATTGGCTGGTTTTCTAGCAGGACTGTTCGACAGAACCATGCTGAACAATGTATTGGATGGCTCAATCCAAAGTTACAAGTCAGACAAAGCAGCGGCTGGAGGCATACTGAAGTCAAATAATTAGTATGACGGCCAGTAACTAGAATATTAACATGGAGGTCCGCAATACCATTCTTTGCACTTTTATTCCATTAGAATGTACACAAGTATTGCAGGCCATATGTGTCTTGAATTTTAGCTGATTCCAGTTGATTTGGCTAAAATTCAAACTATGGGTGGCCCTGTCAGCACCACCTAGCTCAACAAACTGCAATCTTAAAATAAATGGAGCCGAGCAGAAAATTCTCAAGCTGTTGCCAAGCAGTGACTACAGCCTAACAGTGACTGCAGCCAATCAGTTGCAGTCACCATTTGGGTATTCTGTCAGCTGAAGGGGAGATTCCTCCATCCATGTTGTTTACAATATAAACGCAAATGGTTAGCCTTAGCTATCTTTATGTCATTTCCCATAGGCCCCTACATTACAGGAATCAGACAGGTTACACATTGGGAGGCAAGTAGATTCTATGGCATTGTGCAGTACTCCCAATCTAACATATTTTCATGCACAGGTGACTGGATGGGGAAATATTAAGCTAGCACACAGGATGAAGGGCACAAGGGAAAGTGCCTAATGAATTATATAAAGTTCTTTTATAGGCCAGTGAGCAGACACATAACACAAGATGATGGAGGATGTAGTAGTAAATAGTGGCTATGCATTGTGGCAGAGGTGTGTACCACAAGAGCAACGGAACGAAATTACAGATATTTTTGCAAATAACATAGCTCATGTAAAGAATATCTACTCCAACTGTTTATTTAGCTCTTTGGATAGAATGTTGCTTCCTTTTGTCTCCCACACATCTTGGGTGGATTGCCCAATCACCATATTTTCTGATCTTTTGGATTTAGTCATAAATATGTATGGCCAAATGTGTTTACAGTGTATTTTAATAACATTATCATAATATTTTTCATGCATTAAGTTTTGCCATTCATTGATGTAAAAAGCACAGAAAAAAGTAATGAAAAATGTGACAATCTGGTGTTCGGGGAAGAAAATAGTTTTTCTTCCATTAATATATGATGATATTTTAATAGCACTATTTCTGCGCTGATATATCATCTATTTTAACAATCTGAGGCATACCTGATGTAGAACAATATGCAATACAAACTGTCTATATTTAAAACATTCAGTAAAAAGTAATTTCATTTTAATTGGCAATTGATCTTTATGCTCCCATATTTTGGCTGTTAGCTGCCATTGTAATTAAGGTTTATCCAGGCACAGTTTATTGCTTAAAAGCCAAAACATCAAGCTACTAAATTACTATAAAATAAAACTGTGACATGGCTCTCCTAAAATCCTAAATGTATATGTCACCAAAAAATAAAAAAACAGCTTTAAGTTTTTAAGTGAGGGAAACCATGGAAATCAGTCCTTTTTGCTTTAGTGACCACCAACTTGTCCACATTAATTTGCTTATTACATAGCTTTGAAATCCTTTGTCTAACTTTAACATAGTTTCTGTTCAGGTTCATCATCCCTCATCAGTGTTAAATATAGAATCCAGAGCAGTGAGATGAGATAACCAGTTACCAGCTTTTAGTGAGGGTAAAAAAAAATGGCAATACTAAAATACTATAAAAAGCAAAATAGATTTACTGGTCCTAATTTCCATCAATAATATAAAACAAGGGAATTTATCCTTAATGCAATAGTGGATGGAGCCACACAAATAATTCCTTAAGCTCTTGTTCGCAGCATGCATATTTGTACATTAGGATAAACTGTAATAGGCAACCTATTTATTTTGAATTGGCTGTCAATGTACTTCTCTGCATGAAAATAGCATCTGCACCGTAATGCACATAGCAACCATATTCAGGCAATGAGGTGCACAATAGTTTGGTAGTGTGCTACAAACTATATGTGCTCCCTTTTGGTCTATTAAAAATACCAGTGGAAGTATTTTGTCATACCTGTTTAATAAGTGCAAAATTATACCTCTTGAGCTTACTGATATCCAGTGAGCTTTTAAAGGCTAAGTTCACCTTTTGGAAAAAATAATAAATGCACATATTTTTGCAGGAAAAAAATTGCATTTATTTTAATTTTCTGATGAGCCTGCAGAGCATTGCACCCGCAATCAGTAAATCACAGGTGCCTGCCCATACCTTTATATGGGCAGACAGTTACAAAGTTGGAGGAAATGTCAATGAGCTATGAGGGCGCTCATCAGCACCCTCACAGTTCAGTGAGGACTAGGACTACAAGCCGTCTGATATGAATGAATGATGTAGCTGTGTGGGCAGTGCCCTGCACAGCGATGCTGTTTCTGAAAAGTCACAGCGAGTGCAGAGAGAGGAGGATCACCTGCCCACTGCCACAATGGGAGGGCAGACCTGGAGTAAGTTTCATGTTACACCCTAAATATGGGTATAATGTATAACATATTCCAAAAGGTAATCCAAAATATATCATTAAGTTGATGGTAGATGTGAAATAGTCCAGTGAAGAAGCAAACATTAATTCTTAAATCGTGTAGTCATACTTGCTTCCACCATCCGCAATCCACCAATAGTGTGCCCCAGCTTCTCACCTCAAATGAAGATACCAGTCTAGTAGCCCTTCTGGTAATAATGATCCTTAATGGTGATTTCAACTTTTCTCTTTAACGCACCAGACCAGGCAAAGGTAAAGCAGTGGTTTTGGATATAAGTAAAGAAACAGTGTTCTCCCACTGTGCACAATACATCCTTGTTAATCACCTCCACTCTCCTCCATTCAAGACTCATATAAGATAAAGGAGCTCTGCATAGTGCAGTAATTCCATATTAAAAAATGTATTATAAGCGAAAACTTACATATCAAATTGGAACATTCAATATCGATAAAATCAGAGTCACCCGGCTCCTCCCGATGCGTTGCGTCACTAATCACATCTACCATCAACTTAATTATATATTTTGGATTAGACAAGCACCTTTTGTGACTCTAGGATTAAAGAAATGTACTTAATTTGCGTATGCATATTTTGAATATTATCAATTTTGGAATGATAATTCACTGTTTGGACTGTATTATGAACTTCATTGAATATTGAATTTATATTTTGTTTACTTTAGCACTTTACTTGAGCTAGCGCCACATTTATATTATATAATTATTTTACTCTGTTTGTGGGGACTATCCTTTAATGTTGAATGCCACTCCTTGAGGTTTGGGTTTTTTTGGTTTGTGCATTTGTTTTTTCTTAATCATACTCCAAAAGGTGAACTTATCCTTTCACTTCTGATCTGACAATGCTGCATTGAAATGCCCCTGACACGACCTCTGCCATTTACAATTACCAACTATACATAGCAACAAGGTTTTTAAAACACCAACACGCATTGGTAGTATCAGTATATCGAGCTTATCTCTTTTACATGTTTTTTTTTACAAAACTTTGTAAAGATTATGCATTCCCTTTAACCCCTTTCAACGTTTCTCAGCAGTTTATAAATATCTTAAAGCCAAAGGCCTCCCAATCATGTGATCACTGTGATTGGCTGTCACAATGAACCGGATCTTATCCTACCGACCCAAGATCATTGCTATATGACTGGCAGCAGCTGTGGACAATGCAGCCACTATGTATGGGCACTCGATAGATTGGACTCACAGCACAAAACATGTTTGCATATATATGGCAGCATGGAATAAGGCTCACTTCTGTGTTGAAATATATGCGTACAGCTGGTGGGAAGGGGGTTAATGTGCATGAAGTTCTAGGGAAGCCAGAGCCCAGTCAGCATCAGCCACAGCAAAGGGTAGTAAACTATTTCAGGAATGTTAGCTGTTCATAACCACAGCACTTTCTCTTACTGAAAAATCTGTCTCTACTTTTATTAATGTCAAAGTATTCATAACATTCTTTGCTGACCTCACCTTTTCCTCGGCTTGTGTTCTGGTAAGTGCTGGCTTGTGGTGAAACACCATATTCTCAAATGTCAACAAATAAAATGACCGGCCACTCTCTATATTGGTTCATACTGTCAACATACCTAACTCATGTTTGATAAATTAAACACAGCAGTGAAAAATGTCCCCCTAAGCGTAAGCAGACTGAGACTAGTGCAATTTTCCATAAGGCAGTAGGTATTAGTTTTCACAAGCGCTAACCGAAGGATTGGTTTTAAGTGTCGGTGAACATCAGAGTATAGGCACAAGCTAAGATTAACAAACACCCTTATGTCCTACAAAGTGGCAGTTTAATAAGAGTAAAATTCAAACATATGAGGTTTTGTTTCCCGAGGCTTAATTCTCAACAAAAGATCCTTGTGTCAGTGTATGTTCTCATTGTTCTTTTAAGTTCCAAACACCGCTGTTAAATAAGGTGGGACAATACATTGGGTAACAGCAACATAGGCATGCCTTTGTAACTGTTCCCTGTTATTACTGGCATTTGTCCATAGCAAATGTGATACAAAAAGAATTGTTTGCTAAAAAAAGAGTATGTAAAACTGTCGGTTGCTATAATTATTAGGTTGCCATAGATGGTCTGATATCTACAAGCAATGATCCTGATTCAAGCAGTTTGATGTAAATGCTGTATGTAGTCTACAGAGGGTGATAATGATCACATGTAGCCTACAGAAGAGTTATTTGTTGCGTAAGGAGATTTACCAACTTGGGAAACCACCATGTGTTTGGGCCCAGGCTCAAAGTACTGTGTACAATTTATGTGACACGAGTTATAGTGGATATCTGATGCTAAATTAAACATTTTGACAATGAGCAGATGCCTCCCTACCAATCTAAGGAAGTTCGCCACCTGTTAAAAGATCAGCCTTGCTCCTAATCACAATTTAGGCCCCATGCACAATGGGCTGTTAGCCCTTATGCATGAGTTGGCACTTATGTTTAGGACAGACAGTATGTGTCCAGGGACGAATGCCAGACTTCTTGCGTTCTGAGCATTTGCCAGTGGGCAAATACTTCCCTAAGGCTGGCCATACATAGAGAATCCAGCAGGCTGGTTGTACCCAAGTTGATCGATCGATCAACTTGGTACAGTTAGCCTGCCCATTAACGTTCGAA
This sequence comes from Aquarana catesbeiana, assembly GCF_042186555.1. Taxonomy (NCBI): domain Eukaryota; kingdom Metazoa; phylum Chordata; class Amphibia; order Anura; family Ranidae; genus Aquarana; species Aquarana catesbeiana. The sequence continues at coordinate 273,006,094 of NC_133329.1, read as the reverse complement.
TCTCAGTCGTTCAGCAGGAAGATTCAAATCGTGTATGGCCGGCCTATTAGTACTGCTCAGTGCTCTACACATTCTTGTCCAGCAACAGCAGCTATCAGCCTCCTATACAGTATGACAGGCTGCCGATAGTGGGACTGAATGATGCACCTGCGCCCTCCACCCACAGCTAAACACTGGAGCCTCATGCACCGGGACTAAATGCTCAGTGTAGACCTTACTAATTTTTTTTTTCATCACAAATGTGTCAAACTCAAAATCATTATACATTTGCATTAAAGTGTATGTAAATCCAAAACATTTTTGTTTGAGAGAGAGCAAACTTGTTTAAACCCTTATCAGGTATTTTTTTTCTGCCTGTGGTCCAGCTGGGAATATTTCCCTTCACTTCAGAAATGCAATAGGAAATGAACAGAATTCCGATCTTAGAGGGTTGACACAGAAGCAGGTTTCCCAATTGGAATATTTTCCTTCACCTCTTGCTTTGGTGATAATGCCAATTTTTTTGATTTTCCCCACACTTTCTGTCTTAAGGACAGCAGTCACAAGATCATTCAAATAGATTCCTCACCAGCAGAGAAACAAACGACAATAAAAATTTGATAAAGTGTCTAACTCTGCCCTACTCTATCCAAAAATGAAAAACAAATGCCTTTACACACTTTAAAAATCCTCAAACAATCCGATCACTCTGATGTAACAGTACAGCAATCTGACTCAATAGAGGGAAAAAACAGATAATTACAGATGAGCACTGACCAAGGAATATCTTTTGGTCAGCAAGAAAAATTAGAGAAAAAAAGAGATTCCTTTTGATCTTCTCTAATTAAGAAGATATATCAGAGAGCTCCACTAGTCTTGTCTAATATGTGCAGTTTAGTGGATGTGCGTATTGGGTGAGCAACTGATCTTGCAGGAGACTAACTGTTCCTGATGAAGCAGAAAATCTCTCACAAATCACCACCCTCCAATGACTCGCTAGGATGTGAAATCCAGGCCTTCTCACTTTGGTTTTACTTTTTGTACTTCTAGTCTAGAGGAATGATTTCTGTGAACTGTTTTTGCCCCATACATTTAGAGTGTTGCACCATTTTAGCCACTGATTATTGCAGAAAGTTTGGTGTTTATCACGTAAACTCCAAACTTTCTACATCAAACCTAGAAATATTACTGGTAAATCAGTCATAATAAACTATAACATTCCCAATATTTAGCCAGTAGAGATGAGCAAAATCAGAGTTTAATTTCCCCAAATTTTCTGGAATCTGGAAATTCTGGAGAAATGAATTAGAGGGAAAGAGGAAGGAGAATTAAGGTGATTTTTGGTGTTTTCAAAGGTGCAGAAGGCTTTAATTGACTTATAAGCAGACTATACACTAGTAGGTTTTCAAATGCACGATTGTATTAATATCTGTATGAACATTAGAACAAAAATTCTTTGTATATTTAATGACTGGAGGAATGGCATTTGAAAAGTACCTCAAAAGTACTTTTTTAAAAGGACATGTGTCCGCTGACACCCGCCAACATCCGATTCTTTCCACTAAAAATGACAGATGGGGCAATCTGTTCCCTATCCAACTGGCGGATTGAATTGGATGACATTCGGTCCATTTCCATCCAACCGCCCAATTGGGCTGTGTCCATTCTGCATAAGCGGAGCTGCCACGGACCTGTCATCCGCCTGCTCAGCGGAGATCAGTGGACAGATTCCCCGCTATGCAGGTGGATCCACTGACAGAGTCTGCCCGTCTGAAATGCCTTTCAAGTTATCCAAGCCCTGGTATTATGCTAAAAATTACCCCACATTAGCCTCAGTAATGTACATTTTTCCACAAATAAATAAAGACAGGGAAAAATAACATTAAAGCAACAGTACACAAATCACAATCGAATACAAAAAATAAAACTGAAAACAAAAAACAAATGTGAAGAACATTAATTGAAATAAACTAAATTATCCTAAATTCAACACCCCCCCCCCCAACAAAAATACACTGTAAATATAAAAAAAAAGTAGATGGTTTCATAAGGAATTTTTGCCAAAGGGGCTCAATGAACGTCTGCTTCGGTGAGAGTTTGCCGATGGCAAAATCAGTTATTTCACTGGTAAATGAATTTTTCTGAAATTACTTTGCTCATCCCTGTTAGCCAATATAGCCTTTTCATGCCACCCAATACTTTAAAACAAATGAATTCCCAGTTTGTGCCTGCCTGACAACAGCTTAACATTTGCATTCACATTGATAGAGATTTTGTTGGCCGATCTGTAATACAATTTCCACACTGGAGATGCCTACGCTTTGCCATCTGCTCTCCCTATGCTTCCCTCAGCTAATACATGTACTGAAATTCTGAGAGCAACAACATGACCAATTATTCCACTTTACAGAAAATGTCCAGTCTTTGGAATGGTTATTATTTTTGCTAAGTTATTCTTCAACCCCACCCTTCTCTTGTTTATACAGTACACCCACCATCTCTTCCCTCCTACTTGTAAAGATACCCAGATGAAAAATGTTTTTCAAGGCTGAGGACTGAGTGACAAATTTGGCCCAAATTCAAACTGACTTATTCATTATTTTACTGCAACTGCATATAAACAATCTATCTAGTCATCAATGTTAGGTGCTTGCCAGAAAGGAATGGCTCTACTATTTCTTTGTGACTTTAGTACTAGGGCTTTTTCTAGCGGGACCCTTGTTACCACACCCAACATTTATACGGAGGGCTAATCTGACTCCTAAAGTGTTACTAAACCTAGAAAACTGCATTCACTATACCTGGATTCCCACAGTACACAGAACATGGAGATGCACTTATTATTTTACTAAATATAAACTGCTAAATACCTTTTCTCATAAACGGTCTTGTGACTTTTATCAGTGTCTGGTTAAAACTTGTAGGAGAAGTTTTCATTCTACTCTGACTGTCCTATGAGGCTGCAGGACCCATGACCCTCTGTCTGGACAGTGCTGATTGGTCCTGTGCCAATCACATGCACCCTCCCAAGAAAAGAAAAAACTCTCTAGCAATATACACTAAACTGAGCATGCGCAGAGTGACTCCAAAGGCTCTGTCTTATCAGGAGATGGTTAGGGGACTGTGGAAGAAGGGGAGGTTTCAGAAAAGACAGGATCAAACAGCCTTTTTACACAATGCAGAGGATTAACCCGCTAGGTTTCACAGTGAGTATAACAAGAATGCTTTACTGAATATACAGACTGATTTTACTGTTGTGGGTTTAGGAACACTTTAAGTATTGTTTCTCAATGCTCTTTCCAATAACAAATTTGTTTCCAGATGTGGCAAACCCATTTCGAAATGGCAAGCTACTTAGGAAAATAGCACACACAACATTCTGCATTAACATATGCTTTTTGAACTCATGATTTAAACAGTCAAGCATGGCACCCTGAAGAGAGGGCAACCTGGTTGCCAAAATTTTTTTAAAGTTCTGACCCTGAAAAACTCTAGCTAGAGTTCCTGTTGCTCCAGGTACCATGATGGATATATGGTTAAATTGTTCAAAGTTGCAATGCCTAAAAGTACACTATAGTACAAAAAGTATTGGGACGCCTGCCTTTACACACACATGAACATTAATGGCATCCTAGTCTTAGTCCATAGGGTTCAATATTGAGTTGGCCCACCCTTTGCACCTATAACAGCTTCAACTCTTCTGGGAAGGCTGTCCACAAGGTTTAGGAGTGTGTCTATGTGAATGTTTCACCATTCTTTCAGAAGTGCATTTGTGAGGTGAGGCACTGATGTGGATGAGAAGGCCTGGCTCACAGTCTCTTCTCTAAGTCATCCCAAAGCAGTGGCGGCCGCTCCATAATGGGCGCAGGGGCACCGCTCCCCAATTCATGCATCCGGCCCCCTAATCTACATGCAGGGCACCGGAAGCATGGATTCCAATGGGGGGGGTGTTTAGGCTCTAATAGGCTTCAAAAAAGGGTGGGCTTGGGACGCAGAGCACTGCACCCTAAGCCCACCCATGTGTGTGACAATAGCAAATGAATATTCACTATTGTTGAGGAATTCTCCTCCCGGCCAATCAGGAAGCCTCTTAGGACTCCCTGGCCAATCGTGTCTCAGGACAAACTTCCTATTCCTGTATGGCCAGGTGGAGAATGCCTCACTGTGTGCTCCCTGGAGCAGCCCCGGCTTGTCCTTCCCCCTGCCTCCATAAGGTAAGGCAGCATTGTCATGGCACGTTTACAGTGTTTCCCCCCCCAGGGGTTATCGCCGCTGTTCGTCACCCATGCGGGGGAGCGGTGATTGCTGCCATCTGTCATGTGGGGGGTCGGTGTTATTTTGTGCCCCCCAAATTTGTAGCACCAGCCGCCACTGTCCCAAAGGTGTTCTATCAGGTTGAGGTCAGGACTCTGTGCAGGCCAGTCAAGTTCCCCCGCCCCAGTCATGCTCACCCATGTCTATATGGACCTTTTGTGCACTGGTCCAAATCATTTGGTGGATTATGTTGTGGGGTTGTTTTTTGGGGGTTGAGCTTGGACCCTTAGTTCCAGTGAAGGAAACTCTTAGGCTGGGTTCACACCCATGCGAATTGGATGCGGGTTTCCCCGCATCGAATTTGCATAGCAGGAGAATGTGGCCGTCTCTCTATGGAACCAGTTCACATATCACCGGGGCGGCTGCCGAGCGCACTGCACAGAAACGCTGTGCATCTTGGCCTCCATTTCAGGGCTGAATTCAGGCAAAGATTCTGCCCTGATTCGTCCCTGAAATGGAGAACAGGGACGGACAGCGTTGCTGTGTGATCCACAGTCGGTTTGGGTGTGAACTGAGCCTCAAGGCATCAGCATACAAAGACATTTTGGGCTATTTCATGCTCTCAACTTTGTGGGAACAGTTTGGAGATGGCCTCTTCCTGTTCCAACTTGACTGCGGACCAGTGCATAAAGCAAGGTCCATAAAGACATGGATGAGCGAGTTTGGGGTGGAGGAACTTGACTGGCCTACACAGAGTCCTGACCTTAACCTGATAGAACACCTTTGGGATGAATTAGAGTGGAGACTCCGAGCCAGTCCTTCTTTTCCAACATCAGTGCCTGACCTCACAAATGCGCTTCTGGAAGAATGGTCAAACATTCCCATAGACACACTCCTAAACCTTGTGCACAGCCTTCCCAGAAGAGTTGAAGCTGTTATAAAGGGTGGGCCAACTCAATATTGAACCCAACAGGCGAAGACTGGGTTGCCATTAAAGTTCATGTGTGTAAAGGCTGGCGTCCCAATACTTTTGGTAATATAGTGTATGTATGTACAGTATTAATTTATTAATTCAGTATTATATCACAACTGAACAAACACATAAGAAGCCATTATACAATCTTGGATTTTTATAGATTTAGTGCAAATATACCTGTCCATATTTTGGCTTTCTACAGACATAGATGTCTTTATCAAAGTATTTTCATTTTTGTTTAAAAAATAAAAAAAGATTTCATGAAAGGGTAAATGGAGAATACGTTCACCTGAGTTCATGCATGTATTGGAAACTCATATATTAAAATTACTGAAGAAAACCCAAATCCTAATGTAAAATGATACTGTAAATAGTTTTAAGTAAATGTCATCATATTTACCTTGATCTGAGAAAAAACAGCTACATGCCCTTCCTTACCCCCTGTGGTGATGTAATAAGCATCACTCCACTACTTTGTACGCCTTTCAGTGCTGAATCAAAGGCACTTAGTTAATCTGCCCAAATGTAATTAGAGACTGATATAGCTTTAGACCTGTCATTCATTACTTTAGTCAAGGGAGACTTTGACTAAATCAGCCAAACGGTCTAAAAACTGCTACAAAAGTAAACAATCTCTCCTCTGCCCTGTGAGTAACATATACACACACCACCGATCAGACTCGTTTTTGAGTAAGCTATCATCCTACTTCTATAAACACCAGCTACAGCAAAATAATAATCCAAACAGATGATTTCATATTTGAAAAATGACAATTTCAAAGAGATCTGTCTATTGTTAAAAATAAAATTATATATACTTAACTATGTATCTGATGTGATCGGCTTTATGGGGATAACTGAATGTTCCAAAATGATTTCTTTTTTTTTTGTATGTTTATTTAGCACCAGATTTGCTAGCTACAAGCGAGGTTTGTCTTTCTTGCTTAAAGCGGAGTAAGAGGCAAAAAGTCAACTCAATCTCAAACAATTGATCACCCCACCCCCCACCTCGTTTTTTGTATATATATATTTTTTTTTGTTGTCTTTTTGGTACCTTTTCTCCATTTTTTCATTGGGACTTCCATCTTATGTCACCGCAGTGAGGTATGTCACTTCCACAATTGCATCTGGCCCTCCTCCTTCCCCTCCCCCTGCCTTCTGGGACCTGTGTGTGCCCCAGAAGATGACAGGACCATTCAAAAAGCGCTGTGCGACTCGCACATGCAAAGTAGGAAGCCGGCTGTGAAGCCCGAAGGTTTCACTACTGGGGTTTCCCTCAGTTGCAATGCCAGTACCTGCACCCAAAGCCTTTTAATGGATCAGCTTGGGGTGCCGACATCACGGGCTCCCTGGACAGGTAAATGTCCTTATATTAAAAGTCAGCAGCTACAGTATTTGTAGCTGCAGACTTTTCTTTTTTTTTCCACCAGGCTGGAACTCTGCTTTAAGTGACCCTATCACTAGCTTTCCAAGGAGAAACTAGAATATGGGTGCTCAACATGCGGCCCTTCAGCTGTTGTGGAACTACAAGTCCAATGAATATTGCAAGGCTGACAGTTACAAGCATGTCTCTAAAAAGCCAGAGCTATGATGGGACTTCCAGGTGTGACCACTATCCAACTACTATATTCTGTAGTGACATAGTGTCAGAAAGCATGAAATCAGGCCGAGACATAAGTACAGTTAAATCACACTTGTTTAATAATAAAAGTAAAAATAACAAATGTAGTCAAAACATAGCCAAAGTTCAGGAACCGGAAAGGATAGTCAGCCAAGCCAGAAGTCAGGGATCAATGTAGTGGAACAGCAAGCAGGATCTGTGATGTGATAAAGGTGAAGGCAGAGAACATGTTACCCCCACGGAATTTCAAACAATTGCGTATGTTTTTAGGTATCGTGTCATATTGTAGACAGTGGATACCACATGCTAGCGCTTTGATGCAGCCATTATACGATTGTTTGAAAATTGTACCGTATATGCTTACAGAAGTAGCTTATGAATCGTTTATCACTTTGAAAAAGTTGTTGATTTCTGCCCCGGCTATTGGTATACCAGATTACACCAAGATATTTAATCTGTACATTGCTGAGATCGCTGGACACGCCACAGGTGTTCTGACACAGGCACATGTAAAACAAAGACCAGTCGCTTACTTTTCAGCAGCATTAGATCCAATATCTAGAGGTTCACCGTCCTGTGTACGGGCGGTAGCTGCAGTGTCAATTATCATAGATAAGTCATCAGAGATTGTTCTAGACAATCCAGTCGTAGTGCATACCACACATGACATACATGCAATCTTGTCTCAGGTACAGCCCAAACACATTTCAATGGCTAGGCAATTAAGGTTACAGTGTACTTTACTCTTACCTCCAAATGTCACTTTTCAGCGCTGTACAACCTTAAATTTGGCCACCTTTTTGCCTCTTCAGTCACCAGATTTGGCAAGGGGGAATGATAGTACTAATAGTACTAGTGAGAAAAGAAATGAGGACACAGACACTCTTTTGTTTAAAGAAGTAAATGAACACGATTGTTTTCAGCTCATGGAACAGGAGACAATGGGATTCCCACATGTTACAGATACACCGATTTTAAATGCTGAGCACACTTTGTACATAGATGGCAGTAGGTTTGCTGATGACAAGGGTAAATATCACACAGGGTATGCTGTAGTGACTGATACGCAGGTAATTGAAGCACAGGCCTTACCAGCCCACATGTCAGCACAGGAAGCAGAATTAAAAGCTTTAGAACAAGCCCTAGAATACTTAAAAGAACGAGAAGGGAATATTTACACTGACTCCGCCTACTTTTATGGTGTAGCGCACGATTATGGCCACATATGGAGGGCTAGAGGTTATCTGACAGCAGCAGGTACACCTGTAAAACATGGAGAAGGGATTAAGAGAGTCCTGAACAATCTTCAAAAGGTTAAACGAGTGGCCATCATGAAGATAGCGGCACACACGAGCGCAAAAACAATTTAGGCAAAAGGAAATGCATTTGCAGATTTGACTGCAAAACAGGCAGCTCTAGGGGAAGGAATCCCTGAGACCTTAGCAGCGGTAGAGGTGAGTATCCCAGAACCAACATGGCAGCAGCTGAGTAAATTACAGGAGCAAGCAGGGGAGAGCGAGAAAGATAAGTGGGTCAGGATGGGAGCAGCACCAGACCTTGACAATGTATGGAGGGAAGGAGGCAAAATATGCCTACCTGCCTCTCTGTACCCAGCAATGGCAGCGGCAGTTCACCTACCCACACACGTCAGTTCCAATTCCATGTATAGGATTGTGAACCAAGGATGGCTCGCCCCTGGATTCAGTAGCACTGCAGAAAACTACTGTGCAGCCTGCCAAATCTGTCTCCTGAATAACCCAGGACAGAAAGTGAAAACCCCACGAAAACACCAGGTCCGGGCCCAATACCCCTTCCAGAGACTGCAAATTGATTACATACAAATGCCTAAGAGTGGCCCCTTTGAATTTGTCCTCGTGTGTATCAATTTATTCTCAGGTTGGCCCGAAAGTTATCCAGTAAAATCAGCTACAGCTAAAGCCACAGCTAAGAAACTGATCACTGAGTTAATACCTAGGTTTGGTCTTCCTGAAACCATAGAATCAGATAGGGGGACACACTTTACAGGAGAAATCATGCAGAATGTGATGACCATGTTAGGGGTTCAACAAAGTTTTCACACCCCTTACCACCCACAGAGTTCAGGATAAGTGGAGAGAGTAAATGGGACAATAAAGTTAAAAATACAAAAATCCATGCAAGAGTTAAACAAGCCTTGGCCAGAATGCCTGCCTCTGGCTTTATTCTCTATAAGGTACACTCCAACAGGAAAAACAGGATTATCCCCATACGAAATACTTTTTGGGAATGCACCTAGATTAGGTCTATACTTTCCACAGAGTATGCAATTGCAATGTGATAGTTTGACTGCATATGTGATACAATTACAACAACGTCTAACTAAGATCCACAAAAGTGTGTATTCTTCTCTTCCAGACCCTAATTCAATAACAGGTACACATACGCTGCTACCAGGGGATTATGTATATGTAAAGAAACACACCAGAAAGACATTGGAACCCAGGTTTGAAGGTCCTTACCAAGTACTCTTGACCACAGCCACCTCAGTAAAGCTGGAAGGAAAACCTACCTGGATACACGCATCACATTGCAAGAAACAACCCGAGAAAACAACATGATGAAATATCTACTTACATATTTTTTGTTGAAGATTGTTGTTTTACAAATATATGCATGGACTCCTGGTATTAATGTACTTGAAGTAGAGGAAACAATGACTTTCGAATGGAGCATAGATGACCCTAAAGTGGCAAATGTATCAGGATATGAGATAAATAAGGATTACACTGTGGGTAATTATACTGTTGAAGGACATAGGCGACCGTTTCATGTAGATGTAGGTATAGCATGGATACAGGCAGACCCCCTCTCAGAAGTAACTGTAACTTTCCAGTGGAACGATAATATGGGTTTCCCCTTTAACAATAGTAAGAACCATAGGTGTCATAAAATATCCCTTTCACAGACATGGAAACAAGCCCGGGAACGGGTAGTGGGACAAATGTACCATATATTAACAGTCATGGCAGAAGGAGGGAATATAACCGAAGGGATGTTTAATCTGACAGATATTACCGTTAATCCAGTACTTTCCTCTGTGCCTCTTGGTGGAGGGAAGAGAGAGTTGATGGGTGGTACTGGTATGCACAGACCTATGGGTTTCACATACAAATGGAGGAAGAAGTAACGCCAACAATTGAATCTTCCATATTAACACCCGTACCAAACACTTGCATAAATGTATCAACATCACAACAGAAAACAAAAATAAAATTCAATATCACCTTTCCCCCGATACCGGAGTGTAGGTATAAACGAGAATGGTACGACACACTATTGGGACTGACAGGTACAGGGATGGGAATTTTAAACTCGGTCGAGATAGAAGAAATGAACAACAGATGGAAGCATGCAGGGGGACACATAGCTGACAGCTTGACTATCACAAGCAAATGGTTACCCACCACTTTTGAAACCCAACTGCAAGAAATACCCCTATTACAATTTTTGGGAGGGTTAATAAATCACACGATAGGAGCAGAGCTCCAGCTGTGGAATCAAAGTCAACAGTTTGTAAATTTCACACAGTGCTCTTTTAACCTTTTATCCTATCATATACAAATAAATAGGGCCAGGACTGAACTACAGTTGGGAAATGATCATACCTGGATGAAATATTTTAAGGGTTTAACTGACGATGGTGTATGGTTCCAAGTAAAAGGGGATAAGATAGAATGTGAGGAGAAATGGTGCGTAGGAAGGTTCGAAGCATACCGGGTAGCAGATGTAATGGAAATGTGTAAAATAGTGGTCATGCCACTAGTAATTAAAGACGAGTTTTGGTATCCAGAAATATATGGAAAATATGTAGATAAAGGAAACAGAACCCATGATTTAACTCTATGTGAAGGAACCAATAAGGGAATGGTATGTGGCAGACGTTCCCCAGTATATGAACCTTGCTTGTTAAAATACCAAACTAGCATATGCAAAATGCAAAGAACACCGATAAATGTGAACAATAGATTCATAGAAATAAGACCCCAGCATATTTGTATCATTACTAATGATAACCGCACCATGTCAGCATTAAATAAATCGGCGCCGTTTGCGGGATGTATAAAAAAGATTAAAATATTACAATGGGGTAACGACACCTATCTTTTTGAACCAGACGCCGATAAGATATTCTCTTCAGTCTATGAGGTACATAATCTCACTGACAATACACCCTTTATAATTTCTTTAGACCCACTAAAACAGGTTTTGGAACAATCAGAGTTGTTAAGACAACACATAGAAACACTAGAACATACCCTACAGAATAACCTTGTATCCGCAATTATTGACAAAGGTAGACTAGTGCATCTTTCCTCACAGATACAACAGGATACTGCACCACATTGGTGGGATATATTTAGTGGAATGTCTTCTACAGCAACCAATACCTTTCACTGGTTGTTAAGTCCAATGGTAATTATTATTCTAATATTAATATCACTTACAATCACGAATATATGTGTATACAGGAAAATAAATAGGAAAATTAGGAGAATAGACAGGGTATACCGATAAATGTGTATTGACATCACCCTACTCCTATAAAACTCCTCTTCTTGAATTTTAAGATGTTGGTAATACCTAGGGGGATGGGTTCTACCCCTCTGACAACTCGCGGTCAGGGAAAGGACTCTGGGGAAAAACTGACTAGAACTTATTCATGAGGACCCAGGGGGAAGGAGAGGATGATGTCAAAGGGGGAAATTGATAAGGTCAGGGATTTAATTTAGAGTTCTCACTTAATATAATGCCTACGTGTAAATCTGTTATGAATGTAACTTTTTGGCTGTTGAACTCGATTGAAGCTGCTTTTGTTTTCTTGTAACTGTATTGCCATGGTGTTGAAGCTTGTGTTCGTAGCCCTGGTGACTCCTGTTGTTGTTTACCCTTGCCCTTTGTGGGGGTTGTGCTGATGCTATTGTTTGTATAATTGCCTATAAAAGGCCTTTGAAAGAAGTAAAAGCAGCAGTCCTTTATGCTCAGAACTGTGATACAGACATACCTGACTCCGTGTCATCTTTCTTATAGAAGCAATAATTTGACAAAGCAATATAAACTTAAAGCAACTTATTTAAAAGTTGAATCTAACACTCTGGACTGGACTGCTTAAGTAGGCAGGACTGATGAGCAGGATATCATCAACAGCTGAGTAACTGTGGAGAGATAGGAGCTGACAATCAGCCGACAGCTGAGCGGCCAGCCTAGAGAAGGAAGGGCTGAGCCCAGCCCTGACACATAGAAGTCAGCGGGAGGAACTACATTGTCAGATAGCAGCAGCATCTCAAGCTGAAGAAGATGGAGAAGATTTAACTCACCACCTATTGGAAAGATCAGTATAACCTCTTCTTTTACAGGCTATTCTGGTCTTACTGCTGCTTGCTAGCGACATGTCTGTTTTAAAGCCGTAGTAAAGTCCGCTTAATGACTTGTACTTACAGGTAAGTCTGTAATAAGGCTTACCTGTAGGTACAATGAAAATCCCCTACTGTTTAGGAGATATTCATATTTGTGGAGGCTGGTGATGTCACCAGTGCATGCACACTGCGCTCTGAATGGACGACATTCTGGAGTATGCAATCCATTGAGAGCGCTGTGTCGTGACCATGACTCCCGCATGCACGTGGGGGAGTGATTGCAGCCCGGCCATTCAAATGGGGGGGCCCATGAACCCGCAAAGAAGACTGGGTGAAGATGGAAACGCAGATACTGGAAAGTAAGTAGTTTTGAAGTAAGTCTGTCAAAATGTGCTAGTATGCAGTGCATACTAGCACATTATGGCTTAAACCGCCCAGGGGCCAACTTTTTTTTTTTTTTACTTTACTACTGCTTTAATGCCTGGTACACATGATGATCATCTGTTTTTTGTTTTTTTTATGCTAATCTCATATAGAAAATGAAGAGGTTACTAAAGTTATGAAAATTCTCATATGGCAGAACAAAAATTCAGAAGTGATGTAATGTAGTGTATTTGTATTGTATTTTTGGACGGATACTGTACCGATTAAATGAAAATCATACGATCTGGTATCGCAGGAGAAAACTTTTCATGCTTGTCCCATCAGATAATATCGGACAAACTGTTGTGAACAGCTCTCAAAGCTGTGTACTATTGATCACAAGGTTTAGGAGTGTGTCTATGGCAATGTTTTACCATTCTTCCAGAAGTGCATTTGTGAGGTCAGGCACTGATGTTGGACCAGAAGGCCGATTCGAAAGTGGGGTGCACAAAGCAAGGTCCATAAAGACATGGATGAGTGAGTTTGGGGTGGAGGAACTTGACTGGCCTGCACAGAGTCCTGACCTCAACCTGTATGAACACCTTTGGGATAAATTCGAGCGGAGACTGTAAGCCAGGCCTTCTCGTCCAACATCAGTGCCTGACCTCACAAATGCTCTTCTGGAGGAATGATCAAACATTCCCATAGACACACTCCTAAACCTTGTGGATAGCCTTCCCAGCAGAGTTGGAGCTGTTATAGCTGCAAAGGGTGGACCAACTCAATATTGAACCCTATGGACTAAGACTGGGATGCCATTAAAGTTCATGTTTATGTAAGGTGTCACAAAACTTTTGGTAATATAGTGTATGTCATAAAATACTTTGTTTCCCTGCATCCATAAAAAAAACAATGATTGATATTCATCTACACAAAGATTTTCCAACAAGCTGGGTAATCTCTTTGTGTGATGATCGTGTCCGATGGTTAGAATTGTTGGATGGATTAAGGTGTCTATTGCACACAAACACAATACAAATGTTTTCCTTTTTAGCTTAGAAAACCATTTGCAGATTACCTATGATGTCTTAAGAATCCTACTTTGCATAAATACCAGGGTCATTAAATAATAAACATCAACATCTAACTTTGCCAATGCCAGCTCACTGATTATATTATTTATTTTCCTATTAAGTGTGATTTATATTTTATATGTGCCAGATAATATGCAGATGAATCCATAATGATGCATGTTAAAAATATTGTTATTCTTTCTTCCTTTATACACAAAGTGAATGTTATGGGGTTTGCATTTGATCATCCCATTATGTTTGATATTTAACAAGTTTCATGTTGATTAGATGAATAAATAAATTTCTATTCAAATCACAACAGTCCCAAGGCTGTTTAAAACACAACAACACTTCGGTTAAGAAAAGTGATTTGCAATGTAGGCCTCGACTCTTGTTGTCCACTCTGTAGGCTCCAGGGAGCTTCAGTCCTCCCCAACCGGTGAGATCTCAGGGGTAAATTCATTGCATTTTGCTAATTAAATTCATTCTAACAGGCATAATTCAATATTTAAAAGATTAAGCATTAAAGTCTTAGTTTGTAGATAAGCTATTCTGTTGCAAAACATTAGGGATAACAGTCATCATTCAGTTTTACTTCTGAAGGGTTCTTCAGATAGCAGAAGATAACCACTTAAGTGTTGCATATCAAGTTGCCTGGCACCAAGGAGATTGTAAAACTGAGAAAACACTCAATAATATCTGCTGGTTAAAAATTGATTCATGAGATTCTGCTGATGACTGCATTGTGTCTGTTTACTTAAAGATAGAATATGTTTTAGTTTGACTTGTTTCAGTAAGCCGGTGTTCTTTTGGTGGGGGGATAGTAATGATTGGATTAGGTTTTCTAAATTGGCTAATTGTTAGCTCACCTAACAGAGACCAGCTGCTAGCTTGGGGACCATCCACAGACATGAGATGATCACCTGATTGGGTCAAAAAATCTGAACCTAATCTCAAGCCTTTTGGTACTCAGAGATAAAATGGGCAGACACAGATCATTCAGGAAATTTCAAAGCTTGTCTCAAGGTTGGCCTGCAAGAATTAGACATTAGTCACATATATGGGCATGTTTGTCACCACTCTTTATTGGCTTGTTTTATACAGGAAAAGGTACCTCGTCTTTGGCTACACTGTAGATTCTAGATCAGGCATGTCAAACAGTGGGCCAAATACAGTGGAATTCATTTTCAACGGGGGTCGCATTATGTCTACCGTGGGTCAGACATGCTTAATTCTAGAAACAGAATATAGCACTTCATTGTGTAACATTATAGTAAAAAACAGTTTGACTGATACTTGTATCGGTAACCCATGGATGCAAGAAAGAAATTTGCACCATCCATGGGCTGCCTAAGCCTAAACTTACTCCCACCCCCATTCTAAGCCTATTCTAACTATCCTGCAAGGGAAGTCTATACTTGCTTAGGATCTACAGCTGTTGTTGGCAATCTCTCCTGTTCACGGAAGCTGGCTGCTGGTAAGATCGGTGTGAATGGACCAGATCGCCTTCAGCATAGGTAAGTATAGACTTCTTTCCTTTGCAGGGTAGGCTTAGAAAGGGGGTGGGAGTAAGTTTAGGCTTAGTAGTACTTAGTTAGTATTTGACTATACTTCCACTTTAAGAGTTGATCATGCCATTAGTCTTGCCACAGGAATTGTATAAAACATGTTTTGAGTTTTCTTAAATTGAAAGATTAAACATCAGGATAGTAGGGATGAGCTCCTAGTTAGGTTTGAACCAAACTTTGCTTGTCCAGGCATTTGTCTGAATGACAGACTTTCAGCTTGTTTGGTAGGAGCTGAAAGTTCATATAAAGTAGCTGTTTTTTCTCCCAGCATTATAAATGAGAGTTTCCTTCTTAAACTGTTAATATTGTTAAGAAAGTGGTCAGTGCCGGCAGCTGCCGTGTCCTTAGAAACCAGTAACGTCATCCAGTCTCATTAATTTTCCTGGCCAGGAATCCCCAGTAATGTAAACAAAGGGATAGAAAAAATGGTGCAGGGTTTAGGTCTGGTATGAATTTTAAAGGAAACCCAGCACAAAAAAGAAAAAATATAGGGGTCTCTGCCAAAAATCCACCCCAGATCCTTATCAAAGCATACAGCCTGGCAGACCAGGGAAGAGACAGGCATGTACACCCCTTCTCTCCTGAACCATACCAGGCTACATGCCCTCAACATGGAAATCTACCTTGCCAGGGGAGACCCCATGGCAAAGCAACTTGGCCCCCATGGTAATGAAGAAAAGAGCATCTTCTCTACAACCCTTGTCCGGTGGTAAATAGTACCCCTATTCAATAACAATTCAGGGCAGACCCTATGCCATTTTTTTCTTTGTTTGGAGTCGCCAATTAACAAGGGAATTCCTGGCTGCCTGTTTCCAAACAGTAGTAAAACTGGGTAAAGCTGTCTTTAACCTGCAAATGTCAGTTTTTCTTCAGTAGGTTGTATATATATAAAGATGCGCCACTTCAAAGACAGGTTAAGGATATTTAAGGGAATTTTGCATTTTTAATGTTGCCCTTTAAGATATTACTAAAATTGCTGCTTCCTGCGAAACAGGATTTTAAAAAAAAAATGTTTTTTGCTTCGGTACATGTCCCACAGGGCAGTGTCAAGCCCCCGATGTCATTTATTTGACAAGCCCTACCAGCCTGGAAAGTGACCAGAACTGAATTTTGACTCTTATCTACCTCAATAAGATTTGGATTCCGCACACAAACTTATGTAATGTTCTTTGAACCTGCTTCAAACCAAACCCAGGTACATTCAGCTCATCCCTACTGTTGTGAATTTCATTCAGTGTCAAGAAAGACATGGATTTGATGAAGATTTTTATTGAAGATTTATTGAATAAGAAAAGCTTAGTTATTGTATTTTGAACATATATGGTGGATATCACTTGCAGATATAATAAACATTTTTATTTATTATTATTTATGTGTTTCATTTTATTGATTTATTGCACAGTTGGTGGAGGTGATGTTTTTTTTTTCAGATGTGGTGTATTATCTTTTGTTACATGTACAATTATGAAGTGATTTGGGTGCTATGTTTGAGCACCCAAGCATAGAACTTAAGTTACTGTGTCATAGTAAATTTTTGCATTACTCATGATTTCAATTACTTTTCTGTATGGTAAGATTTTGGAGACAGCCAAAGAGACCCTGTCACATAAAAAAAATATTTCAGGAAACCACATTCAAGCAAAGAGACTGAACATTTATGTCACCTCCAGTCCACACTACTACTATAGGTGCAGTTATCACTACTGTATCACAGTGATATGAGGTCAGAAAAAAAAAACAGTGAGAGCTGTGGGGAACCACAGACCTCAACACTCCTGAAAGTGTGAGACTCCCAGAAGACTTTGAGGAATCAGCTCTCTGCAATGGAGTACCTACAGGTAAGCCTTATTATAGTACTGTACAGTGAATACAGTGCCTTGAAAAAGTATTTATACCCCTTTAAATTTTTCACATTTTGTCATGTTACAACAAAAAACATAAATCTATTTTTATTGGGATTTTATGTGATAGACCAACACAAAGTAACACATAATTGTGAAGTGGAAGGAAAATGCTAAATATTTTTCAATTTTTTTTACAAAAAAAATCTGAAAAGTGTGACGTGCATTTGTATTCAGCCCCCTTTACTCTGATACACCTAACTAAAATCTAGTGGAACCAATTGACTTCAGTCACCTAATTAGTAAATAGAGTCCATATGTGTGTAATTTAATCCCAGTATAAATACAGCTGTTCTGTAAAGCCCTCAGAGGTTTGTTTGAGAACCTTAGTGAACACACAGCATCATGAAGGCCAAGGAACACACCAGATAGGTCAGGGATAAAGTTGTGGAGATGTTTAAAACAAGGTTAGGTTATAAAAAAAAATATCCCAAGCTTTGAACATCTCACAGAGCACTGTTCAATCCATCATCTGAAATTGGAAAGAGTATGGCACAACTGCAAACCTACCAAGACATGGCCTTCCATCTAAACTGACAGGTCGGGCAAGGAGAGCATTAATCAGAGAAGCAGCCAAGAGGCTCATGGTAACTCTGGAGGAGCTGCAGAGATCCACATCTCAGGTGAGAAAATCTGTCCACAGGGAAACTTTTAGTCGTGCACTCCACAAATCTGGCCTTTATGGTAGAGTGGCAAGAAGAAAGTTATTGTTGAAAGAAAGCCATAAAAAGTCGTGTTTGCAGTTTGCGAGATACCACGTGGGAGACACAGCAAACATGTGGAAGAAGGTGTTCTGGTCAGATGAGATCAAAATTGAACATTTTGCCCTAAAAGCAAAACGCTATGTGAGGCAGAAAACGAAAACTGCACATCACCATGAACGCACAATCCCCACCGTGAAACATGGTGGTGGCAGCATCATGTTGTGGGGATGCTTTTCTTCAGCAGGGACAAGTAAGCTGGGAAGATGGATGGAGCCAAATACAGGGCACACGACCGGACTTTCCGGCAGAAAAGGTCCGACGGAATCATTCCGTGGGACATTCTGATCGTGTGTGGGCTTCATCTGACTTTTTCCTTCTAAAATTTTGACGGACCTAGAAATAGAACATGTTTCAAATCTTTCCGACGGACTCATTTCCTAACTGGAAAACAGTTCGTCTGTATGCTAGTCCGTCGGACCAAAAACGACAGGACAGCTTTGGCTACTGGCTATTGAACTTCCTTCTTCTAGTCCCGTCGTACGGCATCGCGTTCTAAACGAACAGACCTTGGTGTGATCGTGTGTAGGCAAGTCTGTTTCAGCGGAACTCCATCAGAAAGACCGTCAGAGTCTACTCTGACGGAAAGTCCGGTCATGTGTATGCGGCATTAGAAGAAAACCTGTTAGAGTCTGCAAAAGCCTTGAGACTGGGATGGAGTTTCACTTTCCAGCAGGACAACAACACTAAACATACAGCCAGAGCTACAATGGAATAGTTTAGATCAAAGCATATTCATGTGTTAAAATGGGTCAAAGTCCAGACCTAAATCCAACTGAGAATTTTGTAGCAAGACTTGAAAATTGCTGTTCACAGACGCTCTCCATCCAATCGGACAGAGCTTAAGCTATTTTGCAAAGAAGAATAGGCAAAAATTTCAGGCTCTAGATATGCAAAGCTGGTAGAGACATATTCAAAAAAGACTTGCAGCTGTAATTTCAGCGAAAGGTGGTTCTAGAAAGTGGGGGCTGAATACAACTGCATGCCACACTTTTCACATATTTATTTGTAAAAAACGTTTATCATTTTCCTTCCACTTCACAATTATGTGCCACTTTGTGATGGTCTATCACATAAAATCCCTCAAAAAATGAATTTACATTTTTGGTTGTAACATGACAACGTGGAAAATTTCAAGGGCTATGAATACTTTTTCAAGGCACTGTATCTACTAAACTTGCACTGTTTATGAGATATTCACACGGGATGCAGCCAGTGAAGTCACCGGCGCATGCTCTCTGAAGGAACAGTATGCTCGTGCTGCACCTTCACAGCTCCCCAGCCAAGTTATGGCCTGGCCATCCATACTGCTGGGGCCAGTGAACCAGAAGGAAGACCAGGTGAGGATGGAAGTGCCGGGTAGCCATGACGGTGCAGCGGTGCATACTAGCACATTATGGCATAACGCTGGGGGGAGAGGGCAGTTTACCACATCTTTAAAGGGTAACTCCACTTTCGTGGGGAAAAAAATAGCAAATAAAGAAAAAATAATGTAGCACATATAATTGTAACACTAATCATATTGTAATTGAATGTAATTAAAAATTGCCTTTCCTTTTTAAACTGCAGCCACTGTAATTTTCTTTTTCTGAGAATGCATTGCAATATGGCTGCATGGAGCTGTTATGTACACAGAGAGTGTACTGACCACTCTCCAAAGAAAAATCATTTTCTGCTTGTGTGATTGGCTCACCAATTTTCGCAGAGGTCTGCCTAAGATACAAGTCAGATTTCAGGCATCCCCTACAGCAAAAATGTCACTTTTGGAGAGATATTTCGATAGGAGCATGTCTAAAAGGATGCAAGCCAAGAAGACTTCTTCATTAGTGCCCTGCAGCTGCACACCTGACAGTTAATTATAAAACCACTCCCATTAGACCCACTCAGTACAGAGGCTTGGACAAATACAGAGGGATTTCTTCAGAATAACAAAAGGTAGGAATCTGCAACAAAGTTTGTTATAATCCTTGCAATGTACATAGATCACCCAGAGGGGAATGTCTTTTTCTTAACAAAAGTGGAGTTACGCTTTAAATATTCAGTCTCCTATTTTCAGTTCCTTTATTACAAGACAAGGTCTCTTTAAGTGATCAACCAGGGTAATTATTGTAAATTTAATTGAAATTAATTTTGTGCATGATTTTACTAACTTTTTCATGATCATGTATCATAACTGTTCAGTGTTTTGATGAGTATTTGGTATTAGGAAATCAATTACAGATCAAGCCAGACATATTGTGTTGTTTTCTCTATTGTGGAACCTCTTTCAAAAATAGAGATATGAGGAGCAAAGTTAAAGTGTATCTCTAGGCAAAACCATTTTTTTTAGTTTTTGGTAGAGGTGGTAAGAGTCAGACCCTTCATCAATACAAAAAAATACAAAATTTAAAGGGGTTGTAAACCCTTGTGTTTTTTCACCTTAATGCATGCAGTTTGCGAGAAACCATGTGGAAGACACAGCAAACATGTGGAAGAAGGTGTTCTGGTCAGATGAGATCAAAATTGAACATTTTGCCCTAAAAGCAAAACGCTATAAGCAGGTTGTGCATTCATATGTCTGTCTTTATGTAGCACGAAAGTAGCTTATATTCAGTGTCTAGGGTTATACCAGTTTGTAACTTGATGTATATCTATCAACAGTTAGATAGGACATCTGGTCATTAGTCACATATTGCCTAAGGCTAAACAGGATATACATTCCGAGAACAGGTTTGACCACAGTGAGCTCATAAGGGAGGGGGATGCTGCAAGCATTCTTACACAAGTTTGAACCTACGCAATAAGGGACTTCATACAAAATGGCGGGGGTAAGAACATGGAGTCTTGATGGTTCATTCATATTATTACAAAAAGGCGCAGTTCGTATATTAGATTACAAAACGCAAGGGGCTTTTTACATGATCCTTTCACACATGTTCCAGGAACATCTGTGTACAAGGGGAATCACCCTCACCTTAGGAGATTTATCTCAACCTTTCTGTTGTGTCTCTAGGACAGAAAGTTTCCCCAATGGTACAAAAACAAAAACAAACCTAGAAGGGGTTTTAACCCTACCATACTCTTTCCAAAACCAAAAACAAAAAGAGGTATGACTATCCAATCAATGCACAAGTAAGCTGGAAAAACATCATGCATATGTAATGACTAATGAGCAAATATTACTACAAGCCTTTAGTAAATGTATAAGGGCCCTTTAAGGCATGGAAATCACCACATATGGGACATTGCTAGCAATGACAGTCAAGGAAGCAGGTGGTGGGACTATATATGGTTATTGCTAGAGGAGTAAGCAGGAGAAGTCGGGGATTGTGACATGTGCCATCTTTCTGGGAAGATAAAAAATGCACTGGCTATGTGAGTAACTGAGTTTTGTTTTCATGCTTTTTGGGGAACTAGATAGTCTGCTGTATTCCCCCAGGCAGAAGAGTTGCAGGGGGTTATTTACTAAAGGCAAATCCACTTTGCACTACAAGTGCACTTGAAAGTGCAGTCACTTTAGATCTGAGGGGGACATGCAAGGAAAATAAAAAACAGCATTTTAGCTTGCACATGATTGCATGATAAAATCAGCAGAGTGCACTTTGTAGTGCAAAGTGGATTTGCCTTTAGTAAATCAACCCCATAGTGTTTGTTGTATATGGCCTTAGCTGACCGGGACTTAAGAAGAGATGCCGATTAAGACGATATTGATGACAGAATTTATACTGTTTAATACTGATGGGTTGTTAGATATTCAGTCAAAAAGCTGAACTGAACCATGCAGTTTTGTATTTTTTTTTTCTATAAGTAAAAAACAATATATTTCAATTTCATATCAATCTTGTGTGGACATTCCTTGTTACTGCAGAATGTATATAAATATAATGTTCCGTGAATCTGAAGGGGCATGGTGTTTTGAAATGATCAGCTTTGTGTGGAACTTGAGGTATGGTTTATGGTGCTGTCCTCCATTTCCACTAATGTATATTTAGGTGATGGCTTTCATATTCTCTGTGACACTATTGGGTGACATCAGAAAGCATTCTTTGCATGCGATTGTGAGACCTGAAGACAGCTGAAAGAAACAGCCTCTGTGTCTGAAGCTGAAATAAGGTAAAATATTTTGCAGAGTTGTGTGTGCTATGTATAGTATGTAAGCAGAAGGTTCTTTTTACAAGTTGCCACAAACAGGCTTGTCTTTGGATACCTTAAAGTCAATCTTTCTCCCCAAAAATTTAGCAGGCTGATGAAGGAGCTAAAAAATTTTAGTCATAAAATGAAGTCTTAATAGATCACTTCATGCTGGCCCCTTTTGCAGGTATAGCTAATATGTAAAACATAAAAAATAAGTGTCTATACTGTTTAAATTCCAGTAGTACACTGTCTCACCCTGCTCTGCACATGCTCAGTTGCTCTCTATTTTTAGGCACCTTCAAATTGTTAGAGGCCCATCTGGTGACCGCTTTTAAGCGGAATTAAACCCTCTTATCCTATACAGCCAAGGAAGGTGCTTCTGTTTTATCTGCAACTACCATCGCGATGCATATGTGATCAGATATGACACCAGCCATTTGATGCTTTGACGCATTGGTTGAAGACACAAGCAAATGTGACAGTGATAGTTAGCAATCTCAGCATTCCAGGAATGTAACTGTTTTTCTAACCACTTCAGCCCAGGAAGATTTTATCCCCCTCCTGACCAGAGCACCTGTTACAATTTGGCACTGCGTCGCTTTAACTGACATTGCGCAGTCGTGCGACGCTGTACCCAAACACAATTTGCGTCCTTTTTTGCCACAAATAGAGCTTTCTTTTGGTGGTATAAGATCACGTCTGCGGTTTTTATTTTTTGCGCTATAAACAAAAAAGGAGCGACAATTTTGAAAAATACAACATTTTTAAATTTTTTTCTATAATAAATATCCTCCAAAGTTTTTTAAAAAACAAATTTCTTCATCAGTTAAGGCCAATATATATTCTTCTACATAATCACAATAAGCGCATATTGATTGGTTTGCGCAAAAGTTATAGCATCTACAAACTATGGGAGAGATTTATGGCATTTTATGGCAATTTTTTTCTTTTGACTACTAATGGCAGTGATCTGCGATTTTTTGCAGAACTGCAACGTTATGACGGACAGATCGGATACTTTTGACACTTTTTTGGGACCACTGGCAATTATACAGCGATCAGTGCTATAAAAATGCACTGATTACTGTGTAAATGTCACTGACAGGGAAGGGGTTAAGACTAGGGGACGCTCAAGGGGTTAACTGTGTGTTCCCTCAGTGTGTTCTAACTGTGTGGGGATTGGAGTGACTAGGAGAGAAGACATATTGTTCTTCCTACTTAGTAGGAACAAATGATATGGCTCCTCTCCTTTGACAGCACAGGGATTTGTGTGTTTACATACACAAATCCCCGTGCTGGTGCTCACGCGATTGTGCCCACCAGCCACACGCATCGGGTCCCCCGCCGTGTAGCGGGCGTGCGCCTGTGCCCTCTGGTGGCTGAAAAAGGGTAGGATGTACCGTATGGTGTTTTGCCCAGGAGAGCCATTCTGCCACAGTATATCAGTGTGAGCCAGTCAGGAACCGGTTAAAAAAAAAAGTGATGGGTTTAGTTCGTCTTTTTGATTTACTGCTGTTCAGGGGCTCTGGGCTTCAGCAAAATGGCAGCCTCCAGCAAGAAGAAACAGGAGCAATGCTGGAGGCAATTTACAGCACTCACTAATTTTGGTAGCATAATTATTAACATGGAATGTATGTTCTTTGCGAAAGAACATTATTTTTTTATCAAGTTGTTATGGGTAACTTTCCGCTTTAAAGAGGATGTAAACCCTCACATATACCCAGTGAAATGAACAGCCTCAGATGATACACAGAGATGAAACAAATCTCCCTACATAAGTTTTACATGTATATCTGCTGTCTTCATCTGTATATATCCTTTAGAAAGTGCAGATTGTGTTAAAGTTTTTCTCTTCCTAGTTACCAGTGGGAGTGGATTATTGGCATACAGCAAAGACAGCTGATTGGTGGAAAGGCACACATCCCCTCTCCTCATAGGCAAAGAAAGAAAGGAATGTGCAGAGGTCTGCTCTTAGACTGCAAGCTGACTGCTAATCTATTTATAGCAACCTCCCCCGACACACACTTCTATTTCCCATCTCAGAGAACGTGTGAGAAGTTATCCGGCTGATAAGATTGTAAGCTCTAACGAGCAGGGCCCTCTGATTCCTCCTGTATTGATTTGTATTGTAAGTGAACTGTCTGCCCTCATGTTGTAAAGCGCTGCGCAAACTGTTGGAACTATATAAATCCTGTTTAATGATAATAATAATAATAATAATAATAAGAGCTACGGAGCAAGAGACAGCTACGGGACTTAATTCTTTGAAGAGAGATAAGAAAACACTGCAGATATATATGCCCAGCTCAAATTTAATAAATCGGGGTTTACATCCAAATTATGACTAAGCGAATTTCAATTTGTGAAACGCGTTAATCGCTGCCAGGTCTGCATTGATATCATGATGTCTACAATGTTGTCTGATGATTTTTATCTTCAATAAAGTCTTCACTTTTGCTTCAAATTTGTGAGTGCAGTCAAACCTTTTCCTATTCCACTGGCTCCTATCCAGATTGCGAACTGAACCCACACTGTGAGGTTGAAGCGTGGGATAACTCTCACCTGGAGCGGCTTGGCTTTGCTTTCTATCAGACGGGTTTACATCCACTTTAAGCTGCAAAAGAATCCTCCCGATAACATCACTGGAACCTTCAAAAGAATCCATCTTCCAAGGAATGGAGAGGGTAATCATGTCCTCGCCTCTTATTTGACAGCAATTGGTGTCCCCGAGAGCAGGGATGTGTGTCTAAGAGATATAGTATTTTACTTGTCTAGGTTCATCCAGGTGTTCCAGGGGTGCCTTGAAGAAAATTATTTTGCAGCTGAAGAATGAAACTGAAACTTTATGGCATCTACCATGTAGCTCTGGGTTCAGTTTAGTAACGTTTGAGAGAGGACATCTTTGATTTAAGAATGCGAAGTTTACCAGAGAGATACATCCTTCCATCTGTCGCCTACATTTTAAACATGCATTGCTAGGAAACAATTTCCAATGACACCATCACAACTGTTGATGGCAATTATTCCAGGTAAGCTTTTGATAAATAAAACATACAACATTTTCTTTTAATTTTTATCAAGAAAGTGACAATGTCAGAAAACGACATACCCTCTGAGATTGCAAGCTTGAGATATTTAAGTAGTTTTGCCTCATTTGCTGCTATCAGATGGATTCCAGATGCCCAGCAATGGGCAAACCCCCAGCAAGTTCCTATGAGCAAGATCTTGTCAGCAGCCTGACACCAAACTGACATGGCAAAGTAAAATGCCTAAATAAAGCAGCATATGTTTCACTTCTTCCATGAAATTTGTGGAAAATAAAAGATAATGTAAACGTGTCTTTCCGTAAATAAGACTTATAAGAGGCAAAAGAGACAAAAGGATAGAAGTCGCTGCCAACTGTGTCAAGAGCTTTTGTTTGACATTTTGATTCTTTCAACAGCCAAGTGTGTGAAAAAGACAGAGAATAACATTCATCAATAAAAGACTAGGCCAACATGTGACACATTGTAGGAAAGTGTTCACCACAAGAAACTAAAACGAAGCCAGGTTTATTAAGAAAGCTTTAAGTGTTCTTGGAATTAATCAAAACTTATGTAAGGTGCAGATAAGGGGAATCGCCAGTTTTCCTTTTTCTGTTTTATGGCCGTATAGATATTCTATAAGGAGAATCTCAAGCTCTTCTTAGAAAACAGAACATTGTTAAATCCACAGATTAAATCTATATAACCAAATAACAAATGAATAAGTGCAGCGCTATCCCCACCTACTAAAATATCACTGTGTATGAAGAGAAAGGCAAATGTGCCTTATATATTCAAATATAAACATTTTTACACTTCAAATAAAAATTATTTCTGAATCCAATATAATCCAAAACAACTTGCAATTGAATGCACATATCAATGGACTGTATATCGATGATAAACAAAAAATCTAAAAATCTCTGAAAATAGGGACAGTTGCTTCCATGACATTGGGTGGATGAGTATTATATCAAGTTAGATGGATGGATTTTTTTTACCTTTAAAAGATTCTGTTTAATATTGATTTACTTTGATATGAATTTTATTGCACTTAGCACTAGTTTAGACTTGCTTCAAAACATGGCTTCGGACACGCTTTGTTAAAGCTCTCTGAACGCCAGTCAAAGCTCCTGTCACTAAATAAAATGGTTAGCTTACAGTCCTGTTTACACCTTGCTTTTGCTTGGTGCTTCGATGAGGCTTTGGTGGGGCTTCGATGAAGCTTTGGTGGAGCTTCGATGAGCCTTTGGTGGGGCTTCGGTGAGGCTTTGTGGGGCTTCAATGGGGCGTCAAGCGAGCTTTGCCATAGACTTCTATGGAGGCTTTGAAGACGCTTTGAAGCACTACTAAAGCTACATGGGTTATCATTTTTGAAGCAAAGCCGAAGCAAAAAAATGCTAAAACAAGGTGTAAACAGGACTGTAAGCTAACCATTTTATTTTGTTTTATTTAGCTTAGACTAGCATTCAGAGAGCTTTAACAAAGCCTGTCCGAAACCTTATTTTGAAGCAAGTGTAAACTAGCAGTTAATGTGTGTTGAAGCTATGGGATTTATTTAATTATCTACTAAACTTTGAATTTTTCTTTTCAGGTTTTCTGATGAGGGATAGTATGTCTAATATAGATTAATGTATTGAAAATGTAAGGAGGAGATACCAACTTTTGTAAAAATGTAATAATTAACAAGGCTGTTTAACCTGAATAACCTATACCAATAAAAAGAATATACAAAAAAATGTGTGTTGAAGCCGAAGCAAGTGTAAATGAGCCCTTAGAGCTGCACTTCCTCAGTTGTTATTTTGTATACTAGGGGTGCGAAATACTTTTTAGGATCCATGCACACTGGCCTAAAAAACGCTGCTTCTAGAGGAGTTAAGCATTTTGCCTGTAGAAGCAGCTAATGTTATCCTATGTCTCCATGCACATTAGGACCTTTAGAGGCATATTTTAAGCTCAGCATTTAGAGGCAGAAAAAAAACCCTTCTGGTTTGTGTTTTTAAGAGAAGTTTTCTGGCAGAAAAAATGCTACACACTCCTTAACACCTGTACAAAAACACTCTATATTTTTTTCTGCCAAAAGAACTGGCATTTTTTAAGCCCAGTGTGCATGGACCCTTAGTGCTGGCAAGCTAATCATCTGTTCTATTTTGGTAGTTTGTAGTACTGGTTGCGCAGACAGTTTTTTCTCACCTGCATATATAACAAAACTGTTTTACTTGTCAAAGGATTTGTATTTCTCTTCATCCAGTCCTGAGATTTACACAGCTCTGCCAAACAGCACAGTCCAGTCAACAGGGCAGGAGACCTTATTTTTCTTTGCTGCAGTAAGGAGGAGTGATCACTTTTTTGTACATTATTTAGTTCTTTATGGGACATAGTAAATGTAGAACTTTGTCCCATCTTCCTAGGTATCTTGCCCTGCAATGCCAGCTATGATGTTGGACAGGGCACTCCCCGAACCGAAGCTAGCAAGAATACAGTTGCTTTGATAGTAAGAACCTGTCTCTGACTCCTAGCATTTGCCAAAGGCAGGCACCAGCAAGAGGAATGCAGGGGGAAGTGAAGAGTGTCAGCCTCACCTCCCTCTGCATTGCTCTTGCAGATACTTGCCTGTCAATTGCTTAGATGTCAAACAGATTTATTCAATACTATCTAAGCCATAAAGCCAAAATCAATAGTCACATCAAGAGTGATGACTTCTTCATGACTTTACTTAATGCAATGAGTTGACAAACGTATAGACTTGTATTGTGATTAAAACCCATACTTTGTGCAGGGATGCAGTGCAAGAAGCAGAGCCTGTGTATGTAATGAGCACATTTGCCTGTCCTCATAAAGTTACAAATTCTAATTTTTTTTTTAAAAAACATTAACACATCGTTAAGAATATTTTCATCAAACTGACCTTTATCTGAAAAAGACATTACATTCCCTTTATCCATTAAGCTATAGTTCTCCAGAGTCAGCAGGAACACTAAAGGTGTCAGCAATTAACATGTGTGTGTGTCAAAGTGGAGATCTTCAGTGGTCAGACTGCTAGTTAACTTTTCATATCTGAAGACAACGCATTATATGCCATCCAACAGCTTTAAATAACATCACTTTTCTTAGAGATCAGAGAAGAATTAAAGCACAATTAAGCCCTAGCCTAGAGAGCAGCTTTGCTCCCCATCTCTTTGATTGACAGGATTGCAATAGACACAGATAAGCCACTCTCCTTGTATTGTCTATACTGGCATGGTTTCTCCCCATCAGACACCTCTGACTGCAAGTGCATCTTCCTTTATGAACTAAAAGGTAGGTATACAGCTTTCACCAATTGTGATATCACTCGGGGGGGGTCTAGGCTCCTGCCTAGGTTGCCTTGTGGGTGATCTAGCTTTGTCAGATACTATCAGCTGGAATAAAAGTTGCAACATACTTGCGTTTTCTCTTATACATTTTATTCAAACAACAAATCCTTCAAAACTATTTTTTTAGTTCCAGAGAGAGATGGAAATGTAAGAAACCTCCCCAGTCACTTCTTGTCCCTGTGGCAGCATCACAAGAAACGAGGGGAGTCACTTCTACATAAATAGACAATAATAATTTCCCCCAAGTGACTCCCCTCCACAACAGGGTCCCAGACATCAATAAAAACTTTGCAAAAGCTTTGGCTGAATGTATCCTTTAATCTACTGTATATTATCCATATTATTCCTATACTTCAATTATACAGTATAAATCTCATTTATGTATAGCTTAGTCAAATATTATAAGTGTTGTCCTAATAGGAGCCTAATTTGTTTTACAGATTGTACATTTGGACACCTATTTAACACCTTATCTCCTGTTTTACTTTAAGCAATTATTAATAGAGAGATGTATCCATCATAAGATGTTGGCAGAGATATTACACACTGTCCTCATTATGACTTATTATTAGAATTCACTTAATCAACCAAGAAAGCATAAAGGTTCTATTATGTTTAATTTCAAACTTGTGACTCCAAAGGTTGTGAACAGATGATTTATCTCTATAATCATTTAATTAGCTAAGTTATTAAAAATTATTATAATAAAATACCATCGCCCCATGATATGAATATTGAACAATCAATGGATGGGCCAAAGTTGGTCATAGACATGCAGCAAATAGCAACACCGCTCAAATATTAGCAACTGAAGGTTGTGAGGAAGAAGGGGCCTTTGAGAAAAAGGAAAAGCTCACACACAGGCAGTAAAAAAAAAAAAAAAAAAAGAAACATATATATATACAGTGCATCCGGAAAGTGTTCACAGTGCTTCACTTTTTCTACATTTTGATATGTTACAGCCTTATTCCAAAATGGATTACATTCATTATTTTCCTCAAAATTCTACGCCATAATGACATGTGAAAGAAGTTTGTTTGAAATCTTTGCAAGTTTGTTAAAAATAAAAAAAACAAAAAAAATCCCATGTATAGAAGTATTCACAGCCTTTGCTCAATACTTTGTTGAAGCACCTTTAGCACCAATTATAGCCTCAAGTCTTTTTTTAGTATGATGATTCAAGCTTGGCACACTTATTTTTAGGCAGTTTCTCCCATTCTTCTTTGCAGGACCTCTCAAGCCCCATCAGGTTGGATGTGGAGTGTCGGTGCACAGTCATGTTCAGATCTCTCCAGAGATCGGATTGAAGTCTGGACTCCGTGAAGGACATTCACAGAGTTGTCCCGTAGCCACTCCTTTGTTCTTTTGGCTGTGGGCCTAGGGTCGTCAAAATGCTATTTAGCTTGTAACCAAAAAAAGATAATGTGCACAAACCTCAACTGTTTACATCATATGTCCTTTGGTGTCAGCTTTACATGTAGCTAGCTCAATTAATTGTTTAAAGAGAATGATTTTGTTATTCACTTGCAATGCGCCATTAAGCTTGCTAGATAATTTGACTACAACAGGAAGCGTCAATCCCATGTCACAGTCCCTTGCTTCCTTGTAAGTCATAGCTAGGGTTCAGTATACAGAGGTTTGGCCTAACATATGAAAAGATGCCAGTAGCATTGCAAAAGTGACATTTACAAAAGGGAAAAGGAAGTTTAAAATGCCATTAATTCACTTTTCCCTGCAAGCTTCCTTTGTTTTGTAAATAATGCATTCGGGACTCCCCAATAATATGTGCCAGACCCTTATCAAGGAGGATGAGGGTCTGGTATGCATTTTGGGTGCATTAGTTCCAAAATAAAGGATATTTGCATGGAAAAGAGAATTAACAGCTTTTTTTTCTATAAATAAATTTAGCTATTTAGTTAAAAGTAAAAATACATTGGGTCCCCCCAAAATCAATACCAGACCCTTCAGATCTTTTATGGACTTGAGTGGGCTGGGATGTGGTGACATTATTAACCAAATATGAACTTGTCACCAGCGTGGTGGTGTTTACATGCCTGGCTGCTGGAGTCCTTAAAATTATACTCGTTTTTTGCTTTGTTTTTTGTTTAACAATAACAAACATGTTAAACTTACTGTACCTGCTCTGTGCAGTGGTTATTCCCAGAGCAGCCCAGATCCTCTTCTTGGGTTCCTCGCTGGCGTTCCTGGCCCCTTCCTCCTGCTGAGTGCCCCCCACAGCAAGCAGCTTCCTATGGGGGGGCACCCAAGCCGAGCCGCAGTTCTGTGTGTCCATTCCGACATAGAGCCTTGGCTTGGCCCCATCCCCTCTCTCCTCATTGGCTCTTTTACTTTGATTGACAGCAGCGGGAGGTAATGGCACCCGCTGTGTGTCTCAGCCAATCAGGAGGGAGAGACCTGGACAGCTGAGTCTCTTGTGCAACATCGCTGGATCGAGATGGGGCTCGGGTAAGTATTAGGGGGGCTGTTGCACACTGAAGGTTTTTTTATCTCAATGCATAGAATACACTAAGATGAAAAACCTTCTGCCTTAAGAACCACTGTAATAACCATTGAGAGCAAGATGTTGTCATGTATAAAAACAGTAGTTATGCTGCTATTGTACATGACATTTGACTTCCACTGAACAGGAAACTTGTGTTCAGACAGAACCCTAACCTCGCCCCTGGCCATAGCCATCTTCTTTCTGTGAGTAGCAAACTACTCTCTGTGATGGCCCAGCTATTTTGTCCCTCCCTTCTCCTCCTCCTTACATAATCTTTTATGTAGCTGCTGGGGATGGAGCGAAAGGGAATACAAAACAGCATCCTTTTTCAACCTTTTTACTTTGCAAATTATAGTGTTCCCTTGCACTAGTGGTCTATAGAAAACTGCCCCCCACAGTGGTAGTTCGTAGAGAAATGTCTTCAAACAGTGATGGTCAGTAAGAGAAGAACCCCTTACAATTAACTTATGCAGGTAATAAAAGGGAAACATTTTTACAAAAGCACATATCATCTTTCTTTAGTAAAACTGAATATAATTAACAGCCTGTAGCTAAACATCTAGCCTCAAATACAATACTGTCCATAGTTTACCTTCGGTGCCCACGGCTGTATGTCACATCCATGGTCATTATGTAAGTATGGGGAGAGGTTTCAGCGGTATTCTCCTCTCTTTATATAATATATATCATTTTTATTTCTCTATTTTGATACATTGTTAATTTGTCTACATTTTTTAGACACACTCCTTGCATCTGCTCCTGATGAATGGCTATGTCTATGAAACGCGTCGAGATTTTAGATGCTACATTCAGATGTTTACTATGAATTTTCAGATGCTACATTCAGATGTGTACAACATGGATTCCTAATCTACTCTTACCAATGTTCTGATGGTTTCTGCCCACATTAATCATGTTGGGTTCTATTTTATATGAGAATGTGGATTGATGAATTTTGCATATTGCAAGCCTTGTACTATTACTGCGTTTGTTTATCTGTAAATTTAAGAAAAAATAAATCATTTTTGATACATTGGGGTTTATTTACTAAAGGCAAATCCACTTTGCACTACAAGTGCACTGCAGGTATACTTGGAAGTTGAGTCGCTGTAGATCCGAGGGGGACATGCAAGAAAAATAAAAAACAGCATTTTTGCTTGTACATGATTGGATCATAAAATCAACAGAGCTTCCCCTCACTTCAGATCTTCCCCTCAGATTCATAGCGAGAGTGGATTTGTCTTAAGTAAATCAACCCCTATTTGTTTTATACTTGCATGTGTGCCATGAGTATATGCATTGTTACATGGAATAAATAAACTGTTATCAGTACATAGTGTCCTTTTTGCTTTCCTGCTGCATGCTTCATTTAAAGTCCCAACCTTTCTCTTTTTGCAAATACAATACTACATACAGATATTATAAATACTCCATTAAATAAATAAGAATGCATAAACATTTCTGTAAAAATACTTTATATCAATATATCTTAAGTAAGATGGAGTGAATCTTTCTAAGGTAGCAAGTTTTAAATAAACATTATAAAACATTTACATTACGGTTATTTCCATTTCCTGTAATGACACTTTTCTTGGATTTGTTCCCAAAACAAACTAAAAATCTAGCTAAAATATTCTAAACTGTGCCTGGAATAATGTGGAGTCTTTGAAACAAACTAAGAAAGACAACATCCCAGCTGACATCAAAAAAGGAACTCTACCCTTCAAATTTTCCCTTCCAATATCAGCTTTACACAGAAATCTCTGATAAACAGGTTACTAGTTTGTGAGCGTTGCTATGGAAACCTTTTCTTCCCAGGCTATTCGTTTACAAAAGGTAACATTTGCATTAAAATATAACCAGCTTTGAGTCTTCTACTGAACTCAAGTGGGGTCATGCTACTTCATATTATAGCTATTATTCCAACAAACTATTGAACAAGCACAAAAGATTAGTATATATTTATCTGGAAAAACACTTGCAAGAGCAATTAAAGTATTAGCACAATTACATTCTTAAGGAGGACCTGGAAGAACAGTTGCCCTCAAAGCTTTGGCTGCATGAGAAGTGCTTCTCAACAAGGTAAGAAGTAATATCAGGATGTTTGAATATTAAGCCCAAGTGGGAGATAGCAAGATGATGGTTACTACAACGGATGATTTGTATGTCGCCGTATGGTGCTATGAAATGAAGGGATACAGACAATGATGAGCAATACAGACAATGCAAATAACTATAAAACTATACCTAAAAAAATAAGAAAAAAAAACTGTCCCTGCAAAGAAAGAGGTAAACACTTACTTGCCCCCTTGTTTGTTGTGCTGAACTCTACTGTGATGAACAGGAATTGCAGATTGAAATATTTTCAGAATGAACACTTTCAGAAGCATCAATCTCTTGTTGCCCCCTGCTGCGCTCAGTGGTCTTCTGCTGGCCCCTAGTTACCACAAGACACAGCAGTGATATAGGGGTTTCAAGACCACTGAGTGCAGTAGGGGGCGCAGGTAATGGACAGTTTTGCAAGTGTCAGATTCTGAAAAAGCTTTCCTGAAGGACATGCTCTTCATCAGATTTGTGGGATGTGTTTGCAGGGAAAGCTTTTATTTGCACTTTCATTTTAGTGCCAGAGTTGATTTACACTTTGCTAGGGGTCTGCAAACTTTTAAGGATGAGGGACATCCTATATATTTTACAAATATTCGCAGGCAAAAAAAAAAAAAAGTTTTATAAATGAACACTTCATATTTAAATGAACTAAGTTTTACTCTGAGTTTTTTGTATAGTGCTACCCCAACAGGAGCCGTTTTGGTAATTTGGGTTTTCTCTTCTGTGCCTTGACTCCAAGAACATCCTCAGCCCATCAAAGACACCTTTGTTGAATGAAAGTTACTTCAAGCACCTATAGGAACACAAGCATGCTGCAGATACCTTTAACTTGGCTGTGAATTAGTGTCAGGAAATGGACAAAAGATCGTTTTGTGGTAAATTAATGTATTGGTACGGGTTGGGATAAATGGGGGTTTGAGCATAAATGAGCACACAGAAAGTAGGTTCAAACACAGTCGGCTAGACAGTATAATCACTATGCCAAGGTAACTTAGAATAGCGTTCTGTACCACTAGACTGGAATGAACTCATGAATCAGCGAGGTCAGCAAAAAACAGTGCATGCAATGTAAGTAATAATACTATAACTAGTTTAGCAGGCATTCTAGGAGAATGGCTAGGATATAGTGCAATGTCTCTTGAGAGGTACCTCTTAGTATAAGCAATAGCTAATGGTCTCTGTGTAGCAGCTGTAAAGGGACAGTCTTCAGTCCAAATCCTTCAGCCAGCTAGCATTGGGGCCTAGTTGTACCACTGATACACTTGAGTAAAGTCCCAGTCACACATTCAGGCTGCAAATAAGGCTAATATATGGCAGTATGGTAATTTCCTAAAAGGCTCAGTCCCTCTAGCAGCAGATAGTAAATCCCCACAGCAGCAGCTGACCAATCCCAGTGATACTGCAGCTCACCATCCAGTCACACACATCGATTATTCCACCATCTGCTCTGCACCCGGGTGACTCAGCCTGTCGGCACCCCCGAACTCAGCACTGTGGATTTCACTCAGGCCACTGACATGCAGCAGTGATGGCGCATTCTGGACAGGGATGTGCACTCTCTGGTCTACCTTACAACAAGAGGAGGCTGTGTCCTGTACAGCCTGATAAAATGCAACTTTTCCCCTCCTCATAACAATCTCCCTCTGGGGAATGTAGTTCAAAAGCTCTTGATTACACTAGAGTCTCTCTCCTCTGGACTACAGTTCCCACAGGTCAGTGCTGCATCAGTCTATTGAACTCTTCCTCCTCAGCAGCTCCCTCCTCTCACTAATACAGCTGTTATCCAGTTCCGCATCGGAGGACAGCAGCTACAGAGAGCAGCTGCAATCAGTGTTTCCCTCACTGACTCTTATTCTTAGCCAAGCACCTGGTTACAAATGTAATCAGTGTGATACTGTATGATTTAGAAGAAAAAATAGGATTTTTATAATAGCTTACCTGTAAAATCCTTTTCTTTTAAAGTACGTCATGGGACACAGAGCCATAGTAATTACTATGTGGGTTATAGTCCACCTTCGGGTGCTGGACACTGGCACACCATAAACAGGAAGTTGCCTCCCTATATAACCCCTCCCATACTGGGAGCATCTCAGTTTTGTAGCAAAGCAATATACGTGTATACTAGAAAGAGGGGCGGCACCTCTGTGTCCCGTGATGTACTTCAAAAGAAAAGGATTTTACAGGTAAGCTGTTATAAAAATCCTATTTTCTTTCATCGTACATCACGGGACACAGAGCCATAGTAATTACTATGTGGGATGTCCCAGAGCAATGCCAACTGAGGGGAGGGAGACACAACAAAAGTAGGGCACCATGAGATCAGAGGACTTATACTGCTACCTGCAGTACACTCTGCCCAAAGGCGACATTCTTATGTCTTTTTACATCCACCTGATAGAATCTGGTAAATGTATGGATTGAAGACCAAGTTGCGGCCTTGTAGATTTGAGCCAAGGAGGCTCGGTGATACACTGCCCACGAAGCACTAACAGCCCTAGAGGAGTGCGTTGTTATTTGAGAGGGTAGAAACTACCTTTCTAAACCATAAGCTAGAACGATTACTTGTCAAATCCATTTAGAATAGTAGATTTCCATGCTGCCTGTCCTCTTTTAGGACCTTCAAGCAATACGAACAAAACATCCATTTTCCGAATCTGAGCAGTTGTCTTTAAGTAGACTGCGCTCATCACATCAAGAGAATGTAGTGATTATTCTTCCATAGAACAGGGTTCTGGAAAAAATGAAGATAGAACCATATCCTGGTTTAGATAAGAACCTGATACTACCTTCGGTAAAAAGTTAGGATGAGGATGCCATACTACCTTATCCTTGTGAAGAATAAAAATATGGCTCTTTACAAGAAAAAGCTGCCAATTCTGATACCCTTCTTGCAGCAGATATGGTTACCAGAAAAAATAGTTTCCTTGTCAAAAAAGGACCAAGGGAATATGTCGTATCGGTCCAAAAAAAGGCTGTTTTGTAATGCCGCCAAAAACTAAATTCAAGTCCCAAGGGTTCAGGGGTGACATAACCAGGAATTAAGCCGTGTTACCCCCTGAATAAAGTTATGAACCAAAGAAAGTGAAGCAAGTGGTCGTTGAAATAATACCGATAAGGCCGAGACCTGTCCTTAGAAAACACTCAAGGCCAGCTTTATTTCTCACCCCATCTGCAGAAAGTCAAGGATTCTATCTTTGACCTATTTCCTGGGGTGCAACCCCTGGTTTCACACCAGGAGACATATGCTTCCCAGACTCCATAATATATAATTATGGAGGCCGGCTCCCTTGCATTAACCAAGATAGAAACCACTGAACCTGACAGCCCACGTTTCTTCAGAGTGTGGGTCTCAATAGCCAAACCATTAAATTTAGCATTTGTAAAATAGGATGAAATACCGGACCTTGCAAAAGAATGTCTGGCCGTGGTGGTAGGGTCCATGGGTCCCCTACTGTCTTTTATACGATCCCTGCATACCAAGATTTCCTGGGCCCCGCTGGAGGCCACAAGAATCACTGACTTCCCTTCCTGCTTGATCCTGCAAAGAAGTCGTGGACGCAGGCAGAATAGGAGGGAATGCATAAATCAGTGAGAACCGATTCCACGGGAATAGCAAGGTATCAGTTCCGCATGCTAGCGGATCCTTTGTTTTTGACACAAAGTTGTCGATCTCTTTGTTGAACTTGGACGTAAACAGATCTATGTCTGGGATCCCCCATATTTGACAGGAAGATATCGGGATGAAGGAACCATTTTCCCGGGAACAACTGCTGCCTACTCAAGTAGTCCGCCTGCCAATTTTCCATTCCTGGAATGAAGACCGCCGATAGGCAAAGTACATTATTTCTGCCCAAGATAGGATATGATTCACCTTTCTCTGGGCTGCACAATTTCTTGTGCCCCCTTGGTGTCTAATATAGGCCATTACTGTGGCATAATCGGATTAAATCCTGGCAGGACAATACTGTAAACTGAACGTTCAGGCCCTCAGAACCAAGTGCTCTGCCTGAATTTCGAGAATGATAATGGGCAAGGTCATTTCTGATCTGGGCCATTTCTGTGGTAACTGAAGGAAGGATTTTTCCCTTTGCAGATTTTTGGATATTAACCATAAACTGAGGCTCCGACGTACCCAGTCTACAGTACCTGGTATTTCCAGGTGGTCCATCCGGGTGCTAACCAGGCCCGACCCTGCTTAGTCTCCAAGATCAGACGAGATCGGGCGCTTTCAGGATGATGTGGCCGTAGGCTTTGGAGTCAGACACATTGGGAATCTAGAGCTTGAACCCTTTGTTCCAAGCCGATAGGATAATGTTTTGCAGCATAAATAGTGAAAAATTGGGCACAAAACCATATATGTATATAACATCACCCACACCTGTGTGAGTGTAATATTTATAAAAACACATATACCATGAAAATAGTGCCAAACCAGTCCAACATATATATAAATTGAATAAAATTGAATATAATTATATATTGGTGTAGTTCTTCTGTGTATACTGTATCCGTGCCTTCCTAAAGTGCAATGTGCTAATATCTTGTAAAACAGTGCTTCACCTGAAGTGACACATGAATCTGCTCACCAGTTATCTCTGGCCACAAAGTGACCACCAGGCATATAGTATAGGGGAAACTTCCTCAGTTGAAACAGGGTCCTCCAAGCCAAATGCAACTCCAATCGATCATTGTCAATATTGATCAAACTTCATTCATTAGATGGTGAATGGTATTCCTCAAAAAATTATTACACCTTAGAGTGCAAATCCAACACTCCTTTTCCTTATATCTGTAAAGATTGGCTTCCCCATGAACGAGCCACAGGGAGGTAATATAGTGTAATACTGTCTTTTATTTTAAAAAGCACTTACATGCCTTACACAGTACAATGGATAACAGCTCAGCTGGGGGATGAGGCAGGGGCCCGTCCATCACTCGGATTTGTAAAGCAGGAAGCGCAGCGGGCGTCTCAGCTGGAAATGGGAGTGAGAGCGCCTGTATCATGCATCTCAAGCCTCGTTTTCAATGCATTTCGTGCTCATGCTCACGTCATCAGGAAAAAAAAATCATAATCGTTATATCTTGGGCCCTTAATCTGACTAGAAGAGGGGCCAGAACCTTTGTAAACGCTCAAGGTGCAGTAGCTAGACCGGAAAGCAGAGCTACACACTGAAAATTGATTTTCCACCTTGAAAAGTAGATATTACTAGTGAGCGAGGAAATAGGCATATGGAGGTATGCATCATTGATGATTGACGGCAGAAGTTCTCCTCCTTGTAGGATGGAGATAGTGGATTGGATTGACTCCATGCGAAAAAAGAGTGGTTATATTCAGGAATTGAATTTAGATTGTTGAGATCCAGAATGTCCATTTGGATTTAACCAAACCCCAACCTCTGGCTCTTACATGGGGGCCACCATGATCACTTTATGCCAAAAGATGGTCCAGTGCTTGAGAGAAAGACCTTTTTTTCTCTGGATCCTTAGGAACGTTTGATCTGAGAAAACAAGGAGACAGGAACTCTTGGAACTCCAGTTTGTACCTTGGAGCTATTGAGGAAGTCCCCCATTCGTCTTGACACTCTTCCTGCCAGATCCTTGAGAACTGCAGAAGAATTCCCCCTATTGAGTGAGCGGGGGCGCCTCCTCATAAGGAGGCTTCAGTATGTTGTAGTTTTTCTCCCCCTTTTGCCCCTGGGGTTAACCCTGAGGATTACCTTGATGAACCTGACGGCGGAAGCCATCGTGACTGCCTGAAGGCTGATGCCCCTGGCACAGAAGAAGGAGCTTTAAAAACGAAAATACATTTACTCCTTTTCTTAAATGGCAAAAGGGGTACTCTTTCCACTAGAATTTCTTTGGATGTGGCTGTTTCACAGCAAAAGGAAGACTAGCCAGGAGGCTCTGCATGGTGCTTAGTGAAGGGCGCAAGGCCTGAAGGATAGAATCTCTCATAGCAACTATTGCAAACATAAAGCTGCCAGATCCTGGGCCTGCTGAGCAGGATAACCTTGAACACCTGTTTAAACTGGTCTCTTAACGATTAAGCAATTACTGTCAGCGCAGGCTGAGACACTCAATCTGCCTGAGAAAAAAGTGTTTTTTTTTAATAGGAATTCCAACTTTTTATCCATTGGATCCCTAAGCATTTGAGCATTGTCTGTCGGACAAGTCAAACTCTTATTCACAGAGGATATAACAGCGTTAATTGCTGGTATACCCTACTTAATGAATTTCCTCCACCATAAGATAAAGTGTGAAAACTTTTTAGGAGGGAAAATAATGCTTACCTGGGTGATCCTCTCAGATACAAAAAAACCCAAAAGAAAAACTTTTCCAGCAATGAATGGACAGAAAAAGGCATGCACAGCTTGAGGAGGCTTTAGCGAACCCAAACACTCAGTTAAGGGTACATAAATTTGGAGCAGACCATTCAGCAAGAAATTGCACCATCAATTTTAAGATTGAAACAGCTGATTCTCCCGCATTTGACACCTCAGAAGAGGAGTCATCAGCCTCACTACGGTCCCCTGAGGGAATTTGTCTTCTCCCGCCCCTAGTTCCTCAGTTTGAGGGTCCTGGGCAATGGAAGAGAACCTGTCGCATTTTAACCCACACTAGGATGCGATTAAAGCTGCTAAAGTTTTTTTTTTTTTTTAAAACCTATCATGGCTGAGGAAAAAAGATCTTTTTAGTAAAATAAATAGGGGCTGCAGTGTTGAAAACAGTTGCAAACTTTTCATGGCCCCAATGCCCACTCTCATTTGTAGAAATGAGTAGGCTTTCCAGAGCCTAAGGGAGACCCTTTTAGCTCTTTTTTGGGGGTGTTTCCAACCCCCCTTCTGACCTTAGCCCAATGCACAAAGCAGAGGTACTACCAGAAGAAATCGCATCCACTGCTTGAGCAATAGTCAGCCACTGCCGCTGCTATTGATGCTCAGCCTGATGCAAATAGTAAATGTGTCAAATAGGAAATGCCTGTGTCACCAAAAATCTCTTTCATGCTCCTCTTTGCTCTTATGTCTCTCTGACAATTTTGCAGCCAGCACAAATGGAGTTTTTTTTGTTTTTTTTTTTAAACACACTCCCGTGTTGGAGGACACCAATGCTGTGCTAAGCCCCGCCCCCACCTTGCATCACGCCCCCCCTCCTTGCTATTTCAAAAAAAGAGTTCTACCGCGCAAGCATGGGCCTCTGATCCGACAGGATCGTCTTGTAAGTGAGGGAGGGATGGCGTGGAAGAGAGACGTGGAAGACGCCGCCGCCCCCACCTTGCATCACGGCCCCAGCGATGAAAAAAAATGGCATTGCTGATCATTTTCATTTCTCCCTTATACTAAGTTCAGCCCAGGTGGGGGTGTCTGGAGGAAGCAAAACCCCCCAAATTTACCGGAGGTCTGCCTGCTAGCCGGAGGAAAAAAGTCAGCTGCTTCTGTCACACAGCGTGATCTCTGAGCAAAGCATGAGAAGGTACGTGCTCCATACAGCCCCCAGTGGTGACATTTAGGTATGACAACATTTACTTTAAAGGAGACATTTCATAAGAAAATTTTAAGATTCCTTAGAAAACTCCACTTACCTTTTCCGCTGTAGAGTTTTCTGTGGTAAAACCAACAGACCCAATCTTCACCCTTCACGGTGGGTTCCTTTAACAAACCTTCGAGAATTGGGGACCCTCTGGGAACCCACAATTCTGGACCTGTAATAGCACCCTGCCAGAAAATCTTTATGGCCTTAATACCAAAAGTACTGGATCCCGGGGTCCAGCTTTCTAAAAAGAGAAGCGCTTACAAGCAAAACCTTGTTTCTTCGGATACGAGGCCCGGGCACCATTCAATTTGGCCTAAAAGGCACTTTGAATGGATCTGGCTGCATAGCTAGCCCCAGTAAGGATTGCTCCAGTGGTGCTCAGCACAGCACATCTTCACTCGTGACCAACACCTTAGACACTGGCGAAAAAACTGAGATGCTCCCGGTATGGGAGGGGTTATATAGGGAGGCAACTTCCTGTTAAGGGTGTGCCAGTGTCCAGCACCTGAAGGTGGACTATAACCCACAAAGTAAATACTATGGCTCTGTGTCCCGTGATGTACGATTAAAGAAAAAAATGTCAGTAAAACAAAGCAAAGCATCTTTACATTGGAGTCCTCATCAATGTCTCCCTTACATCAGTGCCGCCCTTATATGAAAGTTCCCATCAGAGCACCATTATATGAGTCCACAATCCTGGACCTGTAATAGCACCCCGTCAGTAAAACTTTATGGCCTTAATACCAAAAGTACTGGATCCCGGGGTCCAGCTCTCTAAAAAGAGAAGCGTTCACAAACAAAACCTCATTTCTTCGGATACGAGGCCGGGCACCATTCAATTTGGCCTAAAAGACACTTTGAATGGATCTGGCTGCAAAGCTAGCCCCAGCAAGGATTGCTCCAGTGGAGCTCAGCACAGTACATCTTCACTCGTGACCAACACCTTAGACACTGGCGCAAAAACTGAGATGCTCCCAGATTGGGAGGGGTTATATAGGGAGGCAACTCCCTGTTTAGGGTGTGCCAGTGTCCAGCACCTGAAGGTGGACTATAACCCACATAGTAAATACTATGGCTCTGTGTCCCGTGATGTACAATTAAAGAAAAAATGGCAGTAAAACAAAGCAAAGTATCTTTACATTGGAGTCCTCATCAATGTCTCCCTTACATCAGTGCCCCCCTTATATGAAAGTCCCCATCAGGGCACCATTATATCAGAGTCCCCATCAAAGCTGCCCTGACATCAGAGTCTCAGTGCCCATCAGAGTTGCCCCTTACATTAGGATCCTCATCAGAGTCCCCTCTTACATCAGAGGGCCAGGTAAAAATCTTGCAGTGGACCATACTTGCCCCAGGG
Source organism: Aquarana catesbeiana (assembly GCF_042186555.1). Taxonomy (NCBI): domain Eukaryota; kingdom Metazoa; phylum Chordata; class Amphibia; order Anura; family Ranidae; genus Aquarana; species Aquarana catesbeiana. Next base: position 272,964,217 of record NC_133329.1, on the reverse strand, counting down.
GCCATAGTTTGGAGACTCCTGACCTATATAATTGAAAATATATATGCAGTGTATTCTGTTAACTTCTTCCCACCTGCAATCTGTACATTATCATTCCTCAACCCGATTCCCCATGTTAAGGACAAATTAAAAAACAACCTTTGGCAGACATAGAAGTCTGGAGCTGTTAAAGTGGATGTAAACCCATATAAAAAAAAAAAAAAAAACCTGCAAGACAAAGGCATAATGAGCTAAAGTGCAACGCATACTAGTTCATTATGAAATACTTACCTTAGATTGAAGCTGTTGCAGTGGTCCCCGTAGACCGCTGTGACCGGCAACATGTCTCCCGGAGTTATTTCCGGGTTTGCGGGTTCCAGCGCTGTGATTGTCCGAAACCGCGATGAGGTCACTCACACAGATGCGTTTGGGAGCCACTGGTCACGACACAGGCCCTTTAGAAATGGCACGATCGAGTGTATATGGTAAGTGTATATACCATATAAGTGTATATGGTAAATATCTCCTAAACCATGCAGGTTTAGGAGATATTTACAGTACCTACAGGTAATACTTATTATAGGCTTACCTGTAGGTACAAGTGGTGTAACTGGGTTTACAACCACTTTAAAGAGATATACACTCTCTAAAAACTCATATTATAGTTGTCATCTATCATCTTGAGGAGGGTGTTTATTATAATAGTGTACCAAATAAAAGCCTTATGTGGCCTTAAATAAATGTAAAAATTATTTAGGTGGGCAAATCAGCCATAGAGTTATAGTCAAGTTTCCAACATATACAAACCCTGCTAAATTTGGCCTGGGTATTCAGACATCACTGACCTCTGGTCATGTAAGGGATAAATTCAATCCATGCTTATGCGACAGAAAAAAATGTTAATAAAACGAATGATTTCCTATAACCAGCTAACAACAGATTCATTCCACATATGTATTTTACATTGTTCACATTTTGTGCTGAACGTCCTGGAATTCAAGTGGTTAAAACAAGCTCTTGGCTGAAGCTACAGCCATGAACTTGATATTTCAGCTGGCTATTCAGTAAAAATATGATCTGGGTGGCTAATCACTTTTACTGTAGTGATAAAGGATGCCTCCTCCCACGTGGGAAAGCAGGACCAAGATAAACTGCCCCGACAGCGCAAACTATGCTTGACTAGCTGCAGTGGAAGGCAGGGGAAACATTAGGGGTCTTCAAAAAGTCTACCTGTCACCTGCCCAAGCTATCACATGGGGGCATGTTAGCAATAAAGTTTAATGAAAAAGAAAAGAAAATCCAATTGTAATAAAATAAAAATTTAAATTTTAAATATATTTAACCCCCCCCCCCCCCGCATACATACATGTGAATGCAGACGCATGTATGTGAGAGCAATAATTCATAATTCATGGTTAACTTCAAACTGATAAACTGATAAGTCTTTTAAAGTGTCGCTTATGAAAAGTTTTAGGTACAGTGGTGTTTCAGCATTTTATGGGCACATGCAAATTTGAGTCTTGACATGTTTGGTATCCATTTACTCAACAAAACCTCATGTTTTTGTTTTACCAAAAACAGAGTATTATATTGTGTTTTGAGTACTAAAATACATTCCAGTGTATTTTTTGAACGGATATGCTTTTCATAAACAGTTGTGCAAATATCATGCAACAACAATTGCCACCATTTTATGCTACAGAACCTCTGCTTTAAGAGAATATGAATTTGGTTGGGCGTTCTAAGTAGTTTTCTAGCCAATAAATGCTGATTTTAACATGCATGTGAACATTTTAAAAAATGCCCCAGAAGCAAAGTGGCTAAATTTGTCCAAAATAGCTAATAAAAAGGATATAGTTTTAGATTATTTATTTTTTTAGATTGAAAACATTTCCACCCAGCTGGGAAACAAAGTAAAAACACAAGTAAATAAGAAATTAAACTTTTCGTTTGAGAAAAAAAAAAAGTAATTGGATACTGAAAGCAACCATATTTTCATTTACTCATAGCGACTTTTCATAGAACACATCACTCAGTATTGAGCTTTGTCACCGGCTGTGGTCAAGAGGATCCAATACATTGTGCAGCTCAAATCGCAGATAACCGATCATATTCAGAACCGTCTGTTTTCTAGAGCTATTGTAAGTCATAAGTTCAACTAGGCATAAAGCCGCAGGTTTATAAAGTAAATCAATCCAATTCCATAAAGGGAAAGTTTTGCTATGAGTCAGCCATTATGGGTTATAAGAAAAGCCCAAACATTACTAATATCTGTAACATCTGAAGCAGTGATGACTTCATTGTGTGTAATTCTGCTCTCTCATGGCCTTTTTTATTCAGAAAGGTACATGTACGCATTTTCCTTGAGGTTAAACCTCTTCAGAGCTTTAAAATGCAGGGTGGTGAGACCTAAACCTAGGGAAAGGCATCTTCATATCCTAAAACAACTCCAGGAAAAACTTTTTTGCTGATGTCGATAAAGTGGAAAAAATTAAAGCTTGCCAATACATTCTTACAATCTGCCAGACGAAAACCATGTACACTGTTAGGGCTCATGCAAAAAGCTGCTTTTACAGCCATATGAGCTTTTATTTCAGCTTGAAGAAGCTTGAACTTTTTTGGGCTCTTTTGCACATTTTTATTGAGCTCCTTTTGAGCTCTTTTGAGCAGAAGCGTTTTGTTTTTAACAAACCTTCCCCTCAGCTAATTTTTCCTATTTTTTTGTGTGATTTCAAGCTTCTTTGAGCTTCTTCATGCTTTTTCACACAAAAGCTCTTCTCAAAAATGCGAGTTTGGTGGGGGTTTTTTCTGCCTGTAAACTCCTGAAAAAGCCATAGCGTGCATGGACACATCAGCTAACATGGATGGGAGTTTCCCGGCAGAAAAAGCTCAAAAGCCCGTAGGAGCCACTTCTTTGAGTTGCAGTGGAAGATCAATTTGACCCAATTAATGATTAGAAATGTTCTGAAAACAATTTTCCAACAAAATTCTGTAAGTGTATGGCCAGCTTAGGGACCTTTGCCATGCTTTTATCAAGGCCTGATTATATGGTGTCTTAGGTAGGTACAGGAAGTGTGGGAATTTGAATTTTTTTGTCACTATGGTTGAAAATGAACATCGATTTGAACACACTACTGATTAAAAATGTTCTGAAAACTATTATTTTCCAATGAAATTCTATTAGTGTATGGCCAGCTTTAGAACCTGTGTCATGCTTTCATTAATGTCTATATTCCCATAGAAATTTCCCCTCACTTGACCTGATTATATGGTGTCATAGTTATAGGAAATTATGGGAAGTCATTTCAATGGGGGACAGACAGCAATTTTTTTTTTTTTCTTGGCAAGTGAAGACAGGTTAGAACCTCTTTCAGATTTTTATTTCTGTCCCAGTGAAACCTATTCCTCTAAATTTTTATTTTGGTGTCATGAAACAGAAAATGACAGGGAATCTTACCAATAAGGATACAGGAGAGTAATGACAACCTGCCATGCAGTCTATCCATTACAAGTTCTGTTCACCATAAAATGTTTTTCCAGAAAAGAGAACTAACGTTTTACCTCTGCTTCAATGGTCTGAGGTTCCTGGGAGAGACATGTAAAGACAAACTTGAAATGGGCAAAAAATAGAAGTTACGTACTGGTAACGTTCTTTCCAAGAGTCTTTCAGGACAGCACACTTGAGAGACCTCGGCTCCTCCCTTCTCAGGAAAAACTGCCTCCACCAGAGTTTTAAGCCACGCCATCCCTTCAGCCCGTCAGTTTTTTCCACGAGAACCCCCGGCCAGTCTAGGGAGACACAAGAACACATCATACCAACCTTCATACTCCTGATGCTCTCGTGTCCTGGTGGCAAAAAATTATTTTGGTGGGTACCGGTCGGTGCTGTCCCGAAAGACTCTTTCGTCTTTCAGGACAGCACACTTGAGAGGATAAGCGAGCACTTACCCTAGGGTGGGACTACTGCTTGCAGGACTTTACGCCCAAAGGCCTGGTCCTGGGCAGACAACAAGTCCAGTCTGTAGTGCTTAACGAAAGTCTTAAAACTTGACCACGTTGCTACTCTGCAGATCTGTTCGGGTGTAGCACCAGCCCACTCTGCTTGTGATGTTGCTATGGCCCTAGTTGAATGAGCCCTAATACCTTCCGGGACCTCCACCTCTTTTGCTATATAGGCTTGACTGATAGCCAACCTCAACCACCTGGCTATAGTATGTCTGGAAGCTTTGGACCCCTTCCTAGTCCCAGAAAAAGAAAAAAAAAGAAAAAAAAAGGAATTGAATCTCTTGAACTGATCCGTAACCTCCAAGTATTTTAATACACTTCTCCTGACATCTAACCTATGGAAGAAATGCTCCTGTTCCCTCACAGGATTTGAACAAAAAGTGGACAGGCAGATTTCCTGGCTCCTATGAAATTTTGAAGCCACCTTTGGCAAAAATGCCGGATCGGTTTATAAAATAATCCGATCCGGAAAAACTTGAAGAAAAGGTGCCCTCCTTCAGAGGGCTTCTAGCTCACTAACCCTCCTTGCGGTAGGGATTGCCACCAAAAAAACAGTCTTGAGGGTTAAAAACTTTACCGTACAAGACTCAATAGGGTCAAAGGGATCCCCTGTAAGAGCCTGCAATACTAGAGAGAGATCCCATCCCGGAAAAGGATGAGAGCTGACTGGTCTCTGCCTACCTAAGGCTTTAAAGAACCTGGATATCCAAGGATTGGAGTTGTTGTTCAAGGAACACACTTAAAGTGGAAACTTGACCTTTAAGAGTGCTAAGGGCCAGTCCCTTATCTGCCCCACTCTGTAGGAACTCCAGCACTGCTACTGGGCTGTGAATGCTAAAGGAGCTGTCTGCGCACCAAGAATTGAACTTCTTCCTGACTTTCAAATAGATCCTGCGTGTCTCTTCTTTTCTACAACTCAGAAGAGTCGCTACCAGCCTTTCAGAGAATCCTTTACTTCTCAGCATCTCCTCTTCAGTAGCCAGGCTGCCAGATTCCACCTCTCCACCTGAGGGCAGCAGATTGGGCCTTGACAGAGGAGGTCTTCCCTGACCGGCAATGTACAAGGCGGTTCCACAGCCAGCTTCTTTAGGACAGAGAACCACGGCCTCCTGGGCCAGTGTGGCGCTATCAAGATCAGGGTCGTATCCTCTGATTGGAATTTCCTCAAGACTGCGGGCAACAGTACAGGAGGGGGAAAGGCATAGCACTTGGAAAAATGCCAGCTCTGAGAAAGAGCGTCCACCCCTATTGCCCCGTCCCAGTGGTTCAGAGAGAAAAAGAGGGGCGTTTTTGCGTTCTGCCTTGAAGCGAAAAGGTCCACACATGGGACCCCCCAATTCTGGACAATCATCCTGTAGATGACTTGACTCAGAACCCAGTTGCTCTCTCTCAGCTTCCTTCTGCTGGAGAAGTCTGCCATCTGATTTAATTCCCCCTTCAGGTGTACTGCAGATAGTGAGAGCACCGTGACCTCGGCCCAGTTGAATATTATTTCTGTCAGAGCCAAAAGGGAGCTGCTTCTGGTGCCCCACTGTCGGTTGATGTAAGCAACTGCTGAGGAATTATCTGAGCGGACCTGAACATGATGTTCCCGGAGCTCCTGTTGGAAAGCTCTGAGAGCCAGGAAGATGGCCTTCAGCTCTCTCCAGTTCTAGGACTTCCCCGCGTCCTCGACTCTCCAGGATCCCTGCGCCAGACTCATCCCCAGGTGTGCTCCCCAACCCATGCCACTTGCGTCTGTTGTGACTACCTTGGATACTGGCAGTACCCATTCCAGACCCTGTGATAGATTTGCTGCCTTCCTCCACCACCACAGGGACCTCTTTACCCATTTTGGAATGAGAACCGCTGAGTCCAAGGACCTCTGAGTGTGGTCCCAAACCTCCAGAATGAACAACTGTAAAGGACGGAAGTGTAATCCCGCCCACCTTACCGCTGGGAGGGCAGACGTCAGTAGCCCCAGTGCTGACATGGCCTTTCTTATGGAGATTTGTTGATTGCCTTGTAGAACTGCCAAGGCCTTGTCTACTTTGCAAATTTTCTCTTCTGGAAGGAACACTCTCTGCTGGGTTGAGTCCAGAATGTAACCTAGGAACGTAACCCTCTTGGATTTCTCCAAATTTAAGAGCCATCCCAGATGCTCCAACAGACTCTTCGTTACCTGCAAATCCTGGACCAGCTGCTCCGGCGAAGGAGAAAAGAGGAGCAGGTCGTCCAGGTATGCGACTACTGCGATTCCCCAAAGTCGCAGAAAAGCCAGAGCTTCCATCATCACCTTGGAGAATATCCGGAGAGAAGAGGATAGCCCAAAGGGGAGGGCTTGAAACTGAAGATGTACTATTTCCTCCCCGGACCTTACTGCCAGTCTGAGGAACCTTTGACTGTCCTCTGCGATCGGAATGTGCAGATAGGCATCCCTTAGATCTATGGATGCCATGTAACAATTCGGAGGAAGCAGCGTTTTTACGGAAAAGATGGAATCCATCCAGAATCTTTTGTAAGAGATTGATTGATTCAGAGGTTTCAGGTTCAGAATGAGCCTGAATTTTCCTGAGGGCTTCTGAACCACAAAGATGTGGGAATAGAATCCTTTGCCTATCTCCCCAGGAGGAACCCATGATACGACATCCTGCTGTTCCAGTTGTTCCAAAGAGGCCAGCAATGCTGCTGCTTTTTCCACACACTTTGGCATGTCCATCACTAGCAGCCTGTGTGGGGGAGGGCTTGAGAATTCTAGTCTGTACCCCCTCCTTACAATCCCTAGTATGAATGGATTGAAGGTAACTGACTCCCATTGTGGGAGGAAGGCCCCCAGTCTTCCTCCCACCAGGGTTAACTTGTCACTGGGACTTCCGGGGCAGTTCAGGAGGGCGAAAAATTGCTCCCCCGCGCCCTCTGCCCTTGCTGGACCAAACCTTCTTCCGAGACTCCGCCCTTGGAAAATTAAACTTCTTTTGCGTGCGAGTCTTCTTTTTAGACTGTTCCCCCAACTTTTTCTTTAAGGGGAAGGCCTTCTTTTTTTTGGCTGTTCTATCTAGGACAGCCTCCAAATCCGGACCGAATAGCAAGTCCCCCATAAAAGGGACTCTGCAAAGCTTTGTCTTTGAAGCATTGTCCCCTTGCCAGGTTTTTAGCCAGAGAGCTCTCCTGGCTGAATTGGCCAATGCAGAGGATCTAGCAGACATGCGGACTGATTCTGCTGAGGCATCCGCAATGTATGTGACCCCTTTTAAAAGCATTGGAAAAGAGGAGAGAATCGTCTCTTTTGTGGTCCCAGCCTCAATATGTGCATTTATATGTGTTAGCCAGTGCTCCATGTTACGTGCCACCACTGTGACAGCCATGGCAGGCTTAAAATTCCCTAGGGTGGAGTCCCATGTCTTTTTGAGTAGAGAATCCATCCTCTTATCAATGGGGTCTGAAAGCACCCCCATATCTTCAAAAGCCAAATCTGTCTTTCTGGATACCTGAGAAAAGGCTGCATCCAGTCTAGGAGATTTGTTCCACACAGCCACTTCATCCTCTGCAAAGGGGAATCTGCGTTTTAATGCTCTGGAAAAGAAAGGCTTCCTTTCTGGGTCTCACCATTCCTTTTTGATAGCATCAACCAGAACCTCATTGACCGGAAAGACCTTCCTCTTCTGCTCTCCAAGACCCTCGTACATCTGGTCATGGAGAGACAGTGCTTTTTTTCTCCTCCTGGATACCTAAGGTGGTGTGCATGGCTCCCAAGAGCTCTTCCACCTCTTCCAGGGAGAGTTTGTAACGGGAGGATCGAATGCATTCACTACCCACATTCTCTCCGTCTGACTCCCCCGAGCAGTCTGAGGCTGCGCTCTCAGGCTCATCATCAAAAGCCTGTCTGGTGCCCTCAGGTAACCCTTCACTGATAGAGGGACCTGCTGAAGGACCAGGTGTGGCATCTTGCTGTGCTGGCAGAGGATTGGCTGGGGGTTGCGGGGGCTGAAAGCTCGCAAACAGCATTTTAAAAGACTGGAAAGTGCTGGACGCTGCAAGGTCAGAACTCTGTTCAGCAGAATGTTCCCTAACCAACCCTTCAATACAGTCTCTGCACAAAACTTTGGTCCAGGATTCCCCCAAAGTACTCCTACACGATGGGCATTTCCTCTTGGTATTGTGACGGGACCTAGATTTTTCAGTGGTCTTGCCCTGAAATGACAAAACAAACCCCACAGCATAAAAAAACTGCCAGCCTTACAATCATCACACCACACCTGACACCAGGAGTGCACCCCCCCAGGACCGACCACCTCTAGCTCCATATTGGCCACCACAGGACGAGAGGAATGCAGCACAGACTGCCCTTACCTCTCCCCAAGGTACCGCAAAGCAAGCGCCCTGGCCTCAAACTTCCCCAAGGGAGGACAGGGTGCGTTTCTCCCTGGTTCCTAGCAGTGTCTCCCCTCCGGAGGAAACACTGACAACTGACGGGCTGAAGGGATGGCGTGGCTTAAAACTCTGGTGGAGGCGGTATTTCCTAAGAAGGGAGGAGCCGAGGTCTCTCAAGTGTGCTGTCCTGAAAGACAACAGAGGGAAAACAGGGAGTGCTGTTCTACCCAAAAAGGACCATCACCACTGGTCGGAGAAGGAAGTTGGGAAGAGCGAAGGAGCATTAAGAGGTTAAGTAGAGACTGGCAGCATTACTTTACAACAAAGTAAAAAAAAATTATGGTAGCTTTACTTCAAAGTGGTTGTAAACCCTTTCACACTGGCTTTTTGATCAGGTCTGCCTGTCAGTTTTTCAGGTGGACCTGATCGCACCCTCTATTCATCCTATTGCTCCGATCCTGTCCGTCAAATCCAGACTGATGGTGATCCTATTTTCCATCTGTATGGAGGATCGGATCGGATGAAAGCGGTCAGGCGGTCCATTTTCATCCAATCTCTCCATAGATGAGAGCAGGACTCTGTCTGTCTCCGCTCTGCACAGTGAGTGGAGACGGACCTGTCATCCACCTGCTCAGCGGGGATCAGTGGAGTGATTCCCGCTGAGCAAGGGGCCTAACACATACCCAGTGAAGTGACTAGCCTCAGGTGATACACAGAGATAAAACAAATCCTCCAACATAAGTTGTACCTGTTTATCTGCATTCTTCTCTTCTATACGTCTGTTCAAAGTCCAGAAATTATACAGCTTGTCTGAGCTTTCAGAAAGCTTTCAGGGGCAGGGAGATGAAGTTTCACTCTGCGGAGCTCAGTAAGAGCTGATTGGAGGGAAGGGACACAACCCCTTTACATAGCACACAGGAACAGACCTGAGGCTGTCAATCACATGATGTGTGCTGGAGCTCCCTCCTCTTTCACCTTTATAACTCTTTGTGTCAGGAAAACTTGTCTGAAGTGACTCATGAAGATAGCAGAGGAATAAGGCAGCAGAAAGAAATAACACTTAGTGCTCTGAATTGAGGTACACACTATAGAGGGATATGCTTTGTTCATATTTTATGTCAGAGGTTTACAACCACATTAAATCTTTTTACCAGGTATGGACATATGGAAATGTCTCTCTAGAGACCCTATCTATTTGAAACAAATAACAGAAGTCAGTGTGTCTGACTTCCCTCTAAACCTTATAGTCAGCTTTAAACAGCAGGTTTCAACAGCTGAAGAACCACAACCTGCTTCCCTTTGCTTTATATATATCAGCATTTGAACAAACAAAAAAAAAACACAGAGCTCTGCACACGAGGATAGGAAAACACTGGTAAGATTTAAAAGCAGAAACAAAGGGTCAGGGTTAGGACTCTTGGCTTTGATTTAATCCATAAATGAAAAATGATATAGAACAGTATGAGCCTTACCCAGCAGTGGAAAAAATTAATGGCAATAAGGTATTGAGCACACTGGAAATAAAATAGTGTACCTGGTACAAATTTCAAATTCCTAACAAATGTTCCCTGACACCCAAAGCTTAAGCACATGTACAAACACAACAAAACTTCTGAATTGTGTAGCCCCAGGATGAAATAAGAGTTGTTGCTTTCCCCACATGTGCACCACGATGGAAGAAGGCTGAAGTCAGATGATCCTGGTGCAGGAAAGGGGAATATGAAAACAAAGGGTTAAAGTATATGTGAACAGAGTCTCTAAAAATTTTTATAAACCTTAACAGGTTAACAGAAGTGGGCGTTTCATCAAACAGTAAACAGGTATCAGGAGTTTAGCAGCGCTTAGATGCATCAAAGGATTAAAAAGGGGCAAGAACAGTGTTAACTGCTTCCTGATCAGCCGCCGCGATTATACTGCGGCAGGTTGGGTCCCCTGCGCGAGCCGTCGTAGCTGTACGTTGGCTCTTTAATATGCCTCCGGCAGCACACGCGTGCCTGAAGCGTGTCCCCGGAGCCGATGCGAAGGAGAACAGGGATGTGTGTGTGTAAACACACAAATCTCGGTTTTTTTAGGGGAGTAGAGAGAGATTGTGTGTTCATACAAAGTATGAACACCGATCTCTCTCTCCTCCTAGTCAGTCCCATCCCCCCTACAGTTAGAACACACACACATAGGGAACACGGTTAAACCCTTGATCGCCCCCTAGTGTTAACCCCTTCCCTGCCAGTGTCATTTATACAGTAATCAGTGCATCTTTATAGCACTGATCGCTGTTTAAATGTCACTGGTACCAAAAATGTGTCAAAAGTGTCCGATTTGTCCGCCGCAATATCGCAGTCTCGATAAAGATCGCTGATCGCCACCATTACTAGTAAAAAAATAATAATAAAAATGCCATAAATCTATCCCCTATTTTGTAGAGGCTATAACTTTTGTGCAAACCAATTAATATACGCTTATTGCGATTTTTTTTACCAAAAAATATGTAGAAGAATACATATCGGCCTAAACTGAGGAATTTTTTTTTTTCTAAATTGGGATATTTATTATAGCAAACAGTAAAAGATATTGTGGTTTTCTTCAAAATTGTCGCTCTTCTTTTGTTTATAACGCATACAAATAAAAACCACAGAGGTGATCAAATACCACCAAAAGAAAGCTTTATTTGTGGGAAAAAAAGGATGTCAATTGTTTGGGTACAGCATCACATGACCGCGCAATTGTCAGTTAAAGTGATGCAGTGCCGCATTGCAAAAAATGGCCTGGTCATTCAAATCTTCCGGGGTTGAAGTGGTTAAAAGAAAAGCATGTAGATTGTAAAAAGTGGTAATAAAGTCTTGGAGGAAAATTTTAAAAAAGCGCCCCTTGCAGGTTTAACTACTTCAGCCCTGGAGGATTTTACCCCCTTCCTGACCAGAGCACTTTTTGCGATTCAACACTGTGTTGATTTAACTGAGCGACGATGCACCCCCACAAATAGAGCTTTCTTTTGGTGGTATTTTATCGCCTCTACGGTTTTTATTTTTTCCGCTGTAAACAAAAAATAGCGACAATTTTGAAAAAAATGCAATATTTTTTATTTTTTGCTATAATAAATATCTCCCAAAAATATATAAAAAAAATGTTTTCCTCAGTTTAGGCCGATATGTATTCTTATTCATATTTTTGGTAAAAAAAAAATCGCAATAATATATAGTATATTGATTGGTTTGCGCAAAATTTATAGCATCTACAAAATAGGGGATAGTTTATGCCATTTATTTATTTATTTATTTATTTATTTATTTTTTGATTAGTAATGGCGGCGATCTGCGATTTTTTTCGGGACTGCGACAGTATGGAGGACACATCGGACATTTTTTACACTATTTTGGGACCATTTTCATTTATACAGCAATTAATGCTATAAAATTGCATTGATTACTGTATAAATGACAATGGCAGTGTAGGGGTTAACCACTAGGGGCAGTGAAGGGGTTAAGTGTGTCCTAGGGAGTGAATCTAATGCCCCGTACACATGATAGGATTTTCCGACGGAAAATGTTTGATAGGAGCTTGTTATCGGAAATTCCGACTGTGTGTAGGTTCCATCGGACATTTTCCATCAGAATTTCCGTCACACAAAATTTGAGAGCTGGTTCTCAAATTTTCCGACAACAAAATCCGTTGTCAGAAATTCCAATCGTGAGTACACAATTCCGACGCACAAAGTTCCACGCGTGCTCGGAATCAAGCAGAAGAGCAGCACTGGCTAATGAACTTCATTTTTCTTGGCTCGCCATATGTGTTGTACGCCACCACGTTCTTGACGTTCAGAATTTCCGACCAACTTTGTGTGACCGTGTGTATGCAAGACAAGTTTGAGCCAACATACGTCGGAAAAAAAATATGAATGTTGTTGTCCGAAAATCCTATCGTGTGTACAGGGCATAACTGTGAAGGGGCTGTGCTTCAACACACAGGACAGTGATCACTGCTCTCGATGAGAGAGAGCTGTGATCACTGTCCTGTCACTAGGCAGAACAGAAGCATCTCCCCGATTTTCCCTATTCGTGACATGATCGCGGGCACCCGGCGGACATAGAGTCCGCGGGACCCACGGTCACGGAGACCGCGGCAGGTGCGCACCTGCGACACAGCTTCTTAAAGGGGACGTACCTGTACGCCCTTTTGCCCACCAGCGCCATTCTGCCAACGTACATCGGCGTGCGCTGGTCGGCAAATGGTTAAAGAGATTTGTTACCCCAACACTTCATATTTATGATATGTGCCTGCTGTACAATGTATTTGCATGAGAAAATATCCTGTTCTCTTTGTATTGCTTCCTTTATGTGGAGTCCCTGGTGTTCCTGCTGGTCCCTTTGATTTCCTATTAAAAACGGACCCCCTAAGCAGGAGAGGACACTGTGGTCAGTTCTCTAGCTATGCTGGGAACTCAGTGTACTCTCCTCCAATGATCAGACGTGTGCCGACATGCCGCCGCTGCACATCCATTCACTGGCAAGCTCAGTGTGCTGCTATTTCTCCTCCCCCCAGCTCTTATGCAGCTGAGAACAGAGGGAATGTGATCATTTATAAAAAAAAAGGAAAAAAGGTGTTTATAATGTTTTTTTTAAATCTATACAAAAATGTTTTGCCTTTCATTGCTATTTTAAACTGAATGGGTTGTATTACAAGGTGATCGTTTACAATCACTTTAAGTCAAAATGTACTAGTATGCACTGCATACTAGTACATTATGATATACTTACCTGCAAATGAAACCCTACAGCACTGTGATGCCATGATTCCGCTGGTGCCTCCATCTTCACCCAATCTTCCTTCTGGGTTCTCTATCTTCAGCCACTTGCATGGCTGGGCTGCGGTGACATCATTCCTGCACATGCACACTGAAATTACAACGCTGTGGCACACAGAGTGGACTGTAACTGTGGTCTGATTTGAGCATTCATGGCTCAGATCACACTTACCGCTGACAGGCCTCTAGGGTCTCTTCTGTTATAAAAACCTTGGCTGTCAGTGGATTGTAACATATTGACTTTACCACCACTTTAAAGAGTAACTACATTTTTTTAAAGAAAAAAACAATCCCCTCTGGCCAATTAATGTACATTGCCATGAATTTAACATACTTTGTTTCCTTAAAGGGAGTGACTTTTTCATTATTATTCAGCTGATGCACTTGCAGTGTTCTAATGAGGAAATTTGTAGGATCCACATCCCTTTAGAATAAACTCTTCGGGATTATCTCACCAAAAATATAATTCCAAAGACAGTGCTTTAGCAAACCATATATCACCTATTTAGGGATTACATTAAGTGGCAGCTGGTGCTCCATTTTTTTGGGGGGGGGGGGGCAAACAAAACCCCTCCGCCACCAGGTCCACCCTTACCCCATCCACAGTTGTGGCTTCCCCTCCTTCTCGGTCACAGTAAAGTCCATGCACAGCAGATGGACGAAGCAGTGGCAAAGCAGCCAGATGAACAGAGCCAGGCTGTGGCACGTTCCAACCACAGACATCGCCATCTTTCTTCTCCCAGTGCAGGCTGCACGGCAACTCTGCCTCTTCACGTCACCTCTGACTGCATGCACATTGGCTGCCGCACTCCCCCTGTTTCCTCCTCCACTCCTCTTCTCTGCTGCTTATCTGCTCCAACTACCACTACACACATCACACAAGTGTACGGGCTTGGGGCGCAGTGCTCTGCGCCCGAGCCCACCCTTTTAGAAGCCAATTAGAGCCTCGGGCTCTAATCATGTGCTTCTTTAAAAAAAAAAAACATTGAAATCCATGTGTCCGGCGCCCTGCATGGAGATTAGGGGCCAGGTGCATGTATAAGGGAGCAGCACCCCTGCGCCCCTAATGAGCGGACCGCCACTGATTACATCTACATAAAGCTTACAATAGATAATAATTTTTTTTGTGTTTATTTTCTTTCCTTTTTTTTAATATATCATTTAATAACTTCAGATATTTAATGAACTTATTTGATATGTTATCTGTTTGTATGTATGATTATAAAAAAGAAAAGAAAAAAAAAGGTTACAATAGAAAGGGTCAGTGTTTGTGCCAGTCTCTGAAAGCCAATGTATAGAGTTCAGAAGTGAAGAAGCCCTGAAAATATTATATGTTTTGCAGAACTACCATGCAACATAAAAATATTAAATTATTAAGCAAAATGTTTTTTCAGTGTTACCCCATCTTTATTTATGAACCTAAATAGCAATTTTTAAAAAAGAAGAGGACAAAATACACATGTTTTCCAATCTGTTTTGCTCTTTCAATACACTTGCAGCTATGTTGTTACCTATTTTCAATATTGTGGATATCCATGCTCAGATAACAATGAAAGTAGGGCACTAATCAAGTCAAATGTCTTATCAAGGCTGCTAGGAAATCACATCACATGAACGGCTGATGTTCAAACCAGATCACAATTTCATCATAATGACTGGTGTCTTTCACTAAGTTGCATAGATAAAAGGCTGATTTTGATGGGATAGGGCCAGCGGCGCAGTGTTAAGCGTATTGCACTGTCTACAGCATCCAGCCGACCTAGTAACGTAAGTTGCCTTATCTCCGGCTTTGCCTTGTGGTGAATTAGGCATACTTTTCTCATCTGGGATTAGCATAAACTTTTAAACCCAGTTGGATAACACTCCCTAAAGCTCTTTATTTTCAGAAATATAAAAATAAAAGTAATCTGGGACATTTTGGAAGGCATCTGGCTACTTTGTTAAGATAATTACGTTATACAATAATTATTGTGTTTCATGCTAACCTACATATTTCTGTGTCTTTTCATTGCTTGAGGTCATTCATTTTTTGTCTACCAAACCACATAAGAAAGAAAATATAGGCCACCACGGAGAAGAGCTTAGGTTGCTTTGCAGTTGTTTCCACAGCCCATTTACAAGAATACAGGATGAAAGTGTGGTGGGGAGACAGTATGCTCCTTTATATATAACCAGGTGTTCAGGAACGTTTACAACCCGTCCCAAATTAACTGTAAGAGGGACACATACCCCGACAGGAACAAAACATAAACATCATACCAGGATAGGTTGTCTGTCAACTAGAATGAAGCACATGTTACCAGCTCTTCTCTCCTCACACACCGTTTCCAGTGTGAGGAGAGAAGAGCCAAGAGCAGTGAGTTATCGATCTGTGTGTGTATTGTATGCACCAAGCACAACACTTGTCCCATGGCCCCCCATTGCCATCTGTCACCTAACAGTCACCCCATAAAGTGCACCTGTCAAATAAGAGACTGCCATCAGTGACGGTCAGTGGTGCACCCATCAGTGACCATCACCCATCACCCATCAATGACCGTCAACTGTCACCCATCACCTGTCACCCATCAGTGACCATCTCCCATTACCATCACCCATCAGTGACCGTCAGTGGTGCACCCATCACCCATCAGTGACCATGCCCTGTCACCTGTCACCCATCAGTGACCATCAGCCATCACCCGTCATTCATCAGTGGCCATCAGCCATCACCCGTCACCCATCAGTTACTGTCAGCCATCACCCGTCACCCATCAGTTACTGTCAGCCATCATCAGTCACCCATCAGTGACCATCAGCCATCACCCGTCACCCATCAGTGACTGTCAGCGGTGCACCCGTCACCCATCAGTGAGCGTAGCCTGTCATCCATCACACGTCACCCATCAGTGACCATCATCGGTGCACCCTTCACCCATCAGTGAACGTGCTCTGTCACCCATCACTTGTCACCCATCAGTGACCGTCAGCAGTGCACCCGTAACCCAGCGGTGAACGTGCCCTGTCACCCATCAGCGACCGTCAGCGGTACACCCATCACCCATCAGTGACCGTGGCCTGTCACCCGTCTGTGACCATCACCTGTCACCGTCCGTGGCCTGTCATACCATCATCACCTATCAGTGAACGTCACTTGCCACCCATCGCACAGCCCTTCAGTGACCGTCACCTGCCACCTGTCACACACTAGTGAGGAGGCGTTCCAGATCCTCTCCATAACTGATGAGAGCAGTGGGGAGTTCTCATCAGATTCAATCAATCCTGATTTCGAATCAAATTTGGCATTTCAACCGATTGAGAATAGTGAATCGGCAAATGATTCGGAGGAAGAATGGGTCCCTCCTAAGGGCACGGCACTCTGGAAACCAGGCAGCCGACAGGAACCAGGATTATATTCTCAGGCTCAGTACCAGCGCTGCCGCCAGCAATAGGCCCCAAGAACAAATTTCCAGGCCCAGTACCAGTGCTGCCGCCAGCGATAGGCCCCGGGAAAAATGCCCAGTACCAGCACTGCCCCTGGCGATAGGCCCCAGGAACAAATGCCCAGGCCCAGTACCAGTGCTGCCACATCACGCCTGAGTATCAGCACAGGAAATTCAAATCCTCCAACTACTGGAGTGTCACGCCCCCCAAGAGCCAGGGCCTCTACATACATGCCAGATGGTCTTGCCAACCCAACATGGCTGCCTTCTGACTCGCGATCACCAATTATTCCCCCTTTCACAGCACAGCCAGGTGTGCGGGCCAACACCCAAAATTTCACAGCGGTTGATTGTTTTTATCTGTTTTTGCCCGACACTTTGCTGCAATTCATTGTGGACCAGACAAATTTATATGCCCAGCAGTATATTGCTTACAACCCCCAGTCATCATGAATCTGAATTTGGAGGAGTTCAAATTGTTTATGGGCCTCACCATAAACATGGGGATTTCAAGTAAAAAATGAAGGACATGCCTATTGGTCCACCAACCCCATCCACCACATGCCCATGTATTCTGCCATAATGTCCAGGTCCCGATACGAGATGATAATGCGCTTACTTCATTTCAGTGACAACTCCCAGTGCCCTCCCCGCAATCATACAAATTACGACAAGTTATATAAAATTCGCCCACTGATAAATTTCTTTTCCCAACAATTTGCAGAACTCTATGTCCCCGATCAGAATATATGTGTCGATGAGTCCCTGGTACCCTTTTCAGGCCGGCTAGGAATAAAGCAATACATTCCTAGCAAAAGGGCCAGACGGAGTAAAGTTTTACAAGCTCTGTGAGAGGGTCGCGGGATATCTGTATGCGTTCCGCATATATGAAGGAAGAGATTCCCAGCTCTAGCCCCCTGAGTGCCCGGCTACATGGGCACAACTGGAAATATTATATGGGACCTGGTATACCCATTTCTGAACAAAGGATATCACATATACCTTGACAACTTCTACACTAGCCTGCCTCTTTTCAAACACTTATACATCGCAAAAACCCTGGCCTGCGGAACCTCCAGAAAGAATAGGAAGGGCTTCCTACAATCTCTAGCGAACAAAAAAGCTGAGAAGGGGGAAAAAAGCAACATTGGGATGCAACGAAGTACTGGCCTTGAGATGGAAGGATAAAAGGGACGTGCACATGATGCCCACTATCCATAATGACACTACAGTTGAGGTTCAAAGAAGACAAGGTCACATTGAAAAGCCAACATGTCCAAGATTATAATCTCTACATGGGGGGGTGGATTTCAATTAGCAAATGATTCAGCCCAATTTGTCAATACAGAGGTGCCGATTCTGGTACAAGAAGGTAGCAATTTATCTCATCCATTTGGCCATTTATAATTCCTACGTAGTCTACACCAAATCCACAGAAAGCCCTGCCCCCTTCCTAAAATTCATAGAAGAAGTTGTCACGTCCCTCATCTATCAACAAAGACCCCCCCCCAGAAGACCTTCGCTCTGAGGCTGTTAGCTGACTTCATGAGCGCCACTTCCTCTTCAACATTCCACCATGTGAAGCAAGTCGAAGACGGCAAAAAAATGATGCGTGTGCAGCAAAAGAGGATTTTGAAAAGATACCAGCTATCATTGTCCTCAGTGTCCCTCCCAACCTGGCCTTTGCATTGGTGAATGCTTCCAACGTTATCATACCTCCCTAAAATACTGCCTACCGCTTGGACTGCTTGCACGTGAACTGACCCTGGCCTGTTTTATGGAATATGCTTTTGCCTACAGCTTGGACTGATCTGTTGCCCTGCTACTGTAGTACACAGGGGACTCACATATGTGAGGGGCTCCAGAATTGTTTTTCTGGATGGAGAAAACATTTTTTTCTGTTTTCTCCAGGTTTCAGAATTTCCGGATTAGGGTCTGGAGTCTGGAGGCTTCATAGAGATTTGGGTGGGTTGAAGCCTCTACCCCTGTGCACAGATCTTACCTGATTGCACCCCTCAGCCTGCTGCTGACTTACTGCCATCATGCCTCTGCCTGCCGCATGAACAGACCACACCGCTACCTGGACTATGCAAGTAATTAGCTGTAGCAAGAGGCAGTATGTTTATTAAGGGCTGGAGAGCGGTACAATACTGAGAGTCTGCAGGTAACAGTGTACCAGGACCAATATTATGGCTGTGCTGGCTGTCTCTGCCTGGACAATTTCTATGGACTGTGCTGTGCTGACAATATCCTTGTGCTGACTATAGACAATATTCCTGTCTGCTGCCTGGATAATTACTATTGCTGTCACTAAGCACATCCCTGCTTGCTGCCTGGACCAGTGCTCTCATCTGTGGATACTACTAAAAGCACAGGTATTTTTTTTTTTACCCTTTCCGCAAAAGAATTTATTTTGGATTGGAATTCTTGGTATGTACATGCTATGTGTTAGAAATATGAAGGGCCTTCAAAAATGATAGGTTGCCAGGAAATTATATATGTCATTTATGCTCCTAGAACGCCTGATGGTGCTACTTGGATGTTGGGACTCTGTATGTGGCCAGGCTGTTTAAAAGGCTCACACGTGTGGTATCGCCATACTCAGGAGGAGTAGCAGAATGTATTTTGAGGTGTCATCTTTGCTATGTACATGCTATGTGTTGGAAATATCTGATAAATGGACAACTTTGTGTAAAAAAAAAATGCGTTTTCATTTTTTTTCCACATTTTCCAAAAACTTCTGGAAAAAAATGAACCGTTCAAAAGACTCATTATGCCTCATAGATTATACGTTGGGGTTTTTGCTTTCCAAAATGGGGTAATTTTGGGGCCAATTCCATTGTCCTGGTGCTCCAGGGCCTTCGAAAGTGTAATAGGTGATTGAGAAATGAGATGTGTCATTTATGCTCGTAGAAAGCCTGAAGGTGCTACTTCAATGTTGGGCCTTTGTATGTGGCCAGGCTGTGTAAAAGTCTCACACATGTGTTATCGCCATCCTCGGGAAGAGTAGCAGAATGTATTTTGGGGTGTAATTTGTTGTATGCATATGCTCTGTGAGAGAAATAACCTGTTAATATGACAATTTTGTAAAAAAAAAAAAAAAATCTCCCTTTTGCAAAGAATTGTGGGAAAAAATGACAACTTAAAAAAACTCACCATGCTACTTACTTAATACCTTGGAATATCTACTTTTTAAAAATGGGTCATTTTTGGTATATTAGTACTTTCCTGACTTGTTAGTGTCTCAAGAAATGACATAGGCTTTCAGTACATCAGATGTGATCAATTTTCAGTGATTGGCACCATAGTAGACTCTATAACTCTATATAAGACCAAATAATTTATACTAATTTGAGTTATTTTTACCAAAGATATGTAGCAGTATAAATTTTGGCCAAAAATTATGAAGAAAAATTACTAATATGCAAAATTTTATGACAGAAACAAAGAAAAATGCATTTTTTTCACAAAATGTATTATCTTTTTTATTTATAGCACAAAAAAACAAAAAACCCACTAGTGATTAAATACCACCAAAAGAAAGCTCTATTTGTGTGAAAAAAGGACGCAAATTTCATATGGGTACAGTGTTGCATGACTGAGTAAGTGTGAGAGCGCTGAAAGCTGAAAATTGGCCTGGGCAGGAAGGGGGTGTAAGTGCCCTGTATTGAGGTGGTTAAGGAAAGGAAAATCCATCATGACTAAGTTTATGAAATAATCTTTTAACTCTTAAAGTGATTGTAAGGGTTCATTTTTTTTTTTTTTTAAACAACAAACACATCATACTTACCTCTACTGTGCAGCTCGTTTTTCCCAGAGTGGCCCCGATGCTTGTCTTCTGGGGTCCCTCGGTAGCTCTCCTGAGGGGGTTACCTTGCGGGCGCGCTCCCGAGTCTAGCATTTGGCATCCATAGCCGCTGAATGTATGACTCGGCCCCGCACTCCGGCGCCCGCGTCATTGGATTTGATTGACAGCAGTGGGAGCCAATGGCTGCGCTGCTATCAATCTATCCAATCAAGAGCCGAGAACTTCGGGCAGAGAGATAGCGCGTCCCCGCCAGGTCAAGTTCCAGGGCTCAGGTAAGTAAAACCATGGGGCTGGGGGGCCGGTTACTGCCAGGTGTTTTTTCACCTTAATGCATAGGATGCATTAAGGTGAAAAAACACGAAGGTTTACAACCCCTTTAAAGCTGAACTCTGGGGGAAAAAACACTCAGTTGCTTTGTAAAAATAAAATACCATTAAAAATTCTTGTACCATATCTGACTGTTGCTGCATTTACTAAATTGTCTTACTGACATGAATCCCATAAAACCACTGTAAGAGTGAGCATTCTGGTGATAAAACTTACAGTTGCAGTTGTAGTACAGTTCTCACAGTGGAAGACACATCAATCTCTGGACAAATGGAGGGGCAGATGAACTTCATAATCTCCCCATCCTCCAGTCATTAAACATCTTGTAATCTTTTCACAGAAATCATTATGTAATTGGACCAGGTGGAGATTGCGACCATCCTTTATCCACCCCTCCCCTCATTCATTCACAGAACACCATGTATTCTGTGAAATGAGTACAGGATGTTTTATGAATGGCTGGGTTTGGCGAGCGAGTGACCTGTTGTCAGAACTATATTAGAGCCGCTATTGTAAGTTTTAGCACCAGAAGTTTGGTGCTTACAGTGGTGTGCAGGATGACAGTATGAGTCTTACCAAATGCAACAGCAGCCAGATATAGGACAACAATATTTAGAAGCATGTAATCTTCCAAAACAACTGTAAAAAAAATTGTTTTTTTCTCTGGAGATCAGCTTTCAATTGTTACTATTTATTACTATTAAACTGGCGTATTTATGAAAGATTTGAATTTTCCCCATTATTTAGCTTTCCTTACCATGTTCTGACCCTAAAATTTCAGCTTATGTCAGGAGTCCAAAGTCTCACATTTGCTTTCATGATAACTGCCTGAGCTTACACTTTAAACACATAAAAAAAGATTTCAGCAAAAGCCTATACATTTTTCCCAAAACAGTTACATTCAAGGGATGCCATCAAATGGCTGATGTTATAACTGGCTACATGTGCAGCCCCATAGCAAGTGCAGATCAAACAGAGGCTAAAGCTGACCATAGATGATGCATTTCTTTTTTTTTCTCAGTTAGCTAGAGGGTGGAAAAAACCAACCTATTCCTCCATCCACCTAAGTGAAGTGGATGGAGGAATCCCGCTGGACATTATATTCTGGCAGGGAGACTCTCCCGCTGTCAGACTACACTGATTAAAATTGATCTGGTCCCTAATGAACCAGTTGAATTTCGATCCATCTATATGCAGCTTTAGATGGCAGCCTCCTTGGCTTTAAAGGATAGGTGGGTTTATTTCCACTTTAATAGTGTGTGTAGGTTTGTGCAGTTAATATAAACAGCAAGTGTAAGACATCAAGTGATATCTGACTCTTTAAAATTTATTAAGAGTCAAACTATGACAATAACTAGAGCTAAATAAGCAACAGTTACACATCTTTCATAAATAAGCCTGCACAACTATAGTTTAACATATTTTTTACAGCACCGTTTTTACTGGTTCTCTTTAAGGTTGCCTTAGATAGGCAGATTTATTGCATACATGAGCCCAAGCAATTATAATTAAACTAAATATTTAGATTTTTACATAAACCTAATTGTGACTGGTCCTCTTCAAGGCTGTCATAAACAAGCAGATCTCTTCCTGAGAACAAGGGGCAAGGAGACTTCATGTGGCTTAAATGCTTGCTAGAAGCTACTACTATCCTCACCTATCAGTGACAGCAGTGCAATTGTGGCATTTATGCTTCTTTACGTTTCTCCACAGAAGTGTAAAGACTGCCTGAAGAACTCATTATCACAGTTCAGAAATAGACCAATAATCACAATAATTGAAACAGAACCATCACTTGCTTTTAATGAGCGACTTATGGTCATCCTAATCATTATTAATCTAACAAGTACATGCTAAACATGCCTGGTCCTAGAGCTTTAAACACGGGGTCATCTAAAGGACTCTCCCTTCCTCTGAAGCATATGAATTCCCATGATTCTCTTCAATGGATACAGGGGTTGGCAGGCTTAGTCCATCCAGCTTTGTGGGCCAATTATACACTACATGGGTAAAAGCATGTGGACATTCCTTCAGTTTATTGAATTCAGGTGTTTCCAGCGAAGGGGACTGTTAATGCTACAGCATACAGCACAAAGACATTTGTGTACTTCCAACCTTGTCGTAAAAGTTTGGGAAGGCCCTTTTCTGTTCCAGCATGACTGTGCCCCTGTAGACAAAACCAGGCCGATAAAGAGATAATTTGACAAGTCTGGTGGAGAAACTCAAGTGATCCACACAGAACCCTGACCTCAACCCTACTGAACACCTTAGAGATAAATTGGAATGCACGTTACAAGCCAGGTCTTCTAATTCAACATCAGACACTGACCTCACAAATGCTCTTTTGGCAGAATAAGCACAAATTCCCAGAAGCAGACTCCAAAATCCTGCGGAAAGGCATTTCAGAAGCATAAGGGCTGTTACAGACATGGGGACAACTTCATATTAATATCTATGCCAATTTTCAATTTCAGTATACAGGTTCCATCGTGAGTACCTGAAGTAAAAATAGACTGTAAACACTGAAGAAATGTTGAAATGAGATGATGTGCTTGGAGAAGTAAAAGAAACACAGCTCTGTAAATGAAAAGTATATGTGTCAGCCCAGTGTAAGAAGATTACAGCCAGGAGAAGGTTTCTAACTGAAGATCAGTAGAAAGCAAAAGTTTAAGGCTACTATCACACTGAGGCCATTTTGCAGGCGTTTTAGCGCTAAAAATAGCACCTGTAAAGCGCCTGAAAACTGCCTGTCATGCCTCCCCAGTGAGAAAGCCTGAGTGCTTTCACACTGGGGCGGTGCGCTTGCGGGATGGGAAAAAAGTCCTGCAAGCTAAAACGACAGTAAAACGCCGCTAAAACTAGCGGCACTTTACCACTAACGGACCCCCCCAGTGTGAAATATGAAAGCTTTCATTGCTAATCAAAATTCTAGTTGCCTGGTTGGTAACTGACCCACTTAGGCTCGATTCACTTCTATGCATGTTGCTTTTGAGCATTTCTGCAGTGCTTTTTGCGGTGCTTGGCACATTTTTGGACACGCGATTTTACCGCAATTTGCATTTTGGTTTTTTAACTTTTTTACACTGTACATAGCTGGTTGCTAAGGAGGGGGCCAGGAAGCCGGTCGCCGTGTCCTTAACAACCGATGAGCCATCAGCTGTCAGCGGGCTTCCCTGCTGACAGCTGAATATAAAAAAAAAGAATTGCTGGCTAAAAAAAATAGTGTGACGTCACATACCCATCATGCCCCGAATACGGATTTTGGGGGGACCCCAAGCCATTTTTTTTTACATTTTGGCATGGGGGGGTCCCCTCCGAATCCATACTAGACCAGAAGGGCCTGGTATGGACCTGGGGGGGAAATCACGGCAAAATCACGGTACTTACGTTTTGGATGCAGGTCCATTGAAGTCTATCACATGCAAAGCGCTGCATTTTGCGAGAAAAAAAAAAGTCTCCAACCCTTATCAAAAATGCAGAGGCACAAAAATGCATTGATGTGAACATGTTCCATAGGAACTCATGTTAAAATAATTCCCTGCATTTCTGCAAAATGCAAAACGCATTAGTGTGAATGGAGCCTTACGTTCTAAGACACTCACCTGAAACAAAAAAGCAGATCAGGAGAGTCAGAGAAAAACGTTCTCCTTATAACACAGTTGTTTCAGATCAGTAACTCAGTATTGAAGCACGAGAGTTAGCGCTGGTTCACACCAGTGCGGCTTTGAAATCACACTACTTCAGCACACTTTTAAAGCTGCATCTCTGATTTCATTGTGACTTGCGACTTCGTTTAACAGAAGTCTATGCAAGTCGCAATGAAATGTAAAAAAGTAGTAGTGCAGGAACCTTTTTTAAAGTTGCTACGACATGATTTGCAGCAATTTGAACGGTTCCATTGCCGGCAATAGGGTGCAACTTGTCATGAGATCTGGAACTGTCAAAAAGCATGACAAATTGCACCGGTGTGAATGAGGGCTTAGAATTACTACTCATTGACATGCTAGTGCATCAGAGAGAGGGGTCAACAATGGCAGCCTCCATGTGTTTCTCATGAAACCTTACTTTAAACACAAAATTGTGTAAATTGCCTATACTTCAAGGTGCAATTGCTCCTTTACATTTCATATTTTGTACCTTTCACATATTTTGTACACTTCAATACAGGGCACATTCACCCCCTTCCTACCCAGGCCAATTTTCAGCTTTCAGCGCTGTCACATTTTGAATGACAATTGCGCGGTCATGCAACACTGTACCCAAACAAAGTTTTACTAATTTTGTTCCCACAAAGAGAGCTTTCTTATGGTGATATTTGATCACCACTGGGGTTTTTATTTTTTGCTAAACAAATAAAAAAAGACTGAAAATTTTGAAAAAAAAAAGTTTTTCTTTGTTTCTATTATAAAATTTTGTAAATAAGTAAGTTTTCTCCTTCACTGATGAGCACTGATGAGGTAGCACGTATATGTGGCACTGTTAGGCAGTACTGATAATCAGCACTGATGGGCACTGATAGATGGCACTGATAGGAGGCACTGCAGGCATCCCTAATGGGCAGTGATTGGCATCCCTGTTGGGCTCTAGTGGGCATCCCTGGTGATCTCTAGTGGGCATCCCTGGTGGGTCTGCACTGATAATGAATGTGCTAATTATCAGCGCAGACCCCACCTGTCAGGAGACCTGCTGATCAGCTTTCCTCGACTTGCACCTTTTCAACGTGATTAGAGGAAAAGCCGATAAACTGCACTTCCTGGTTACCCTGTGATGAGCTGTAATTGGCCACATTTGATTACATGGTAAAGAGCCTACATCAGTGCGGACTAAAGGCCCGTACACACAATACAAAAATGGGAAGTAAAATTTTGTCAGAAGAAAGATCTGCTGAGTTTCAGGTCGTTAGTGCGGTGCTTTCGACAACCGATTTCAGTTTTTCGTCCGACAAAAGCTGGATGTGCAGACTATAATATTTTTGTCGGATGTGAACACAACATCCGATTTTTGTATAATTAGTACAGTTTTCGTACAAAAAAAATCGCAAGAGCAAGACTACGCATGCTCAGAAATGAAAGAATACATACAAAACTATTTGACACATTACATCACTTCTGAAGTTGTATTCTGTTGTACGAGAATTTTCACATGCTGAGTAACCTCTTCACTTTCGACATGAGACTAGCATGCAATAAAAAATGGATGAAAGGTCATCTGAAAATATGATCTTGTGTACGAGGCTTCAGATTGGGATGCCATCAAAGTTCATGGGCGTGTAAAGGCAGGCGTCCTAATACTTTTGTTAATATGTAGTAGTGTGCATATATATATATATATATATATATATATATTACATATGTAAAAAATATTAAGAAAAAATTCCCTTATTTCTTGGTTGCAACAATGTTGTATAATTTGGATGACATTTCCTTTCACTAGAAAAGCATCAAATACTAATCTAATGTCATTCGAATTTTTACCAATCACAAACCTGTGAAATATTTGTCATTGTATTAATTAATGCCCTTATCAATCTATCTTAATCATACCTTAATTCTGTGTTAACAAGTTACACAAACCATTATTCCCCCTGTGTGCATTGCAAAATTAAAGGGGAATAAAGCTCTAAAATAATGTGATATTTTAATCCGCAGAATTTGTTCATAATATTTTAGGGTAAATATATGGTGTTGTAAAAATTATGTACCGTATATACTCGAGTATAAGTCGAGATTTCAGCCCTTTCTTTGGGCTGAAAGTGCCCCCTCGACTTTTACTCAAGTCACCGCGGTCTGCCTGCATGATCAGCGTGTCATGCAGACAGACGGCGGCCAGTGTGTGATATTACCATTCAGCAGCCTCTCACTGTTCAAAAGCCGCGCCTCCTCCGCGTCTGTGATAGGCAGAAAACTCAATTTCTCAGCAGTCAGTGTACAGCCTATCACGGGCATTCTCTCATCCTTGTCCGTGGTATGAGGATGAGAGAATGTCCGTGATAGGCTGACCACTGACTGCTGGGAAATGGAGTGTTCTGCCTATCACAGATGAGGAGGCGTGGCTTTTGAACAGTGGAATGGCTGATCGGTGCAGAGCGGCACACAGAGGATGCAGATCGCCACAGGGACACATGCACAGGGCACAGGTAGGTGACACAAGCACACATACACAGGGACACATGCACAGGACACAGGTAGGTGACACATACACAGGGACACATGCACAGGACACAGGTAGGTGACACATGCACAGGGACACATGCACAGGACACAGGTAGGTGACACATACACAGGGACACATGCACAGGACACAGGTAGGTGACACATACACAGGGACACATGCACAGGACACAGGTAGGTGACACATACACAGGGACACATGCACAGGACACAGGTAGGTGACACATACACAGGGACACATGCACAGGACACAGGTAGGTGACACATACACAGGGACACATGCACAGGACACAGGTAGGCTGCACAGGACACAGGTAGGTGACACATACACAGGGACACATGCACAGGACACAGGTAGGTGACACATACACAGGGACACATGCACAGGACACAAGTAGGTGACACATACACAGGGACACATGCACAGGACACAGGTAGGCTGCACAGGACACAGGTAGGTGACACATACACAGGGACACATGCACAGGACACAGGTAGGCTGCACAGGACACAGGTAGGCTGCACAGGACACATGGACACATGCACAGGACACAGGGAGGTATACAGCTGCAGATGGGCATTGTTGACCCTCTTTTTCCACTTACAGTAGCTGCTGCATTTCTCACGTTCGTCTTATAGTCGGGTCAATAAGTTTTTCCCAGTTTTTTGTGGTAAATTACGGGCCTCGACTTATACTCGGATCGACCTATACTCGAGTATATACGGTAATTCTTGCATTGGGGAAAAAATACTGAAAAACGCATTGTTTTACTATTTATTGCCAACAAAAATCAAGGAAATAAAAGTATATGTATCCAATTTTTCTGTTAAATGAAAGCACTATCTGTCACCAAAAAAAAAAAAAAAATGTATAATATGTTAGGGTAGACTATAAAACCTAAAAGATATGATACATGGAACCAGAACATTGCCAAAAAGTAAAAAAGAAGAAAAAAAACTGGGGACTCAAATGGTTAACATAAATAGTACTCTAACATCAACGTTATAAACGACTGTTGATCATAATAAACCAACACTGGGTGATGCCCACTTTTACATTTCATTTTATTTTACTCATATTGTATGCTTCAATTACAGTGCAATGTAAGATGTTCTTCCATCAGAGACTTTGAACATATCCCTGATGTGTATGATAAAGGCAAAACATTCAGGAATAAAGTGGTCACTGGGGACCCTATCTGCATGAGACTTGTACGTTCCTCCCCATTATATGTTTGGATTTCCTCTGGGTGATCCAGTCCCCCCAAATCAAAATCATGCTTGTAGGTTAATTGGATTGTGATGAAATTGGCCCTAGATTGTGTAGATATGAGTGCTATGACTGTTGGAAAATTAGACTGTAAGCTCCTTTGGGGGTAGAGGATAATGTGATGTGCTTCTATATACGGTGAAAATCACTGAAAATTATAATGAAACTATATAAATAAGTAAATGGTTTAAGACGTTTTACAATTTGAAAACTCTTCAAAGAACATATTAACACATATAGAAACACTAATTGCAAATACATTATTTTATGTTATATAATTAGAAACTAGTTATAATAAGTGTACTGTAATTAATTATATTATAATGTAAAATTGCCTACTAGCATTAGATAGCAACCAACAGTGCATTCAGAACTTGGATGCCATAGTTTCTTTCTAATTAAAGATCTTTCTATTCTTTTTTTTCAGGCTAACTTTAATTTTGGTGCCTAGGACAGGGAGGGTTAGTGCTGTGAGTGCCACCCGTCTTATGGAAAACAGTAAGGATCTAACAGGAAAATCCACTATGGTCAGTCAACCAACTTTGCCTTGTGTTGGTTCAGCCAGTGAAGGACAAGGTATCTGGGGGCCTACATACATAAGAATGTTCCCAGATCTCATCTTAAACTGTAAGAAATCAGCATTATTTTTTCATGGCAGCCTCAATTTAAAGGGACCCTGTCAGCACTTTTACAAATTTGTATAAAATAAATTCCTGACATGTCACAATATAACACAATGGTATAATTTTTTAAAACAGCTCTACCTTTTATCATTAAAACACAGTCATTGAGCTCTAGGCAGTTGACTGTGACTAGACTGAGTTGATGTGTCATCAGTCTGTTGATCAGCCATGAAGGTCCCTGTTAAGGCACTTGCCTTTAGAAGGTGACAACTGATTCTCATTTGTGCTCTTGTGTTTTCACCCTGTCACATGAGCCTCTGGTTGCTGAGACTACAGGTGGCCAAGGCAACACACATTTCTCAAGATAGTTCACCACTGTCACTATCAGAGGCTCATGTGTATCATAAATACATATACATACATACACAATAGATTACCCAGTCTTATGGCGCGCACACGAGCAGAATTTCCGACAGAAAGAGTCCAATGGGAGCTCTTCATCGTATATTTCGACCGTGTGCATGCCCCATCAGACTTTTTCTGTCGAAAATTCAGACGGACTTAGATAGAGAACGTGTTCTATATTTTTCCGACGGAACAAATTACTATCGGAAAAAACGCTCATCTGTATGCTGTTCCGACGTACCAAAAATTACGCATGCTCTGAAGCAAGTACCAGACGGAAGCTATTGGCTACTGGCTATTGAATTTGGTGTGATCGTGTGTATGCAAGACAGCTTGAGCAGAATTTCGTCGGAACTCCGTCGTAAAAACCTTCAGAGTTTATACCGACGGCAAAACCGGTCGTGTGTACAGGGCATAAGTCTGTAAGGTTCAACATTGAGTTGGCCCCCACCCTTTGCAGCTATAACAGTTTCAACTCTTTTGGGAAGGCCGCTCTACAAGATTTAGGAGTGTGTCTATAGAAATGTTTGACCATTCTTCCAGAAGCACATTTGTGAGGTCAGAAACTGATGTGGATGAGAAGGCCTGGCTCCCAGTCTCCCCTCTAATTCATCCCAAAGGTGTTCTATCAAGTTGAGGTCAGGACCAGTGCAGACCAGTCAAGTTCCTCCACCCCAGACTCGCTCATCCATAGCTTTATGGACCTTGGTCAAATATTGTGGTTTAGAGTTGAAACTGTTATAGATGCAAAGGGGGGGGGACTTGATATTGAACCCTCCCGCAAAAGACTGGGATGCCATTAAAGTTCATGTGCGTGTAAAGGCAGGTGTCCCAATACTTTTGGTAATATGGTGTGTGTATGTGTATATATATATACACAGTATCTCACAAAAGTGAGTACACCCCTCACATTTTTGTAAAGATTTTATTATATCTTTTCATGTGACAACACTGGAGAAATTACACTTTGCTATAATGTAAAGTAGTGAGCGTACAGCTTGTATAACAGTGTAAATTTGCTGTCCCCTCAAAATAACTCAACACACAGCCATTAATGTCTAAACTGCTGGCAACAAAAGTGAGTACACCCCTAAGTGAAAATGTCCAAATTGGGAAAAAGCATCAATATTTTGTGCGGCAACCACTATTTTCCAGCACTGCCTTAACCCTCTTGGGCATGGAGTTTACCAGAGCTTTACAGGTTGCCACTGGAGTCCTCTTCCACTCCTTCATGACAACATCATGGAGCTGGTGGATGTTAGAGACCTTGCGCTCCTCCACCTTCCATTTGAGGATGCCCCACAGATGCTCAATAGGGTTTAGGTCTGGATACATGCTTGGCCAATCCATCACCTTTAGCTTCTTTAGCAAGGCAGTGGTCATCTTGGAGGTGTGTTTGGGGTTGTTATCAATGGTCTCCGAAGGGAAAGGATCATGCTCTGCTTCAGTATGTCACAGTACATGTTGGCATTCATGGTTCCGTCAATGAACTGTAGCTCCCCAGTGCCGGAAGCACTCATGCAGCCCCAGACCATGACACTCCCACCACCATGCTTGACTGTAGACAAGACACACTTGTCTTTGTACTCCTTACTTGGTTGCCAACACACGCTTGACACCATCTGAATTAAATACATTTATCTTGGTCTCACAGGACATGGTTTCAGTAATCCTTATCCTTAGTCTGCTTGTCTTCAGCAAACTGTTTGTGGGCTTTCTTGTGTATCATCTTTAGAAGAGGCTTCCTTCTGGGACGACAGCCATGCAAACCAATTTGATGCAGTGTGCGGCATATATTCTTAGCACTGACAGGCTGACCCCCCACCCCTTCAACCTTTGCAGCAATGCTGGTAGCACTAATATGTCTATTTCCCAAAGACAACCTCAGGATATGGCGCTGAGCATGTGCGCTCAACCTCTTTGGTTGACCATGGCGAGGCCTGTTCTGAGCGAGACCTGTCCTGTTAAACCGCTGTATGGTCTTGGCCACCGTGCTACAGCTCAGTTTCAGGGTCTTGGAAATCTTCTTAGAGCCTAGGCCATCTTTATGTAGAGCAACAATTCTTTTTTTCAGATCCTCAGAGAGTTCTTTGCCATGAGGTGCCATGTTGAACTTCCAGTGACCAGTATGAGAGAGTGAGAGTGATAATACCAAATTTAACACACCTGCTCCCCATTCACACCTGAGAGCTTGTAACACTAATGAGTCACATGACACCGAGGAGGGAAAATGGCTAATTGGGCTCAATTTGGACATTTTCACTTAGGGGTGTACTCACTTTTGTTGCCAGCGGTTTAGACATTAATGGCTGTGTGTTGAGTTATTTTGAGGGAACAGCAAATTTACACTGTTATACAAGCTGAACACTCACTACTTTACATTGTAGCAAAGTGTCATTTCTTCAGTGTTGTCACACGAAAAGATATAATAAAACATATACAAAAATGTGAGTGGTGTACTCACTTTTGTGAGATACTGTATATGTAATGAATGATATGCCATTGAATTAGGGTTTAGGTCTACTTTAAGCTCAAGTGTCATGATAAAATGTGAATCTGAAATTGCATTGAAGATACCTTTAAATCAAGTTTGCTTGTAGTAGACCCAGAAACTCTGGTGTATTTAATAAGCAATTTGACTTTTAATGATCTGGCTATCATTTGGAGTCTATCTTGCAGATGGCTTACACACACGTAAAAAAATAAAATAAAAAGGTGAAGTGATGACAGTTTTGAGCCTAGAGAAATGTATTTGTTTCTCCTCTTTACTTACTTTTGAGCCTATTGCAGTAGAAGATTAAAGAAACCTGCAAGCTGAACAAGTTGAGAATATTTCCCTTGAGCTCTGTAAAGTGATCATTTGTGTTCTCATTGAAATGTGTTATTTGGGCAAATGAAAAGTGAAGATTTCTTACCCGCCAAGTCCACACTGAAATATTTCCACTTTGCACTTAAATATTGTGAGCAGCAATTTGATTAAAAGGCTTTTAAAATAAACAAAATTGCAAGTTAATGGAACTCATAAAACGCTCTCCAGGCATGCCTAAGATTCAGAACTACTTTGTTAAGATTGGATTTAATGGTGCTGTTTGCCTTGGTTAGTAATTGAAATGTTTCACCAACCAGCATGATAGCTGATATCTAAATGCAGAGAGCAGTGGCTTATTGAGGTGACCTCACGCCGATAAGCTAGCACACACAAAAAAAAGTGCTATACACCTATATAGAATCTGACTGTGAGTTCTTCAGTTACTGCTTGGCATCACTGAGCCCTGCTTCTTCCTCCTGGCATATTACTGTGCCCAGAGGCCCAGATAGAAAGCAATTGTGCTGCAAGTTTGAAAATGACTTGCTAAGCTATCGCTAGACTTGCCAGGCTTCACAAGTAAGTTGCACAATTGCAGCAAGTCCACATTCCATGACTCCAGATCAACTTTCTTTGCAATCATTCTGCAAGTCTGCTGCAAGTTGTGGTACAGTTGTGTTGTGCAGTAGTCATCCCACCAAAGGGACCACTGTGGCTGAATTGTCATGCTGTAGACTTGCAGAGCTCTTGCTGTAGACTCACCACTGCAACTATGCTCTTGCTAGAGACTTGCCACGCAAATTTGCTACAAATTGGAAAAGCGCCAACTAGAACTTGTGCTTCAAGTGCTCTGCAAGTGTACAACTTGCCAGTGAAAATGTGCAGCAAGTTAACAGACTTACAGTTCAATAGATATGTGCAATACGTTTCGTAATGAAGCAAAATTCGGCCAAATTTTGCATCTTTCGGACATTCGGATGCATCCAAATGTCCGAATAAAAGAAAAAACGAATTTCAAAGAATACGGAAGAAATGATAGCGAATATAACAAATTAATTCGACATGATTCGGTAATTCGTTAAAGATCTAATGAAACGAAAGGTCAACTCAAAGTAAAACTTACCGTTCAATCAGCTGATTAATTTTGTGCTGGAGGTTGGATTACTGGCAAAGTGCATTCCTGAGAACTGAGTGAGAAGGGTGTTGTATTGTATTTGAGCAGAGGAGAAGAGATATTGTCATTGTGTGTGTTAATAGATTCAATAAACAAACGACTTTCCAAACTACGAATCATTATCACGAATATATATACATACATAAATATCGAATTTCAACTAATACGAAAGAAATTATAACGTATATAACAAATTAATTTGACATGATTCGAGATTCAGTATAACGAATATTGACACTCTACAGAAATAATGAATTATCCGAAAACGAATTAACGTAACATAACGAATATAACAGAACAAAATTATGTATTTTATGAATGACAACGAACCGAAACGAGACAAAATTTTCCGTTGTGCACAAGTCTACAATTCAACACTGCCACAAATTTGTGGCAAGTTATCCTTGCTATTTGAGAGGGACAGATGCAGCATCCAGCCCCGCTGCCTGCAGCCTGTCAAAGTCTATGGCAGGCTGCAGCATGAGGGGGCTAAATGCTGTACTGAACGGGACTTGAATTAGGGCCTTCTGCATTCAGGGAAGAATGCCTGGGGGTGCATGTTGCACCTGTCTCTTCAGGACACAGGATGGACAGCAGCTTGACACCCCTGTGTGCAAGGGGCCTTAAGCCAGCCATATATGGGTCAAAACAGAAACGAAAAAATTCACCTTGAAAGAACAATTGCTGAATTTTCAAAAATTAGTGTGCCCGCAGCGACAGGTGATATTCATGCGGCCATCAAAAAATGACTGAAGGAATATGTTGGAAATTTTTGGGAGAACGAACGATTTTCTAATCGTTAATGGGGGATTTGTTTGAGAAAGAAAAAACTGAAAAAGAACTGCACATGAGCCAGGAAAGTTGTAAACCGGAAGGGAAAAAACATTCTCTGCCACATTTCTTGACCAGCATTCACTGTCACTGCAAAGCAGAGATATTAATGAATAAGATGGAATGGTGATATTTAATGGAATATATTCCTTTTGCAAGACGTAGGCAGCTTGCATCAATGTGGAATTCACATTTGATGGTAGTTGAATTGCAGGTAAGGTATGATCAAACTGCATTCAGCTAATGAAGGGAAAAAATGTGGTGTTATCAGGGCATTTTTCGTAAACTGTGTTGGCACAATGGCATTAAAAACTGAACTAAATTTATATTTTTTTAGACAGATCATTCATTTTTCAAACCATCTATGGCCTAAGGGTAACTGAAATAGAGAGCATCTTTAACCACCCCATCCCTCGTGTGCTATTTTTTTTTTTATCCTTTTTTGCCTTTACAGTAGTTATCCACAGTTATCATACCCGCCCAGCAAATCCAGTGTTGTTCTTATGTAAAACATTGCTCTGCCACCATTCATTCTGACATAAATTCATTGTGAATGGCACCCGAACAAACCTTGCTTGCAGCCCAGTACAATACAGTATGTGTTGTGGTGTGTTCCGCTGTAAGAAAAATGCTACATGCACCATTTTTTGGGTGCAATTTGGTACAGTAGACAGCCAATGAAAATGAATGGACTGCCTTAATGCAACACGTGTGTGTGTTAAACAAATTGAAAAGGTGTAAGTGGGCTCTAAAAATAGTACAAAAAAACTAAATACGGTATATGTGTCATCATGTATCAACCAACTGAATCAAATCTGTAATTTGAATGTGACTGTTTGTTATAGTCAACCTAAACACCTCTCCCCCATTATATTTCATTTATTTAGTAATCCGCTTCATACTTTACTACTATTAAACTTCAGCTCTACTGATGTCCTGGTTAGTGACATTCCTAGCAAATTTAACATATGGGTTTATTTAACAATGCATTAACTCACAGCAATAATTCTGAATTTACTTTCCTGAAGCCGGGCCAGAACAGTATGAGTTCCTATTGATTGCTTTGGGTACTACACTTTACACCGTTTTACTGAATAAGCCCAACAGTGTATGGAGGCCCACCAAGAGACACATCTGAGGCCCCCATAAACTGACCCTGAAAGCTTGAATCTTATTGAAAGCTCAGGGAAAAATAACTCCAGTTCCTATTAAGAAAAGAACTTGTTGATTCACAAAGGCTAAAATATGGTAAAACTTTCCAATTTGAAAACTGTACTGGTTGAAAATCATCTGCCACATCTGTTCCAGTGATCATCTGCGCACATCTGTCTGTGATCTGTGCACATCTGGTGAACATCTGTCCATGATAATCTGTCACATCTGTCCCAGTGAACACATGCGCACATCTGTCCATGATCATCTGCCACATCTGTCCCAGTGAACATCTGCACACATCTGTCCCAGTGATCATCACACATCTGACACATCTGTCACAGTAATCTGTCAACATGGCTAAAAAATTACTCAGCAGCGAGAAGGCTTTCCATACACTCCAGTGTATGTCGGAGAGTAGTGGGGAACTCTCTCTGTCAGACTTGGATAGCGAGTATGAGCCAGTAGAAAGCAGTGGCTCTGAAATGGAAACTGAGGAGGATAGAATCCTAACAAAGAGACTCAGGAGCCTTCAAAAATGTGATAGGTAGTCAGGAAATTAAAT
The DNA here is from genome assembly GCF_042186555.1 of Aquarana catesbeiana. Taxonomy (NCBI): domain Eukaryota; kingdom Metazoa; phylum Chordata; class Amphibia; order Anura; family Ranidae; genus Aquarana; species Aquarana catesbeiana. Next base: position 272,928,532 of record NC_133329.1, on the reverse strand, counting down.
GTGTAATTTATGCCTTTAGAAAGCCTGACTGAATGTTGGGCCTCTGTTTGTGGCCAGCCTGTGGAAACGTCTCATACATGTGGTATCGCCATACTCAGGAGAAGTAACCAAATTTTCTTTCCACATTTTCCATAAACTTGTGGAAAAAATGACATGTTCAAAAGACTCATTATGCCTCATAAAATATATTTTGGGGTGTTTTCTTTCAAAAATGGGTTCGTTTTGTGGGAAATTCAATTGTCCTGATGCTCCAGGGCCTTCAAAAATGTGATAGGTCGTCAGTAAATTAAATGTGTAATTTATGCCTTTAGAATGCCTGATGATGCTATTTGAATGTTGGGCCTCTGTAGGCCAGGCTATGGAAAAGTCTCACACATGTGGTATCGCCATACTCAGGAAAAGTAGCATAATGTATTTTGGGGTGTCATTTTTGGTATGTACATGCTATGTGTTAAAAATATCTTAGAAATTGACAACTTGTGTAAAAAAAATAAGTTTTCATTTTCTTTCAACATTTTCCAAAACCTTGTGGAAAAAAAATGACATTATTAACTCATTATGCCTCATAGAATATACATTGAGGTGTTTGCTTTCCAAAATTTGGTCATTTTGTGGATAATTCTACTGTCCTGGTGTTCCAGGGCCTTCAAAAGGTATAGATAGTCAGGAAACTAAATGTGTATATTTATGCTACTAGAACACCTGATGGCGCTCCCTGCATGATGGCCAGGCTGTGGGAAAAGTCTCACACATGTTGTATCGCCATACTCAGGAAGAGTAGCAGAATATATTTTGGGGTTTAATTGTAAGTTTAGCTATGCCATGTGTGAGAAATAACTTGTTAATATGACAATTTTGTGGAGAAAAGAAAATTCCTTATTTTCCAAACAATTGTGGGCAAAAAATTGCAACTTCAAAAAACTCACTATGCCTCTTACTAAATACCTTGGACTGTCATCTTTACAAAAAGGGGTCATTTGGGGGGTATTTGTACTGTCCTGACATTTTAGGGCCTCAAGAAATGAGATAGGCAGTCAGTACATCAGGATTGATCAATTTTCAGTGATTCGTAGCATAGCTTGTAGACACTAACTTTCACACAAAACATGGTAAAAGAACTTTCACACAAACCAATTATCATACACTTATCAGGATTTTTTTATCAAAGACATGTAGCAGAATACATCCTGGCCTAAATTTATGACGAAATTTGATTTTATTGGATTTCTTTTAAAACAGAAAGTAGAAAATATTTTTTTTTCAAAAGTTTCGCTCTTTTTTTGCTTATATCACAAAAAATAAAAAACCCAGTGGTGAATAAATACCACCAAAAGAAAGCTTTATTCGTGTGAGTAATTGTCATTCAAAGTGCGAGAGCATGGAAAGCTGAAAATTGGTCTGGGAAGGAAGGGGGTGAAAGTGCCCAGTATTGAGGTGGTTAAGTACTAGTCCAGGCTTGCGATACCAAATGTGATTACTATGGCAATGGTCAGACCCCCCCCAGTGATTGGTTTAAAAACAGGCTTATATGCAAGTTATTGGCCATAAAAGGGGTATGGAGGTTCTGGTGCTGTCCTGGGGGACATGTATCAATTCAAAAAAATGTTTGAAAAAAGATAGTTTTTTCAGTATCAGTGATTTTAATGATGCTTAAAGTGCAACAATAAAAATGAAAAATTATTTTAAATATAGTGCCTTGGGGGTCCCCTTAGTCTGCCTGTAAAGTGGCGCATCTGTATCATGTATAGAACATGCTGCAGCAAAACTGACATTTCTAAAGTAAAAAAAAAAGAGTTAAATCCCATTTAAAATGACTTGCGGTTTCAATTGCCGTCACCTGGCTATAAAAAAAAATTATGTAAAAAGCGGCATGGGCTCCCCCCAAAATCCATATCAGATCCTTATCCAAGCATGCAGCCTGGAAGGTCAGGAAGGGGGGGGGCAAGTCGCCCCCCTCCCCTCCTGAACCATACCAGATTTTTTAAATCCATATCAGATTCGCAAGGCCTGGTATGGACTGGGGGGACCCCTCGCAGTTTTTTTCTTACATTTATTTTCAATAGTCGGGTTCCGGCAATTAAAACCATGAGTAATTTTACATGGGATTTGACCCATTTTTTTCTTTACAAAATGTATGTTTTTCTGCCTGCCTGCGATAACTTTCCGCACATTTTCATGCAGTATTGAAAGCATAATTCAGAAATATAACCCATGCAAGATTTTAAGGAGAGTTTTTGTGAATTACACCATTTTTTTCAAAACGCTGTGCATTATTTTACCACATACGCAAATGTGGTAAAATATCGCTTAGCGAATTGTGCCCAATGTCAAGGCTAACAACTGCCCATTTATTTCTTTGTATTGTTATTCAGCTATAGAAAACTTTTCAGTTCTTCCAACTTTTTCATCATGTGGTGTTCCTGTTAAATTTCACACCTTTCAGATCGTATCTGCTTTTTTTAACTTCACATCCAAGACAAATTACATATCTACTCAGCTTTACCACTGAATGCCTGCATGGTAAAAAATATTGTTTCTGAAATTCTGTCAGTTAGTACTTTCTGCAAAAAACAAATAGAATCTTTCCGACATTCTTGAGGATTTCAGTGACTGATGCCATGGATTTTAGCTGTTCTGAAACACTCATTTATTGCATCAATGATATCTATATATGTGCAGCAAGCTTTATACAGACCTAGAGATAAATTAACCGCAAAACATTTCATCCCATGGAAACTTTTTTTTTCTTTTGATTTTTCATTTTACAGACTCATTCAATTTCAGAAGGGATTATAGATTATAATGCACTGCAGCTCGGTATGAACAATAATTTTATCTATAATTTTTATTTATATCTGTAGATTTTCCTTATTTCATAGAAGAATGTCACACTGTTGGATGTCTGGCTTGTTGCTGACAGAACTGACAGTTTTGTCAACTCTGTAAGGCTTTGTATACATGGGTACTGACTGCAGAACCATATTGAATGTTTGTGTGAATCCAGAATGCATCTTGATTAGTCTGGAATAAAAGGTGTCAGGACTTGAATCTAGGACCTCAGCTGCGTCTGGCAATGACTCTTCTCGCTGAGCTACCTGAGATGCTGGACAAAATCCTGTCTGATCCATTGGACAATCGTGCCTTGTGCCTTAACTTCTGTTGATCCTTGAACTCTTTGCTCCTCCCATGAACTTCCTGATTTAAGCCATGTCTCTGCACTTCCTCTTTGCCAGGTTATAGTGCTTTCTCAGCCAGTGTCTTGCTCTTGTTTTCCCTGCTGCCGTCCGTATTTTGCTACTACTACTTGAATCTAGGACCTCAGCTGCGTCTGGCAATGACTCTTCTCGCTGAGCTACCTGAGATGCTGGACAAAATCCTGTCTGATCCATTGGACAATCGTGCCTTGTGCCTTAACTTCTGTTGATCCTTGAACTCTTTGCTCCTCCCATGAACTTCCTGATTTAAGCCATGTCTCTGCACTTCCTCTTTGCCAGGTTATAGTGCTTTCTCAGCCAGTGTCTTGCTCTTGTTTTCCCTGCTGCCGTCCGTATTTTGCTACTACTCATTATCGACCCTTGTCTTGTTCCTCAACTACTCTTCTGCCTGATCCCAACCTGCAAATACTTGTTACCAACCTTTGGGCTTGTTTACTGACCATGCTTCCGTTTGATCCTTATCTGCTTATGCGCTACTGGACCCGGCTTGCTCACCTCCTGGTGGGGTAATCCTGAGGACCACGACCTGGTACTAACACTCAGCTAAATCCATTTCCACCATCAGGAGCTCTGGTGAACACTGGTTAGTAATTAGACTCTGCACCTCAAGTGAGCCTGCGTCATCTGCCAGGGTGACTGCCTCTATACGCCTGGTCGGTGGTAGTCCTGCAACTGCTATAGCAACTGGTTTTCAAACCTGATCGTGACAAAAGGGAATGGATGTGCAGAATATACTACAAAAATAGCTGCAGCGTTCCCTGCAAAATTAAGCAGCTCAGGCACTTTTTCAGGTCCAGCATTTGAATGCGCATACCAAATATCCCAAATAGGGATGAGCTTCGAGTTCGGGTCGAACTCATGTTCGACTCGAACATTGGCTCTGTTTGCCAGTTTGCTGAACAGCGAACAATTTGGGGTGTTCGCGGCAAATTCAAAAGCTGCGGAACACCCTTTAAAAGTCTATGGGAGAAATCAAAAGTGCTAATTTTAAAGGCTTATATGCAAGTTATTGTCATAAAAAGTGTTTGGGGACTTGGGTCCTGCCCCAGGGGACATGGATCAATGCAAAAAAAAGTTTTAAAAACGGCCGTTTTTTCAGGAGCAATGATTTTAATAATGCTTAAAGTGAAACAATAAAAGTGTAATATTCCTTTAAATTTCGTACCTGGGGGTGTCTATAGTATGCCTGTAAAGGGGCGCATGTTTCCCGTGTTTAGAACAGTCTGACAGCAAAATGACATATCAAAGGAAAAAAAGGCATTTAAAACTACTCACGGCTATTAATGAATTGCTGGTCCGACAATACACATAAAAGTTCATTGATAAAAATGGCATGGGATTTCCCCACAGGGGAACCCCGAACCAAAATTAAAAAAAAAAAATGACGTGGGGGGTCCCCCTAAATTCCATACCAGGCCCTTCAGGTCTGGTATGGATATTAAGGGGAACCCCAGCCAAAATAAAAAAAATGGCGTGGGGTCCCCCTCAAAATCTATACCAGATCCTTCAGGTCTGGTATGGATTTTAAGGGGAACCCCGCGCCAAAATTTAAAAAAAAAATGGCGTAGGGTCTCCCCAAAAATCCATACCAGACCCTTATCCGAGCACGCAACCTGGAAGGCCGCAGGAAAAGAGGGGGGGCGAGAGAGCACCCCCCCTCCTGAACCGTACCAGGTCACATGCCCTCAACATTGGGAGGGTGCTTTGGGGTAGCCCCCCAAAACACCTTGTCCCCATGTTGATGGGGACAAGGGCCTCATCCCCACAACCCTTGCCCGGTGGTTGTGGGGGTCTGCGGGCGGGGGGCTTATCGGAATCTAGAAGCCCCCTTTAACAAGGGGACCCCCAGATCCCGGCCCTCCCCCTGTGTGAAATGGTAAGGTGGTACCCCTACCATTTCACAAAAAACTGTCAAAAATGTTAAAAATGACAAGAGACAGTTTTTGACAATTCCTTTATTTAAATGTGTAACGAGCCCCTTGCTCGCTCGGTTCCACTCTCCCGACACTCCTCTGCAGCTATTGAATCAGATTGCAACGTCTGAGTTTTTGACAATTCCTTTATTTAAATGCTTCTTCTTTCTTCTATCTTCTATCTTCCATCGGTTTCTTCCTCCATCTTCTTCTTCTTCTGGTTCTTCCTTCGGTGTTCTCGTCCGGCATCTTCCTCCGCGGCGCCGGCGTCTTCTTCCCTTCTTCTCGGGCCGCTCAGCATCCACCATGATGGGAGGCTCCCGCTGTGTGACGCTTCTCCTCTTCTGACGGTTCTTAAATAATGGAGAGTGGAGCCACCCGGTGACCCCGCCCCCTCTGACGTACGAGGACTTGACGGGGACTTCCCTGTGGCATTGCCCATGACGTCAGAGGGGGGCGGACAGGGAAGTCACCGTGCGTCAGAGGGGGGTGGGGTCACCGGGTGGCCCCGCCCTCCGTTATTTAAGAACCGTCAGAAGAGGAGAAGCGCCACACAGCAGGAGCCTCCCATCATGATGGATGCAAGAAGAAGGGAAGAAGACGGCGGCGCCGTGGAGGAAGATGCCAGACGAGAACACCAGAGGAAGAACCAGAAGAGGAAGAAGATGGAGGAAGAAACCGAAGGAAGATAGAAGATAGAAGAAAGAAGATAGAAGAAAGAAGAAGCATTTAAATAAAGGAATTGTCAAAAACTGTCTCTTGTCATTTTTAACATTTTTGACACTTTTTTTGTGAAATGGTAGGGGTACTTTTGTACCCCCTTACCATTTCACACAGGGGGGGAGCGCTGGGATCTGGGGGTCCCCTTGTTAAAGGGGGCTTCCAGATTCCAATAAGCCCCCCGCCCGCAGACCCCCACAACCACGGGCAAGGGTTGTGGGGATGAGGCCCTTGTCCCTTTCAACATGGGGACAAGGTGTTTTGGTGGGCTACTCCAAAGCACCCTCCCAATGTTGAGGGCATGTGGCCTGGTACGGTTCAGGAGGGGGGGCGCTCTCCCATCCCTCCCTCTTTTCCTGCGGCCTGCCAGGTTGCGTGCTCGGATAAGGGTCTGGTATGGATTTTGAGGGGGACCCCATGCCATTTTTTTTTAAATTTTGGCCGGGGTTCCCCTTAATATCCACACCAGACCTGAAGGGCCTGGTATGGAATTTACGGGGACCCCCCACGTCATTTTTTTTTTAAATTTTGGTACAGGGTTCCCCTTTTTATCAATGAACTTGTATGTGAAATTTTTATCAATGAACTTGTATGTGTATTGTCGGACCGGCAATTCATTAATAGCCGCGAGTAGTTTTAAATGACTTTTTTTCCTTTGAAATGTCATTTTGCTGTAAGACTGTTCTAAACATGGGAAACATGCGCCCCTTTACAGGCATACTATAGACACCCCCCAGGTACGAAATTTAAAGGAATATTACACTTTTATTGTTTCACTTTAAGCATTATTAAAATCACTGCTCCTGAAAAAAACGTCCGTTTTTAAAACTTTTTTTTTGCATTGATCCATGTCCCCTGGGGCAGGACCCAGATCCCCAAACACTTTTTATGACAATAACTTGCATATAAGCCTTTAAAATTAGCACTTTTGATTATCCATGTTCATGTCCCATAGACTTTAATGGTGTTTGCGTGTTCAAATACATTTTTTGCCTGTTCGCATGTTCTGGTGCGAACCGAACAGGGGGGTGTTCGGCTCATCCCTAATCCCAAATGGTGTATGAAGTCTTACACCCACAAGCCTCAGAACAAACGTATTTGGATAACATGGCAAAGGAATGTTCATATAAATTTAAAGTGGAACTTCACCCAAAATGGGAAGCTCCTTTTGCCTTTTGGGGACTTTTTTTTTTTTTGGAAGGGGGTGGGTACCTAGTTTTTAATAAGTACATGCTCCTTTTTCCACTTGGATCGTCTATGCCAGCGATCTCCAAAGTACAGCCCTCCAGCTGTTGCGGAACTATACGTCCCTTGAGGCATTATAAAACTCTGATATTCACATACATATCTAGGCATGATGGAAATTGTAGTTCCTGAACAACTGGAGGGCCATAGTTTGGAGACCCCTGGTCTATATAATCCAAGTGGGAAGTTCAGCCCCCCTTTTGCTTGCAGCCTTCTGGGACACAACACAGGTCCCAGAAGGCACAGGACCCTTCACAAAGCACAATGTGGCTGTAAAGCAGTAAGGAGTCACAGCTGGCTTCCCACTCAAGACATGGCCAGGGACTCAAAGAACCGGCCCTGGTGAAGACATCGCTGGATCCTTGGACAGGTAAGTGTACTTTTAAAAAAAGTCAACTGCTACAGTATTTGTTGCTGCTGACTTTTATTTATCTTTTTGAGGGGACTGAAGATCCTCTTTAACATGGCAGGCATAGTTTAACCACTTCAGTACTGGGCACTTTCACCTCCTTCCTGCCCAGGCCAATTTTCAGCTTTCAGCGCTGTCACACTTTAAATGACAATTGAACAGTCATGCAACACTGTACCCATATGGAATTTTTTATCATTAATTCACACAAGTAGAGCTTTCTTTTGGTGGTATTTTTTTTTTTAAATACTTTATTTAATATTTTTCCATACAAAACCAATCCCCTCGAAATACAAACAAAAAAAAAAAAATACAGGTTCATTAACAGAGTACCTCATGTTACTAACCGTCATCCTACCCCCCCCCGGAACCCCATACCCACCCCTCCCCCGTTCCTGCAGAAGGATCTAAAAGGAGGCCAATGGAACATTTATGGACACCTAACCATGTCCGATTCGCCGACCCCTTAAATACTGTTTATAAATTCCTCAGCATAGCTCCAAGTCTTTTTATACTTTTGCCAGCCTTCCCATTTACCTTCCCGTGCCACACCCTCCCCAGGATCCGTTCCCCTGCTATCCAAAATTTCGACATTGTACACCTCATTGACGCAGAGGAGCCAGTCCCGAATATTTGGGCTAGCAGGGTCTAGCCATTTTGTTGCTATCTGCTTCTTAGCTGCATCTAGCAATATAGGTACCATAGAGGAACGGTAACTCCTTAGCGTCTTTGACGTGCCGTGAAATAGACACATCCATGGGTCTGCCGGGATAGCCTCTCCTGTTATTTCCTTGATCAAACTTATGATTTTTCCCCAGAAGATTTTTATACCGGGACACTCCCACCACATGTGGGCCATAGTACCCACAGAAATACATCCCCTCCAGCATAGGTTGGATTTAGTGTTGTCTATTTTGGCTAATCTGTCTGGGGTGACATACCATCTTGCCAAGCATTTGTAGTGACTTTCCATTCTCCTGGCATCCAGTGCTGCCAAGTGTACCAGTTTCAAGATCTTCTCCAAAGTGACTTCACTGCATTGTGATCCTAATTCCCGTTCCCACTTTTTGACATACGGGGGCACCTCCAGCTCCGACCTCCTACCCAGAATCCTATAAATTTGTGAGATAGTCCCAGTCGGCTGCTCCCTCACACAGAGCTGCTCGAATGGTCTATAATCCTCTTCACCTCTGAGTGGCTTCGGTAATTTTTCAATGAAGTGCGAGAGCTGAAGGTACCTCCACGCGTCCAGAGTCCCAACCCCCGGATCCGCCCTCAACTCGGAAAATGTGCGTAGTCTCCCATTATTAAGGACATTTTTAAGTTGAATTCCCTCGTCTTTTAACCAATTCCCTCCCACCTCCCTCCTCCCTGGCTCAAAAAAAGGATTGTCTTTCATATAAATTAAAGGTGAGTTATATGTCCACTTGTTCTGAGTGTGTACCAAATCCCAACATTTCAAAGTGTTTTGTGTCAAAACTGCTGTGTTTGTGCCCAGTGCTCTGTATTTTGGTGGGTTCCATATATTCCTACGTAGATCAGTGTTACTCATATAGTGTTCTAAACTGACCCATCTCTTTTCGGTATCCTTTTTTGACCATTCAATAACCCGTGATAATGTGATTGCTAAATAATATTTATAAAAATCCGGTAGGGCCAAACCCCCCCCTTTTTTTCCCCTGCTCAAAACCACGTAGGAGATACGTGGTTTTTTGCCACCCCAGACAAATCTTACCACCAATCTCCTTAAGGCACCAAAATAATACAGAGGGAGTGGAATAGGCAGCATTTGAAATTTAAACAGTATTTTTGGGGTCAGTATCATCTTAACCGCGTTCACGCGCCCAAGCCACGAAAGCGGTCTCGACGCCAACCTTCTAGTTTCCTGCCTAATCTCGTCCAGCAACGGTATATAATTTTTAAGATACATTTCGTTAATAGAATTGGAAAGTTTTACACCTAGATATTTGATTTCCTCTTTCCAAGGGAATGGGAATACCTGAGAAAGGTGGACTGCCTCTTCTTTGCCCACACTAATATTCAGGATCTCCGACTTCTTCAAGTTGACTTTAAAGTTTGATAGTTCCCCATAACCTCTGATTATTCGGAGCAGGTTCGGGAGGGTGATTCTAGGATTGGTAATAAAAAACAATATATCGTCGGCGAACGCCGCTAGTTTGTGCTCCTCCCCTCCCGCTCCTACCCCGTTACAATCTGGGCTATTGCGGATGGTAGCTAGGAGAGGCTCCAGGGACAAAACAAACAAAAGAGGGGACAGAGGGCACCCCTGCCTAGTCCCATTTTTCATTACAAAAGGTTCTGAAAGAACCCCATTGACCCTAACTGTAGCCGTAGGGTGGCTGTAGAGGGACTTAACCCAAGTAATATACCTCGGCCCCACCCCCATAACTTCCAACGTTCTCATCATGAACCCCCAGTCTACCCTGTCAAACGCTTTTTCCGCGTCTACTGACAGGAATAGAACTGGGGGTCCCTTACATTTCCCTAATTCCAGGAGGAGTGCTGCTCAGACGCCATTATCTCTGCTCTGTCTCCCGGGTATAAAACCTGCCTGATCGACATGTACTAGGGATGCCATTTTCTCCTTCAATCTACTTGCCAGAACCTTTGCATAGAGCTTCACATCTGCGTTCAAAAGCGAGATGGGCCTATAACTGGAGCATAGCTTATCATTTTTTCCCTCTTTTAATATTAGAGTGGTTGAAGCTAACAACGCCTCTCTCCCCATTTCACAGTTAGTACCCAGATCGTTCCAGAATTGGCTCAGTCTAGGGACTAAAATGTGCTTCAACTTATCCAGATATAGTGTGGTGAAGCCGTCGGGGCCTGGGCTCTTGCCCTTCGGGGAGGATTTCAGGGCTGCCAAAATCTCTTCCTCTCCGATCGGTCTGTCTAGCGCCGATCTCTCTTCCTCTGTGAGCTCCGCCACTCCTGCCCCCCTCAGGAATTCCTCGACCCTCTCCCGATATGATAAATTGCCCATTCTATTTTGGCCTATGGAGTAAAGCGCCTCATAGAACTTTTTAAACTCCTCTGCAATACCTTTACTGGAACCGATTAGTTCACCTTTTTTATTCTGTATTTTGCCTATAAAATTCCTGTCTTTTTTCTTTCTTATCATTCTGGCCAGGTGTTTGCTTGACTTATTTGCCCACAGATAATTTTCTTTTGTTAACCTATTGAGGGTTCTCTTGGTTTCCTGTTCCATAGCATCCTTCAACTCCTCCCTTTTATCAACGAGTTGGTGAAAAATTTCCTGACACAGTCCCCTCCTCTCCTTGTGTTTCTGCTCCAAAATGAAGATATCAGAAATCAGCCTCTCCCTTTCTTCCCTTCTCTTTTTTTTGATTCCCGCTCCCATGGAGATAAGAACCCCCCTAATGTATGCCTTATGCGCTTCCCATAGAGTGGAATAGGAAACCTCACCTGTGTCATTTACTTTAAAGTAAAAGTCAACCTCTTCCTGTATCCTCTCCAATACTTTTGGGTCTTTAAGCAGGGATTCATTCAGTTTCCACGCATAAGTCCTTTCGGCCCTATCCGGGAGCCTCATCATCAAAGTGACCGGTGCGTGGTCTGAAAGTGAAATAATCTCTATTTTAGTTTCCTCCACTTGATCCAAGAGACTATGGTCCACAAAAATGTGGTCTAATCTCGAATACGTCCCGTGCACAGGGGAGAAGAAGGTATAATCTCTATCCTTGGCGTGTTGCAGCCGCCATGCGTCTACCAGGCGGCAGTTGAAAAGCCACCGCCCGATTGCACCGGTGGAGGCCTTACTTGTCCCCTGTGCCCGGGACGTACTATCGAGACTCGGGTCCAAGCAGAAGTTCAGATCCCCCGCCAGCACCACCTCTCCCTCTCTGAATCTCATTAACTTTGTCAACATCTGCCCAAAAAATGCAATTGGTTTCTTATTTGGGCAGTATATGTTTGCCAGAGTAAATATTTTATTTCCGATGCTACCCTTCAGAAAGATGTATCGGCCATCCGGGTCAGACAATCTGTCTAACAGTGAGAAGTTTGATGACTTTGAGAGACCAATTGCCACCCCCTTCGCTCTCCTAATGGGGGAATCGCTATAATACCATTGCGGCAGACCCGGAGAGAAAAGCCTAATCCTGGATTCCAGCACCAGGTGAGTCTCCTGGAGAAAGACTATGTCAGCACCATAGTGTTGTAATTCCTTCAGGATTTTATGTCTTTTTGCAGGAGAGTTAAGACCCTTTACATTATAAGAAAGAAACTTGAGGTCAGGCATTTCTTAGGTTCTAGACCCTGACCCCTTCTCTCTGCACTCCTAAGATCCCCCTCGCAGGAACGTACTTCCCCACCCCCCCTCCCCCAGAATCCCCCAACCCCAACCCCTCCCCCCGCCCCCCGGCTGCATCCCAGCCCTAAGCCCGCTTGTAGAGGATGTTCTCAATCCCATACAGCGCGCACCACTTCAAGGGGTGGTGCTCAGATGCCGGCACCCAATGCCTCCCCTCCGCCAAACAAGGGGAGGGAGGCGAAGGAGCAGGGCAGAGAGAGAGAGAAGAAAGGATTCTCTCTCTCTCCCCCCCCCCCAGCGCAGAGGGGAATTAAGAGGACAAAAGGCCAGCGCCCCTACCGATACCCCCCTCCCCCACCCCCCACACCCACACAGCCACTACTTCATTTACATTTTTAGGTGACCAGAGACCAAACATCCCCCATGTTTGGAAAAACATCCCCCATCCCCGAGCAAACCCCCCCCCCAACCAAAAAAAAGCAAAGTTGACCCCACACTCAAAAACAGCTTGGGATAGGGTTCATTGAAACTCTTATCTCAGTTCATCCGGCATCGTGATCCCCACTCTTGCGCAAAAATCCTGTGTCTCTTCTGGGAATCTCATCCTATGTGTTCTCCCTTCTTTAACGACTATCAAGGATGTTGGAAACCCCCAGCTGTATTTCAAGTTGGCCCTTTGAAGTTGGTCTAACAAGGGTCTCATCTGCCTTCTCCATGCTAAAGTTCCAGCCGAGATGTCCGCGAAGATCTGTAAATTTTTATTTTCAAAGCAAATTGGGGGTGCACCCCTAAGATTCCTCCATATTTTTTCCTTGTCTTCGTACGAGTGGAACTTCACAATGACATCCCTGGGGATATCTTGATTGAGATTAGGGGGTTTTCTCACCCTATGGGCCCGGTCGATCCTAAGTACCTCCTCCTCTCTTCTACCCAGGATGGGGTTAAATATTTTCCTCAGTTTATCCCCAAGATCTTCATTCAGTTGTTCCGGGATGGATCTGATACGCAGATTTTGTCGCCTGCTCTGGTTTTCCTGCTCTTCCATTTTGTATGATAACATGCGATTTTCACTCTGCATCTTGCCAATTTGCTCTTGGAGGTCAGAAATCATTTTTGCTTGCTTCGCTGATACCTCTTCTACCCCTTCCACCCTGTGCAGTAATTGGCCCATGTCTGTACGAACATTCATGATTTCCGATTTTATCACTCCTTCAAGCTTAGCAAACATTTCTAGCATTTCTGTCCTGCTCAAGCCGCGATCCATATTTCTTTGTTCTTCCGGGGTGTCATTCATCACTACCCCCTCCAGACTTAGATCCTCCTTATGCCTATCCCCCTGTCCCCCCTTCTGTTTCTGCTGTTCTTTTTTCTTCTCTTTTGTTCCTGACTGTTTCATATCCTGTCCTGGGCGGGCTCTGTGAGATATTTTTGTATAGAACTAGTGTTAAGGCTCTCTCTTGGATTTTTAGGTTCTGATGTTTTTTGAGACCGCCCTCTCATGCTTCCACAGGATGCCAGCCTTTAAGGTGTTAGTCCCGCTACTCCGGCGTATTACTCGCTCCCTCCTGGTGGTGCATACACACAATGTGAATGTAAAAAATATATTCCAATACAGATAGAACCCAGGGGGGGAACCCTCCTAGCCCTCCTCGCCTCTCACTATCCTTATTGCCCGCCTGGAAGGAGTCCTTACGTAAGTGATGGAGTTTTCCTGAGATTATGGTACACTTCCCGGTGTTTAGAATCTCATCGATTATCCTTATCAGTCCCCCTCCCTATGTCTCCACCGTGAATCAGGGCAAAGTTCAGAGCGTCTACTATGGAAGGTGTAAACCAGGTCTCAAGCAGACACTGATGGCCAGGCCTCAGACATAAAACGACAAGCTGGTCAATCAATTCGCTGATAGGCCCAGGGGGTGTATCAAAAGCTCACTGTAATCAGACGCTGGTTATGCAAGTTATTAGCCGACCCTACACCTTTATTCCTTGCAATTCTTCACATAAGGAGAGGGAAGTATTCCTACCTTCTCTTCTGGTACTGTCTCTCAGCTGTAGCGCTGCATCAGAGTTGGTCCAAAGTCCTGGTCCTGGGTAAGAAACAGGGGGGGGAGAGTCAGGACCTGGGGAGACCGTCAGTTGTCCAGGGAGGCTGGTTAATCCCTCTCGGGCTGCTCACTGCTTCAGCGTCTTCGCTTCACCCCGCTCTCTGGACATCGCCGCCTGTTGCTTATCAGCTGTTTGTCAGCTCGTCTCCAGTCGCGTCTCGCCCCAGCCTAAGCCTAAGCCGCAATGCCGGCCGGGCGGGACGTAGCCTTTAGTAAGTAGCCGTCCGCGGGCGCGGGGCGTGAGAAGGGGGGGCTCCGTCACGGGAGGTAATGTGGCCCGGTATAGTGCTTAAACCGGGGACGCTGCGGTCTCTCACCCCGCTCGCGTCTCTCTCCCGCCCGGAGCAGCTCGCCTCAGGTCCTCACACTGGCGCCGACATCAGCCCCTCCCCCTTCACGGACGTCCTACGTCACGTCCTCATCCCCAGAACGCTGCCAGCTGCTCCACCTTCTAGATAAGTGATGTTCGGGGTTTTGGTGGTATTTAATCACCACTGGGTTTTTTATTTTATGCTAAACAAACGAAAAAGGACCAAATATTTTGAAAAAAAGAACATTTTTATTTTAGATTCTGTTATAAAATTTTGCAAATAAGTAGGTTTTCTCCTTCACTGATCTGCGCTGATGAGGTGGCACTGATGGGCACTGACGATTGCATGCACCGGGGGTGCACAGAGGGCTTGGTTCTGGGAGGATGTCCATGGACCCCCTTTCGGAACAACAGAGCCATGCTGTAGCCATCTTTCAGCTATAGCGTGGTTCTGAAGTGGTTAAGCATTCAAGTTTTGAGTTAAAAATATATATCAAAAATAAAACCTCAGCAGCCATTGTTCTAAAATAACTCTACAGCAGGCCCCGGGGTGTGATATGTACAGAGTGCATGGTTCTGGATTGTGTTACGTACAAAGTTCAGGGTTCTGGAGTGCACAGGAAACAGAGTGCATGGTTCTGGAGTCCATTATGCACAGGGATTGGGGTTCTGGAGTGTGTTACATACATAATGCAGGGCTCAGAAGAGCACTAGGTACAGACTGCAGGGTTCTGGAGTGCCTTATGCACAGGGAGCAGGGTTCTGGAATGTGTTCCCAGGCCAGCAATGTATAAACGTGAGCTGTTTCCCTATGCACTGGTTGTTTGACAAAGAGGGCAGGTATGGGTAGCAGTCCCGCTCATCCCTGACATTACAGGTTGGATTTGACAACTGCACTGTCTCATTGCAGCTGCACATCCAGCCGGCTTGCTCACCAATCCCTGGCTTTGCTGGATGCTGCGGGACCTGCTGGGTTAGAAGTTAACATATTGTATAATCAACAGATGGCGTTATGTCGGACAAAGCCCCTGTACTGCGGGACCACAGGACAAAGGTTAAAATTCAGGAAGGTATCGCCCAATCTGGGACTGTTGGGAGGTATGTTTAAAGACCGCAAGGAAATGTTAAAGCACTGCTTGATCAAAAAGACTTGATGTTCGGTGAGATAGGGGAACTAAAAGCTAAAAAAGGGTACACAAAATAATAGCAACACTAACCATATAGTGATATCAAATAGCTTCAGTCCTTCCTAAAATGCTATCATAAAAGTCCTGAAATGTGCCTGTGAGGATTTTAATCGATTTTTTTTAATGGACAAGCCTTCAGTTTGTTTGATGTATAGAGGATATAGATTTTGTATTAAATTCTACATGTCCCAGGAACTCCTTATAAACTCCTTATAAAAGCTTCATTCTGTTTACATTTTTTAATTGTAGAAGGCAAGGGAAACATTTGAGCGGCTCAGACAATATTTGGCTCCTTTGGAGCTCTGTTAGTTGCCTCTTGTTATTGAAGGGATACTTGGCAAAAATCTTTTACCTGCAAACTGAAAACTGTTAACCAACCCAACGTAACTGATTTCATAATGACTGATTTAGTGATGATTACTTAATAGAAGATTAAACCTAATAGCATTTATGTTCCTTTGTTCACCATCTACAGATAAAGATTAATCAATCGATAATTAGCTAGATAGAGGGGTAGGCCACATGTTCAGTCATATTAATAGCAGAACAATGCTAGTAATAGCACAGCATCACTGTGTAGCACAGAAACTGAACATCAGGATTTGCTGGATTTGACCATCCTTTTGCCAGTTATTATAAAGCCCATCTATATCAAAGACTAGCAGTCTTGTAGTTGTAAAGCTGAAGCATGAATACTGAAATCAATCATTAACATTAGCCTGTGTTCCCAGTTGATGCCTCTTACAGGGTAATGCATCGGGTGGAGCCGTTTTGTGTGACGTCACTACGTACCAGCCTGCAGGCAAAGCCGCAGCTGTGTGGAACATTTTTTTTGCTTCCTAAATGTCTTTTTCAGTGGATTTTTTAAATAAATGTTGGTTTTACATACTGCATCATGAAGTCTTTTCCTTCCGTTATCCTCCTTATATGAGAATGCCTGCTGTGGGTGTGCTGCATGGACCCAACAGCTACACGGAATACTACTAACAACAGAAAGAATCCCAACCTTATAAGGAAGGAGTGCCCAAAATACAACAAGAATGGAATACCTTTGTTGGCTGATTTATATTTGAAAGTGAATCTGATCTCTATAACCTGAGATCCAACCCTTCTGGTAAGAAGCGTGTATTGATTTGGGGAGAGCACCTGCTGGAGCACTTTTGTTTATGCATCACCTGTCACAGATTATTGGACTTTTTCACTGTGGACTGAATTCATTTATTTTTATATATGTATATTTTCTGTGATAAGATTTACCACGGATATGATTTGGTATAGGTGTCACTTATGAAAAAGTGACAATAAGGTTGCGCACTTATATATTTTATTTAATCAGTTATTAATGTTTTTTCTATGCTTAAACAAGAAATAACAATCATTTATTCTCATTTGGTTCTCATTTTATTTACATTTGATACGCAGTACAAACAGTATTGCTAATGCAAAAAATTAAGTAAGAAAAATTGCATTTAGTTTGAGATGAAACTTAAGCAGTCTGTAAAAATATTTTAGGCTGAAACGGACCGTACTTACTAAATCTTCATTAGTAGATTAGGTTAATTCTTCATATACACTGTTACCATGCAAAACATGGTATTGTATTGCTTATGGGACAATGACAGCTAGAAAACAGTAAACTAATACAATGCACATGGGATTATTTCACCCACTTCAATAGCTGATTACATCTGCTCTGGGGAGATAAAACATTTACTGAAAACCCTGCACAGTCTCAGTCAAGTGATAATGGACTGTTTCTATTTATAAAGTAGAATTGCATACAAATTTGTATTAGTGATGTGAAAGTGTCTAAACAGTTCACTGTATGTTGTGTGATAACACTTCTATTTGTAGAGTGTGCACACAGAACTGAAACATGGAATCTGCTTTTACATGAAAGGTTTCCATGTACACATGCATAATACCACTAATATATTATGCAGTGCTTTACAGGGTACATAGAACCATTCACATCAATCCCTGTCCCTCAAAGAAGCTCACAATCTAATTTCTATGGCAGCGATATCCCCAAAGGAGCAGCTTGGTGATTATGGGTTCTCTGTTCTATGCCTCAACTCCAAGAATGGCCTCAGTCCCTCTGGCACACCTGGTTAGATATAAAACTACTGCAAACACTTTCAAGAATGCAAGTAAAGAAAATACCAATATCCTGGCTGTGGATTGATACCAGAAACAGACACAACTGGTAGTTATAAATGAGCTGAATATATTATTACGAAAAGAATACTTGGAAACTTACAGCACTGTTGAACCTTGCTGCAGAGTATTAATACAATAGAAATGACAATCTCTAATATTTTAGCAACTGTAAAAATAGAAAACAAAGCATAATAATCTATATGTCCATCGCACAGGCGCTGAGAGGGAAGAGAGAAAGTCTATCAACTCCTTCAAGGCCACAAGCACCATTGAAATTAACAACATAAAAAGAAGAAATGGGTTAACAGATACAGTAAGCACAGTTCTGTAACGTTACAGGTCCTATGTGGAAGAGTATTAGTGTCTTCTGCAAGCAAACATTGGGCCCTTTGTGAAGACAGCAGATTTAATCAAGCAAAGTGAGACAGTAATCCTCTAGGAAATCTCATCAGGTAGTGGTCTGTAAGAACAGAATGGCTAAAAGTGGCAGCTCCAAACAAGCATCCTTTGACAGTAGAAAGAGGAATAGGTGTCTGCATGCAGTGTCTGTACTGTGAAAAAAAAAAGGATGTTGGGTTTGCACCCGCTCACTAGTCCTCTGTGCGATGACACAACGATAATCCCAGGTGCTGGTTCCTAGCTCCTAGCAATGTTGTAAGGCACCAGATCACCTCCTGTCAGCCGATCAAGATGGCTGCTAGCTTAGCTGGCAGGGTGATTGGACAACGGCCAACACCTGGATGGGTCTTGTGATCCTTGAAGCAGTATGGGTCATTTCTGCTGGGCGGCACTGGATTGCTGAGCAGGGTCCCTGGGCTGAACGGTGGCAATCCGTGTGGGTTTCACTGTTCCTGGCTCCTCTCTGCCATCCTCTCTTTTCAGTCTCCTGGTAGCAGTCTCAGGAAAAGTGTGTCTCTCTCTCATATGCTGGTAAACAGTGTGACTCTCTCTCTCTCTGGTGGAGTTCCACCACACAGTCCCGTTACCTCACGACACCTGTCCTCTATCTCCTCTCCTCACGGTAACTCTCCCGGTAGTCTCCAGAGAATTGTGGTTTTCTCCCCCTCTGTTTGGACACACAGTCCCTGTTGTCAGCGTGTGTCTCTCTCCTCACTCTGGCACCTCAGTTCCTTCCCCTCACACACTCCTCTTCTCCTCACTGTTAAGTGTCACTGTGTCCCAGCAAAGGATTTTTTGAGCCTTGGTATCTCCCTCTCTTTTAAGCAATCTCCTCTCCTCTGTCTACTGTCAGCACTCTCTCTGTAGTGCTGTGTGGAAAACATGTCTCTCTCTCTTTTTTACCTTAGTACTTCCCTCTCTTCCATCACCTCAGTGTGCTCTGTCTCTCTCAGTTTACTGGAAGGACAAGTCAGCATCTCTCTGTCTCCATCTTGTGGCCAAAAGGAGAAATTGCATTACAACATGTCTGCTATACTGCTTAACATTTAAACACAGAAGACTCGATTTGGAAGAAGCAATATCACTTGTCAACATTTTTTTTGGAGTTTTGGGACTGAGACTGGAACACCTAACAACTTTAAACAAGACTGGAGCACCTAGAAGAAATACATATACTGTCCCTGGAAAAAGCAATTCTTGGACTCAGAGTTGCAAGGCTAAGGGCACTTTCTTTGGCACCCCACTGTTACACAGTGGTATAGACCAGATATTTTTCACGCAGGATGAAAGAAGCAGGTGTGAGTCAAACGATTTGTAGCATAAGTCTAGAGTATTCCTTTAAGATAATAACATATAGTTAATGTGTTGAAAGCAGAAACAATGGGCATTGCAGTTTGATGTCTATGGAGCTGCACACCTGCAGACCAGTCAGGGTGCCCATGCTGACACATGTCCACAGCCAAAAACACCCACATCGGGGACGTGAGCATTAGAACTGGACCACAGAGCAATGGAAGAGGGTGGCCTGGTCTCATGAGTCATTTTGTCTTTTACATTATGTGGAGAGCCAGGTGCATGTGCATCGCTTACCTGGGGAAAGGATGACGCCAGGATGCATTGTAGGAAGAACGCAAGTCAACAGAGGCAGTGCGATGTGATGTTCTGGGCAATGTTGGAAACCTTGGGTCCTGCCATTCATGTGGATGTTACGAGACATGTACCACCTAACTAAACATTTTTGTTGACCAGGTACACCCCTCCATGGAAAAGATATTCCCTGTTGGCACTGGTCTTTTAGCAGGATAATGCACACTGCCACACTGCAAAAATGGTTCAAGCATGGTTTGAGGAACACAACGAGTTTGAGGTGTTGACTTGGCCTTTACATTTTCCAGATCTCAATCCAACCAAGCATCTGTGGGATGTGCTGGAAAAACAAATCCCATCCATGGAGCCCCTACCTCGCAACTTATAGGACTTAATGTGATACTAAAGCAACAAAAGAAGTGCTACAAAAGCCCTTATAGATAGACAGGATGAGATCAAGACATTTGTGCCGGGACTAACGTAGTGCTGAATGTCCAAAATCCAATGAAGAGAATAAAAATCCAGCACCAGGATGTCTTGGCATTAAAAATTAATATCTTTATTTAATCTGTTAAACCATACAAAGGAATCAATTACTAAAAAGTCTTAGGAATTGATTCCTTTTTATGGTTTGATGGATTAAATAAAGACATTCATTTTTAATGCCAAGATGTCCTGGTGCCGAATTTTTACTTTTTAATGTGATACTAAACAGAGAGGTGTTAATAGCCAAAAATCTATCACATAAATCATATACACCATATTACCAAAGTATTGGGATGCCTGCCTTTACACATACATGACACCTACTTCCCAGTCTTAGTCCGTAGGGTTTGATATTGAGTTGGCCCACCCTTTGCAGCTATAACAGCTTCAACTTTTCTGGGAAGGCTGTCCACAAGGTTTAGGAGTGTGACTATGGGAATGTTTGACCTTTCTTCCAGAAGCACATTTGTGAGGTCAGGCACTGATGTGGACGAGAAGGCCTGGCTTGCAGTCTCCGTTCTAATTCATTCTAAAGGTGTTCTATCGGATTGAGGTCAGAATTCTGTGCAGGCCAGTCAAGTTCCTTCCCCCAAAATCGCTTATCCGTGCTAGTCATGGCTTGGTTCCAGATACCACAGCATACCTTTAGAAGTCTAGTGGTGTCCATGCCTTGACAGGTAAGGACTATTTTGCCAATAAAAGGGGCTGTTTTGGAGGGAAAAGGGAGACCCATTCAATATTAGGTGGGTAGTCATAAACTTATAGCTGATTAGTATACATACAAGCGTAAAGCTTGTATAACAGTGTAAATTTGCTGTCCCCTCAAAATAACTCAACACACAGCCATTAATGTCTAAACTGCTGGCAACAAAAGTGAGTACACCCCTTAGTGAAAATGTCCAAATTGGGCAAAAGCATCAATATTTTGTGTGGCAACCATTATTTTCCAGCACTGCCTTAACCCTCTTGGGCATGGAGTTCACCAGAGCTTCACAGGTTGCCATCGGCATCCTCTCCCACTCCTCCATGACGACATCACAGAGCTGGTGCATGTTAGAGACTTTGCGCTCCTCCACCCTCCGTTTGAGGAAGCCCCACAGATGCTCAATAGGGTGTATGTCTGGAGACATGCTTGACCAGTCCATCACTTTTACTCTCAGCTTATTTAGCAAGGCAGTGGTCATCTTGGAGGTGTGTTTGGGGTCATTATCATGTTAGAATACTGCCCTGCGGCCCAATCTCTGAAGGGAGGGGATCATGCCCGGCTTCAGTATGTCACAGTACATGTTGGCATTCATGGTTTGCCTCAATGAACTGTAGCTCCCAGTGTCGGCAGCACTAATGCAGCCCTAGGCCATGACACTCCCACCACCATGCTTGACTCTAAGCAAGACACACTTGTATTTGTACTCCTCACCTGGTTGCCGCCACACATGCTTGACACCATCTGAACCAAATAAGTTTATCTTGGTCTCATCAGACCACGGGACATGGTTCTAGTAATCCATTTCCTTAGTCTGCTTGTCTTCAGCAAACTGTTTGCAGGTTTTCTTGTGCATCATCTTTAGAAGGGGCTTCCTTCTGGAACGACAGCCATGCAGACCAATTTGATGCAGTGTGCAGCGTATGGTCTGAGCACTGGCAGGCTGAACCCCCACCCCTTCAACCTCTGCAGTTGGGATGAGCCGAACACCCCCCTGTTCGGTTCGCACCAGAACATGCGAACAGGAAAAAAGTTCGCTCGAACACACGAACACCGTTAAAGTCTATGGGACACAAACATGAATAATCAAAAGTGCTAATTTTAAAGGCTTATATGCAAGTTATTGTCATAAAAAGTGTTTGGGGACCCGGGTCCTGCCCCAGGGGACATGGATCAATGCAAAAAAAAGTTTTAAAAACGGACGTTTTTTCAGGAGCAGTGATTTTAATAATGCTTAAAGTCAAACAATAAAAGTGTAATATCCCTTTAAATTTCGTACCTGGGGGGTGTCTATAGTATGCCTGTAAAGGGGCGCATGTTTCCCGCGTTTAGAACAGTCTGACAGCAAAATGACATTTTGACGGAAAAAACCCATTTAAAACTACCCGCGGCTATTGCATTGCCGACAATACACATAGAAGTTCATTGATAAAAACGGCATGGGAATTCCCCACAGGGAAACCCCGAACCAAAATTAAAAAAAAAAAAATGACGTGGGAGACCCCCTAAATTCCATACCAGGCCCTTCAGGTCTGGTATGGATATTAAGGGGAACCCCGGCCAAAATTAAAAAAAAAAATGACGTGGGGTTCCCCCTAAATTCCATACCAGACCTGAAGGGTCTGGTGTGGATTTTAAGGGGAACCCCGCGGCAAAAAAAAACAAAAAACGGCGTGGGGTCCCCCCAAAAATCCATACCAGAACCTTATCCGAGCACACAACCTGGCAGGCCGCAGGAAAAGAGGGGGGACGAGAGTGCGCCCCCCCTCCTGAACCGTACCGGGCCACATGCCCTCAACATTGGGAGGGTGGTTTGGGGTAGCCCCTCAAAACACCTTGTCCCCATGTTGATGAGGACAAGGGCCTCATCCCCACAACCCTGGCCGGTGGTTGTGGGGGTCTGCGGGCGGGGGGCTTATCGGAATCTGGAAGCCCCCTTTAACAAGGGGACCCCCAGATCCCGCCCCCCCCTGTGTGAAATGGTAAGGGGGTACTTACCCCTACCATTTCACTAAAAAACTTGACAATTCCTTTATTTAAATGCTTCTTCTTTCTTCTATCTTCCTTCATCTTCTTCTGGTTCTTCTGGCTCTTCTGGTTCTTCCTCCGGTGTTCTCGTCCAGCATCTCCTCCGCGGCGTCTTCTATCTTCTTCTCCTCGGGCTGCTCCGCACCCATGGCATGGGGGGAGGCTCCCGCTCTTCTCTTCATCTTCTTCTCTTCTTCATCTTCTTCTTCATCCTCTTCTCTTCTTCCTTCTTCTCTTCTTCTCTTCTTCATTTTCTTCTCTGGGCCGCTCCGCATCCATGCTGGCATGGAGGGAGGCTCCCGCTGTGTGACGGCGTCTACTCATCTGACGGTTCTTAAATAACGGGGGCGGGGCCACCCAGTGACCCCACCCCCCTCTGACTCACGGTGACTTGACGGGACTTCCCTGTGACGTCATGGGGAATGCCACAGGGAAGTCCCATCATGTCCCGTGCGTCAGAGGGGGCGGGGTCACCGGGTGGCCCCACCCCCCCTTATTTAAGAACCGTCAGACGAGTAGACGCCGTCACACAGCGGGAGCCTCCCTCCATGCCAGCATGGATGCGGAGCAGCCCGGAGAAGAAAATGAAGAAGAGAAGAAGGAAGAAGAGAAGTGGATGAAGAAGAAGATGAAGAGAAGAGCGGGAGCCTCCCCCCATACCATGGGTGCGGAGCGGCCCGAGGAGAAGAAGATAGAAGACGCCGCGGAGGAGATGCTGGACGAGAATGCCGGAGGAAGAACCAGAAGAGCCAGAAGAACCAGAAGAAGATGAAGGAAGATAGAAGAAAGAAGAAGCATTTAAATAAAGGAATTGACAAAAACTGTCTCTTGTCATTTTTAACATTTTTGACAGTTTTTTAGTGAAATGGTAGGGGTAAGTACCCCCTTACCATTTCACACGGGGGGGCCGGGATCTGGGGGTCCCCTTGTTAAAGGGGGCTTCCAGATTCCGATAAGCCCCCCGCCCGCAGACCCCCACAACCACCGGCCAGGGTTGTGGGGATGAGGCCCTTGTCCTCATCTACATGGGGACAAGGTGTTTTGGGGGGCTAACCCAAAGCACCCTCCCAATGTTGAGGGCATGTGGCCTGGTACGGTTCAGGAGGGGGAGGCCACACTCTCGTCCCCCCCTCTTTTCCTGCGGCCTGCCAGGTTGCGTGCTCGGATAAGGGTCTGGTATGGATTTTTGGGGGGACCCCACGTCATTTTTTTAAAAAATTTTGGCCGGGGTTCCCCTTAATATCCATACCAGACCTGAAGGGCCTGGTATGGAATTTAGGGGGTCTCCCATGTCATTTTTTTTTTAAAAATTTTGGTTGGGGGTTTCCCTGTGGGGAATTCCCATGCCGTTTTTATCAATGAACTTCTATGTGTATTGTCGGCAATGCAATAGCCGCGGGTAGTTTTAAATGGGTTTTTTCCTTCAAAATGACATTTTGCTGTCAGACTGTTCTAAACACGGGAAACATGCGCCCCTTTACAGGCATACTATAGACACCCCCCAGGTACGAAATTTAAAGGGATATTACACTTTTATTGTTTGACTTTAAGCATTATTAAAATCACTGCTCCTGAAAAAACGGCCGTTTTTAAAACTTTTTTTTTTTGCATTGATCCATGTCCCCTGGGGCAGGACCCGGGTCCCCAAACACTTTTTTTGACAATAACTTGCATATAAGCCTTTAAAATTAGCACTTTTGATTTCTCCCATAGACTTTTAAAGGGTGTTCTGCAGCATTCGAATTTGCTGCGAACACCCCAAATTGTTCGCTGTTCGGCGAACTTGCGAACAGCCAATGTTCAAGTCGAACATGAGTTCGGCTCGAACTCGAAGCTCATCCCTACTCTGCAGCAATGTTGGCAGCACTCATATGTCTATTTCCCAAAGACAACCTCTGGATATGATGCTGAGCATGTGCCATCAACTTCTTTGGTCAACAATGGGGAGACCTGTTCTGATTGGAACCTGTCCTGTTAAACTGCTGTATGGTCTTGGCCACCGTGCTGCAGCTCAGTTTCGGGGTCTTGGCATCTTTCTTATAGCCTAGGCCATCTTTATGTAGAGCAACAATTCTTTTTTTGCAGATCCTTAGAGAGTTCTTTGCCATGAGGTGCCATGTTGACCTTCCAGTGACCAGTATGAGAGAGTGAGAGCGATAGCACCAAATTTAACACACCTGCTCCCCATTCACACCTGAGACCTTGTAACACTAACCAGTCACATGACATTGGGGAGGAAAAATGGCTAATTGGGCCCAATTTGAACATTTTCACTTAGGGGTGTACTCACTTTGGTTACCAGCGGTTTAGACATTAATGGCTGTGTGTTGAGTTATTTTGAGGGGACAGCAAATTTACACTGTTATACAAGCTGTACACTCACTACTTTACATTGTAGCAAAGT
Source organism: Aquarana catesbeiana (assembly GCF_042186555.1). NCBI lineage: Eukaryota > Metazoa > Chordata > Amphibia > Anura > Ranidae > Aquarana > Aquarana catesbeiana. The sequence continues at coordinate 272,903,367 of NC_133329.1, read as the reverse complement.
GTCATTTCTTCAGTGTTGTCACATGAAAAGATAGAAAAAAATATTTACAAAAATATGAGGCGTGTACTCACTTTTGTGAGATACTGTGTGTGTGTGTATATATATATATATATATATATATATATATATATATATATCTCTCTCTATATATATATATATATATATATATATAGAGAGAGATATATATATATATATATATATATATATATATATATATATACAAACAGAGATTTTATTCAGCAGTATTGCAGTTCCAGGACCTCCAGCACTTAATGTATGTAATGGTGGCAAGAGGTACAGGGGTGTGTTGTTAGATCTATTGATGCTGTATACCGGGATATATTTTTGCTAGAGGGATCTATTGGAATGGGGGAGTACCTGCATTTATTCTCTGATAAAAAAGCTATACATATCTTGTTTGGATTGCCACCATCACTTGTTCATACCATTGTTACTGATACAAAATATAAGTCATTTCTTATGTAAAACAGGGCATTATAACCTTGTTCAAAGAGACACTGTAACCTGGACCATGCCGGTGTAAAATGATAGTGTAGCTGCAAAGGGCAGCCTCATCGACCACCATAAACCTCATACACATGATGAGAAAACCGGACGAAAAATTCCGCTTTTGACGCGATCGAACAGTAATATGATCATTAGTACACAGCTATCGTCTGAAAATTTCCGAAGGGACATACATGAAAATGTTTCTCGTATGATACCAGATTGCGCGATTTTCATTTAACCGGTTCCTGACAAGCTCTCGCAAATATACTGCTGCAGAATGGCTCTCCTGGGCGAAATATATATATGGCTTTGCCCAGGAGAGGCGCCAAAGGGCGCACTTGCGATCGCATGCACGAGAGCACACGATCTGTCTTCTCTCCCCTTGCTGTCAAAGGAGAGAAGACAGATCATGTGTTCCTACAAAGTGTGTACAAGTAGTAACACACTGAGGGAACACACAGTTAACCCCTTGATCGCCCCCTAGTGTTAACCCCTTCCCTGCCAGTGACATTTATACAGTAATCAGTGCATATTTATAGCATTGATCGCGCTATGTCAATTGTCCCAAAAATGTGTTAAAAGTCTCTGATCTGTCCGTCGCAATGTCACAATACCACTAAAAATCGCAGATCACCACCATTACTAGTAAAAAAATTAAAACTCCATAAATCTTTCCCATAATTTGTAGACGCTATAACTTTTGCGCAAACCAATCAATATACTCTTATTGCGATTTTCTTTTACCAAAAATATATAGAGGAATACATATTGGCCTAAACTGATGAAGAAATTTGTTTTTAAACAAAAATTCGGGGGATATTTATTATAGTAAAAAATATTTTTTTTTTTCAAAATTGTCACTCTTTTTTTGTTTATAGCGCAAAAAATAAAAACCGCAGAGGTGATCAAATACCACCAAAAGAAAGCTCTATTTGTGGGGAAAAAAAGGACGCAAAATTTGTTTGGGTACAGAATTGCATGACCGCGCAATTGTCAGTTAAAGCAGCACAGTGCCAAATTGTAAAAAGTGCTCTGGTCAGGAAGGGGGTAAAATCTTCTAGAGCTGAAGTGGTTATTCAGTACTGTTTTCGTTCGAAAATACAATACAAATACATTGCATTACTTCCGAATTTTTTTTCTGTCGTACGAGAATTTTGGAATTTTAGTAACCTTTTTGCATTCGATATGGAGACTAGCATGCGCATGCGCTCGATAATCTCATTGTGTATACTAGGCTTTACACTACTCCACTACTAGGAGTTTACACTACTAGCCAAGCTTTACACTACTAGCCAAGGACAAAACTTGGCACTTCCAGGTACGAGGGAGCATATGACCTGTTCCCCTGTAACAGTGCACATGCCTAGCAGCCAACTGTTAGGCCCAAGTAATGTCACATTGACCAAGAGAGTGATGTCACCGCTTCCACTGGTGGTCCACACTAGTTATTTCAGTGCTGGCTGTGGCAGAGCAAGGAGCAGCAAGGAGGTGCAATCAAGGTGAATATAAGGGGGCTGGTGGAGTAAATGGGGGTAGCCTTTGCAGAGACACCGTTACTTGGGCAAGGAAACAGTTTCTCTTTAAACAACAATGGTGGAGTGGTGTAAAATAACCCACACCACCCAATCAAAAATTACATTACAGTAGAAAGCTATTTTGTGTACAACTGCTTAGAGTTGCACACAGCTTTCCCCTGAGCCATATTAATAACTGCCTCCACAATACTTATAGTACAAAGGTACAAGAATATTTTCCGTGTCACAAGACAGATCACAAATGTCCCTCAGGAACTATTTAAAGCATTTTTTGGAGGCATGAGATCATTGCGACAACATGTCACAATGATTACTGTAAACGTCAAAAGCAATTTTAAGCAATGTGTTAAAGTGGAACTTTCAGCAAAAAATCTAATTCAGCTTTATGTTTATAGCTTTTTCCCTTGAAAAGGGAGCACTATTAAATTATACAATTGTATTTTTTTTCCATCAACCCACCAGACCCTCAGCTTAAGTGATGGTGACACTGCCTTCCTACAAGGGGAGCACTTGACACCCCCCCCCCTTCCCCAGCCAGTACTAATAACATATGTTGTGCTGGAGGTACTGAGTAAAGATACTCCCTGAGAATGAAAGGGGGGGGGGGTGCGTGAAGTTGAAGTTTAGGGTGTTAAAAAAAAAAGATTTTGTTTTTTATTGTGGACCCTTATAAAATTGCTTCAGCAAAGGAAGCCCACATGTGGTACTGTCATAAACAAAAGAAGCTGTAGAATTAATTTTGCTGTGTTTGTCCATCATCTATCGTGTGTACATCATGTATATTTTTGTAACAATTTTTGCCAATTTTTGTTTGCACAACAATATAAAAAATTAACATTTCTATTAAATGTCATACTACCAAAGAAAAGCATTTTGTGTGGGTTTCTTAGTAACTGCAGTAGCCAATAATTCCAGATTAAACATATTCATTGCAGTTTGGTGGATATTTCTACAGTGAAAGTTAATAACAATGAAAAGTCATTTTTTTCATAGTTAGGATTTTCTTCTTCTAATAGCACATTTTGGCTGGTTTACATTTCATTAATCAAAAGAGGTTTTAGAGAAGAAAAGTTCTCATATTGCACAAACATGCCAGTTCTCCCATTGCACTACAGGATAGGAATGCTCATAACTAAAATTTTGGTTTCCAAACACGATCCAAAAACAACGTCTGAGGTTTTTCGGCAGGGCAGCGTATTGAAAATCCAACATCCTGAACTCAGAATTATTTGCACATTAAGATCTTAAGTGCCCCTTTTCCCTCTTCACAGAAGTGTGTAATGTTTTTGGAATGGAAAAATACAGTAAATCAAACCATATTTTCCCTGTTTGTTTGGAAGCTTGACAAATTCATGCCTATCACATACCATCGTCAGCAGACATGAGATTTCCCTTCAGAATCTCAATATATACCAATTTGCTTCATACAAAACATGTCAGGCATAAATGATGCTTTCAAGCTTTACAGTAAAGGAGTTATCAGATGGGTGATTTTGTCACCGTCCTTTTTACCACAGAATCCCATGTAAATGAAAACAAAACTTTCAAAGTATATGATATATGGAGGTAAACCTGAAAACCATTCAAAGCAAACAACTCAGAACACAGTGCTTAAAGCGGGATTCCGGCCTAAAAAAAAAAACAAAACAATTAAAAGTCAGCAGCTACAAACACTGTAGCTGCTGACTTTAAATAAGTACTTACCTGTCCTGGGTGCCCGCGATGTCGGCCGTCCGAGGCCGACCCATCCCTTGGCTCTCAGGTCCCGGCACCGCCATCCTAGGTAAGGGAAACAGGCAGTGGAGCCTTGCGGCTTCACTGCCAGTTTCCTACTGCGCACGTGCAAGTGGCACAGGGCTCTGTGAATGGCCCCGTGGTGTTCTGGGAACACACACAGTTCCCAGAAGACAACGGGGCCGCTCACCGAGGAGCAGAAGACGCCGCAGAAAAGGAAGAGGCAGATTAGGAACACTGCCTAACAACAAGGGTTTAGGTAAGTTTTAATTTTTTTTTTTCAAATTTTTTTTTTTTATTTTTTTTAGTATTTTCGGTGTCATTTTTTTTTCAGGGTGGGCCTCCACTTTAAGGTAAACTTAAAATGTGAAAATTATCTATCTTATAGGGAACTTCTAGAGATGTTAATTTTGCCTTAGCAGTACCTTGAAAGATTTACCTTTCCTCTTAACTTCCTCCTAAAAAATCTGTTTATTTTTTGTGCCTAGGCACTACTGTTCTGTAGCCTAACAGCTTCTGAATGCTTTGTGAGATGCACTACTGCTTCTGATCGCTGTTCTTTGCAGTGAAATTTTGAGATGTTACTACTGCGCTGCTCACTGTGCTCCTTGTTGGAGGGAAATCTGTACCTAAGGATCTGCAACACATCTCCCCTGCTTCTGTTTCATTCATTCTGTGGAGTGGATATATGCTTCCTGCAGCTCTACTACTACTGATTAGACATTTCCCACCACTTATACAGTAAGATCACTGGTCATTAGGGGATAGGACTGACAAAAGGAAGCAAAGTCCTGCCCCAACCAACATGGCCAGAAAGCACCGAATGTGAAGCTAGACAGGCAAGAAACAATTTTAGAAAGAAGTTAGCAATGACAGCACAAATGTTCCACTCATATCAGGTTTACTTTAAGTCAGTAATAAAAATATGCCTACATCATAATGGTGCCTATTGTTGAGATTTTTTTCTACATAAGTGGTAATGAATGTCCTGAGTATGCAAAGAATGTAATAGAGATGCACTTCACTGACCACTGCTCAGATAGCCCAAGAATCGGTAGACTGGTCTTCAACTTGAAAATGTTGAAACATGTTTCTCCATGAAATGTCAATTCTTTTACAGAACATCACTCTAATGACACAGCAGGAGGAACTAGTGACAAGATGCAGGTAGAGGCAACTTGATTAGATGATCAGATTTAGAGCTGCGTGGAAAGATTACCTTGGAGACTTCTCATTAACAGAGCAAGATGAGAATGATCTCTCTTTAGGGTGAAATGTCAAGCGTTGCATGTTCGGCAGGTGTAGGTAGCAATGTACTCAGAGTAAAGCACCGGCGATTAGTATTCTAAGCTTGTTCACTGCACAGCGTATTGCTAAGCAACTCCTGGGTTTATCTGACCCAGGTTCATGTAACCAGCCGTGTCTCAACATGCCTTGTTGGTTAAAAGTTTAGAGAGAAAACATCTCACACTAGAAACTAATTTACCCAGTGGAGACTAAATCAATCTCTTTGGAACAACCTGTATTCTCTGACTGAACCTAATACATGCTCATAATGGATCTGTCATGCAAAGACATTTTGACCAAACAAGCACTTTAAACTGTTTCTGCTTTTCGGCTCCCAGAGGTACCACACCACACAGTCTTCTCCTAATTAGAAAACCAGCGCACTATAATTCAGGTAAATTCACAAACTAGAATGCTATAGATAGATTTATGGATTTTTGGTTGTGTTGTAAAGACTTCTCTAAATAAAGTGATAGTAGTTTATGGCAGGGTTTGAACTGAGTCACTCACCTGTCACCTTCATGACTCTTTGCTTACAATTGGCACATTTGGACCTTATTATGTAAACAACACATCAATGAGAAAATGGGCTAAACTAGATCACAGCACAGCAGCCTGCATGCAAGAGACATAAAAATGATTTATTGTTCACTAAAGATTATCAAACTTTCCATAGTTTATCCGCTGCATGCTAGAAAGACAAGCATAGGTATGGTGAAAGCTTTATGCTGTTCAGCAAAGTTCAAAACCTAACAATGGCTGTGTGAAGATTATTGCTAGGGGTGAGCAAATCAATTTCCATGAGTCAGTAGTACCCATAGCAGATCCAGCCAGTTCACTTCAAGCCAGCGTTTGCTGGAAAGTGGTGATTTGCCCATGTGAAATGGTAAGGTGGTCCAAATGTCACCCTACCAGTTCACTAAGAGCATGCACAATGCTCAGTGTCCCCCACCTCCCTTCCCACAGAGCGTCTACTGTGAAAGTGACATAACTGACCTAAGCCCCTAATATAGATAATAATAATAATTTTTTTTTTTTTGGGGGGGGGATTATTAAAAAAATAAAGCTCTTTCTATCTACTGTTATATTAAATTGATCAATGGCCAAACTGAAAAAAAAAAAAGCGTGTGCTTAATTGTGTTAATTTATTTAAATGCCTTTAAAACACATATAAAAGTGCTGCTGGAAGGCAACACCACCAAGAAAGCCTCCACCCTTTACTCTTGGACTTAAAGGATAGGTTCACCTTAAAAAAAAAAAAACGCACATTTTCTTTTCAGGTAAAAAAAAAAGGCAATTTACTATTTTTTTTTCTTAAGAGCCTGTAAAGCATTGTACCCATGATCAACAAATTTTGGGTGCAATGTCAGGCTCCTGCAGACTGACAGTTTAGCTTCGATACAGGCAAGAAGGTACTTCAGTTAACAAAGAATTAAAGAACTACGAGGATGCTTACCAGCACCCTCATAGTTCATTAACCACTTAAGGACTGCCCGCCACAGTTTTACGTCGGCTGTTTGAAGGAGGATATCGTTGTTATAGCAGCAGCTAGCTGCCATAACCCTGGTATTCTCTTCTTCAGCGGGCGGTCCGCTACAAGAAAAAAGTCGTCTCTGCGGTGGATTCATCACAAGATCACTTTTATCAGCGGCAGGAGAGGGGCCCCCCTCCCGCCGCGATCTGGTGCCCTCTGCGGCTTAATGGAGCTGTCGGCAGTGGCAGAGGTGATCTCATCTTGTCTCCTGCTTGGTATGGAGATGAGTGAGGGGTAGATGGCCTCCCACCCGTCTCCATACAATTGCTGGGCGGAAGTGACGTCAAAACATCACTTCTGCCCACAGCTCTTAAAGGGACATTTTTTTAAATGACAAATTTTATTTTTTTTTTATTCAATTTAGTATAAATACAAGATCTGAGGTCTTTTTGACCCCAGATCTCATATTTAAGAGGTAATGTCATGCTTTTTTCTATTACAAGGGATATTTACATTCCTTGTAATAGGAATAAAAGTGACAATCTTCTTTTTTTTAAAAAAAACAGTGTAAAAATAAAAAATAAAAAGTAAAATAAATAAGAAAAAAAAATGTTTTTAAACGCGTCCCGTCCTGAGGAGCTCGTGTGCAGAAGCGAACGCATACGTGAGTAGCACCCGCATATGAAAACAGTGTTCAAACCGCACATGTGAGGTATCGCCGTGATCGGTAGAGCGAGAGCAATAATTCTCGCCCTAGATCTCTTCTGTAACTCAAAACATGCAACCTGTAGAATTTTTTAAACCTCACCTATGGAGATTTTTAAGGGTAAAAGTTTGTCGCCATTCCACGAGCGGACGCAATTTTGAAGCGTGACATGTGGGGCATCAATTTACTCGGCATAACATTATTTTTCACAGTATTAAAAAAAATTGGGCTAACTTTACTGTTGTCTTATTTTTTAATTCAAAAAAGTGTATTTTTTAAAAAAAAAAGTGCACTCGTAAGACCGCTGCGCAAATACGGTGTGACAGAAAGTATTGAAACAACCGACATTTCTCTAGGGTGTTAGAAAAAAATGAATAATGTTTGGGAGTTCTAAGTAATTTTCTAGCAAAAAAAAAACTGTTTTAACTTGTAAACAACAAATCTCAGAAAGAGGCTTGGTCCTTAAGTGGTCAAGAATTACAAGCCATCAGTGGCAAAAGATGTCGGTACTTGTAGTATATTTATTCACAGAATTCCGCCCACATGGCCGCAGTGTTTTTAAATTGTGACAGTGGATGCAGGGAGAAGATCTCTAGCCCACTCTCGAAAAGATGAGGGGAATTGGGGGGAAGAGCTGCAGGAGTGGGAACATGTTACATGTTCCACCCTAAAAACAGGTTAAACATGTAAAATGTTCCCAAAGGTGAAGTTATCCTTTACAGTAGTACTAAAGGCAAAACTTTTTTTTCATATTAGGAGTAAGGAAGGGCTATACTGTAACCCATCAGTTTTTCATCTGTGTCCCATAGGGGAGATTTCCTTTCACTTGCCCCATAGCCAACACAGGAAGTGAGAAGAACTCCCTCCAAAGTGAGGGAATCCTGGGGTGTCACCAGGGTTAGCAAAACTGGTGTTCCCATTGGAATAATTCCCCTCTTACTGTTTCGTGTTCAACCAAAATTTGGAATTTTCGCTATTTCACTTTCAATCATAATGGTAAACAGGACAAATAGAGAAGGTGAATCTTTAATCCTTAATGGGGGCACAGGCAGCAATAAAAACTGACAGGTGTTCTAATACCTCTCTACTCTATCCAAAGCTTAAAAAAAAAAATTCCCTTAGTTACACTTTTAAAAAAAATATGCTTATCATTTTAGCATCAAAAATAATGGTCAAATTATTACTTTATGATGATTGTAAACCTCTGACGTGAAAAATGAGCAAAAGAATATCCTTCTATAGGGTCATTTCTCCTGATGCCTGCCTGTTCTGCTATCTGCATGAGTCATTTCTGACAGCTAATGCTGACTCCAAGGTATAGATAAGGACAGGGGAGTGGAGCTCTAGTACACAGCCTGTGATTGACAGCCTCAGCTGTGCATAGAAAGCTGGATCCCAAGCAGTAGCAGCCCAACACCAAACTGAGACTTAGAGTGCACCTTCTCCCCTCCACTGGAATTGCGGCTGTGGAACATACTTTACTTATAAGCAGCACAAACAGCCACCCGCCCAGCTACATGTGATCCACCTAGATAACATCACTGCCACAAGCTCTACACCAATTGTATTACCTTGAACTGAGGAAGTGGCAATTTAAAGCCACAAAATGTATTTTATTTGGTAAAATTAAACAGACTCATGCCTATCCCTTGAACAACCACATTGGGCGCCTCTCAAACTACCTACTACACGTTTGCGCTGACTCTTTCTACTACTCCATTCACCCACCTGAAAACCGCCTAAGAGCCAAGACATAGAGAGTGACCACACTGATCCTGAGTGGAGGTTTTCTCCACCCACACACTAGGAAGGTTGAATATTCCCCCATAGTTGGGTAACCGCAGTCTCAACAGTGGTAAGTCCATTTGACCTTTTTTACTTTTATTGTGGAAGCACTGCATTCTTGTTTTTGAATTAATCTACTACACTATAAGGGCTCTCCTGCCTTCTACTCTCCTTTTCTGTTTTGGTGGAAAATCTGAGCTTTACCAGAAACCCCTGGCCAGCTACTCAGGATCCTTTGGTCTCCAGACCTCTGCTTTGCATGTTTCCCTATATGTTTGTATGGAGGAGGGTGTGTCCATTCCATTCGCTCGGAGATGCTGTGTAAAATATGTGTTTCAGAAGGCTGTGAGCCCTCGTTCAAACTGGGCCAATTTCAAATCGCATGCCAGATCTGAGCCTATTCCCGGCAACAACACCATCTGAATCGGTGCAACGCCAACTTTGTGGCGCTGCACCAATTCCCAAAAGTAGTTTCTGCGCTACTTTTGGTGACTTTGGGGGCAATTTCAATAGACATCTGTGCATGAAGCCACACAGGGGTCTTTCAAATTGCCCCTGAAGTCAGACTGAAATGCCAGTTTGAAATAGTGCGAGTTGAGCTGAACATGCATGATTAAAAAGCCCGCATTCAGTGTGAACCTAGGCTGAAGGAGAGAGAGGCTAAAGGAGAGAGGGCGTCAGGTAAATAGGAACAATTTATGTAGGAGGATTTTTTTAATCTCTAATTATCACCTGAATCAAGTCATTTCATTTGTATTATGTAAAGATTCACAACCACTTTAATCAATGGGCCTACAGCTTATTTGCTCTAGACCACATCAGGTTAAGAGCTTAGAAGGTTAAACAGAGCTGAAGATGTTAGGCTCCATTCACACTAGCGCGTTTTTTGATGCATTTTGCATTTTGCAGAAATGCACGGGAATTTTTTAACATGGGTTTTTTTTTTTATTTTTTTTAAATTTTTTTTTTAGACTGTAAAAAAAAAACTGTAAAAAAAAACAAAAAAAAAAACGCAAAACGCAAATCGCGGCAAAAACGCCGCAAAAACGCTGCTCAAAAACGTGGCAAGCATGAAAAAAAACCTCCAAAAACGCCCAAAAGCAACATGCATAGGTGTGAATCGAGCCTTAATCAACTGTGCAAGGTGACCATACACAACTCAATAAAAGCATGCAATGTAAAAGATTTAAAAAGAGTGTGATGACTGGGTGATACAATGTAGAAGAATTTTGACATTCAGGGTAATTATCTGGGGAAATCATAAAGTGTGTTTAAACATAAGAACAAATATTTAATATTTTGCAATTTGCACTCCTCGCCCCCTTACATGCCACATTTGTGCTTAGTTTTGAGTGGGACTTCCTGTCCCACTTCCTGCTTCCGCCTATGGGCCGCCTAGGCTCCACCTCATTCCCCTAGGTGGCCCCTCCCTCACGGCAATCTTCTGGGACACGTGACAGGTCCCAGAACATTGCCTGTCCACTGGGAGTGTGCAGTGCGCACCTGGCTGTCATGGCCGGGTGCCCTTAGTTTCAATGGTGGCGTCGAGGAGAGGAGCGGGGCTCCGTGAGGCAGCATCACTGAACCATGAGACAGATAAGTGACTGTTTATTAAAAGTCAGCAGCTAAACTTTTTGTAGCTGCTGACTTTTAATAAACAAATAAGAGCCTGGAACTCCGCTTTAACAGTCCCAACGTTGTGGGTGCACGTGTTTTCTCCTTCAGTCTTTTTTCCCTTTATATTCACCTGGTGATCTTGCTAGTGACACAAGTCCTGTCCTACAGTGACAAAGCTCGCTCACTCACTGCACTGTATCTTTGGAGAACAAGCAATGTCACCCTAGGTGTCTTGAAAAACACCTCTCCCTTTCCTCATTACATAACACAAGGGAAAGAGGTTCGGTAGTCCACAGAAAAGAACTGGGTAAGGCTGATAAAACTGCTAGGGATTTCAGTGCAGCAGGGGCAGACTGCAGAGGAACAAGGACGAGCCAATCTGCCTGGATTTGGTTTGTGAACAGTTTTGCAAACCTTGCTTGAAGTTTGCAAACTTTGTGATGAACCTCACAGAAGTATGTGAGGTTCAGATCTTGTTATTCAATTCTGCCCATTTGTAGGGCTTAAAAGCAAGCTATTGTCAAAAGGCATGGGGAGCTGGACACTGACATGGAGGACATGTACCATTGCAAAAACAAAAAAACAAAAAACAAAAAAAAAGCAGCATATCTTATAAATACACAGATTTGTTACTTCTCCCTAATAGTTCCAGTACATGCTGACAATATGTAAACCCACCATTTATACAAAAAAGGCTGGGCTATTTATTCCTTCAAATTATTGGTCTTGTGACTCTGACAAGGGAAATGTTATGCCATGCTTTATAGCTTCTTCTTTATTTTCTGGCAGCAAACCTGCAAACTTTTTGGTCAAATAAAGTTATAGGCTCAGTGAATTTTTGGCAGGATCTACAGATATTTTTTGCACTTATTGAACAGATATAACAAAATGCTTTCATTGGCATGTCTATTATAACATAAGGGAGTAAATAGGATTCCAATGTTAGAGTTTACATGCACCTAAGGTTTCAGAAAACATATATCTGAAACATTATGAAACAGTCGTCCATTTTTTTTTTTTTTTTTTTAAGCGTTGCATGGTAGATTGGTAGTCACCCTGTTATTTAAAAACATTTAGATCACTGCTAGTTAATTTGAAGGAACAATAAATACTACTGTACCCCTTCCAAGTACCACCACTCCCTTCAACCACAAAATACAAATACAAGCACCAGGTTTGATCTAATAGTTTCACAAGCAACAGAGAATTAGTTGCATTTGCCCGTAAAAGGCTAATAAAAAATTTCAAAGCCATCACTGTCAGACTGTGCTATATTTCTTTACACAGTGTAGAAGGGAGGCAGTAATCTGATTCATAGAATGGTAACTGCCTTTTTGTTAAGGAAAAACAATTATTCCCTGGTTAATAGCACACATTGCAAGACTTTCTGCAAACACCACTTCATGTCCATGTTTTGCATTTAAGTTAACACATAATTTAAGCTAATTTCCCAATTCCCACCTGCAGCCACTTTTTGTTTCTAGATTGCTGAGAGGAAGGGTCTTCCTGCTATAGGCACATAATTAGTCCAAATGTTGTTAGAATCAAAAATTATCTAGGAACAGCAACAACCCAATCGTATGAACCAGAATTTTTTTTTTCAGAAGTTCTGTAAGCAGCATGTACAGAATGACCAGATACAAGAAAGCTATTTTTGAATTTTCAGCTAATTTTAAAAATATCATAGCTGGCAGCAGAGCAAACTGAAAGGCAGAAAGACAAACCAGGACAGACATTCTTAAGCAAAAGTATCATTACACTTTATAGATTCATTAGTATTTAGTATGCACAGGCCCAAGGGCCACATATGTAATTACAAATCAACTGAACGATGGCATTTAAATTAACCCTTTTTTTT